>NC_000078.6:70235187-70547132 GCF_000001635.26 Mus musculus | reverse complement strand
TTGGCCTTCCCAAATCCACAGTGCACTTCACTAATTCATCAGTCCATCCGTTCTTGTAGAGCCCAAGTTAGAGTTAGCACAGTGGATAAACGACATCACACAATCCGAGCCAGCCCGACAAACAGTTGCTCATCTATCTCTGAGCTATGATTGTAGTTTCTCTCCATGTCATGTGAAGATTCTTATCTTATGGCATGGATTTGTCTCAGTGGTTTCTAACTGATGAACATCACCAGAAATGAGCACCATGGCTTCCTAGATGCCAACAGTACATAGCTACAACCCTATGGCATCTCTATGCAGACTGTGGAATGACCCCACCAACAAATCACAGTTGGTCTTGACCTCATCCCACAACTGAATGAAGCTTTAGTGCCAGCCTTTAAGGCTCTGTGACCCATCACTGACTTGTTGCGATTTTTCCAGAGCATATCTTACCAGTCTCATTTTTACCATGGATAACTGACTAATTCCACAGCATCAAATCTTTCCCTACTTGCTAGCTTCTATGACTACTTCAGCCTCCGGCCCAGTTCATGAATCCAGGCCCTCTCTGTGAGATTCCCCAGCCCATGACCTTGAGTTAACTCCATATCTGGCTCCAGTCATATTGGGACTGACTGACTGAGTGCCCCTTTCCCCTGCCCAGGCCCTCTCAGCCAGAGCACCACCTCCCTTCTACTTCCCATCAGCCCCCAGCCATCCATCTCAAATGCAAACTCTAAGCTGGGTCTCTCCAGCTGTTTCTAGGATGTGAGTGGTACTCAGCTTTGGATTCCCATGAAACAATATCTTTTCTCCTCCTGAGAAGCCATGGAAGAACACAGTCCCTGCTACTAAAAAAAAAAAAAAAGCAAACAGCTCTCCCTTGTTTTCTAAATTGTTCTTCATAGATTTCTGGGGCCCTTCATGGTTCAGCCCATTTATTTCATACCTTCCAGGACATCCCTTCTCTCCAGAAAATCAGTACCTCTATGATTCTTGAGAGCACACTCCTCTTGCTGGGAACACCTTTCTTTTTTGAAGACCTTAACCCTGTCCGTCCGTTCTTCACTATCCGTCTTATGACCCATCTCCCCCATGGGCACTTCAGGTTGTGTTTTTAACTAACATTTAGCTTTTACATCAAGCAACTTAGCCCCCAAGCCACATGTCACTTCACAGGAGATGCTGAGCTTCAGGGTGAAAGTCCTCTGAGGCTAAACACGTGCCATATGCCCTGTGTGCTTCTCACCCGTGATGTCACAGGCCTGCAGGCACAGCCAATAGGACTGAGCTCCTCTTCCATGGCAAAGGTGCCCAGCAAACCCTTACTCGTCCGTGTTCCAAACCATTGCACCTCTGCATGCACCAAAATTTGTTTACCTATCAGGACCATTACAGCCTCTTCTCTTGGTAGAAAAACCCAAAGCCCCCAAAGGGAGTTTTCTGCGAGACTTCCTTCAGCAGGGGAGTTAAACATTTGATACAGAGAGTCAGGGGTCTTTTCTTGAATAGTGAATTGGCTGGCTGATTCACGGGTCTGGGGTGTGACCTGACAAAAATGGCGGGCCACAGGGACCTCATTTGCCAGATATAATCTGCAAAGGGTAGGATGAAGGCAGAGAAGGGGCATTCCCCACCCCCAGGGAGGTCTATCTAGCCACAGTGGCTTAGATTCTCCTCCACCTCTTCCCTGGTTAGAGTCCAAATCTGGTTACCAAATATCTGGAACCTTCAGCCAAAAGACCATTTGGCCTTGAAGACTCGTTTTTATCTACAGGGATCTCCCTTCCCCAGGCCTCCACTTGGCCTGCCCTCATTGGAGGAACTGAACAAACACAGCCAAGCTTCTCCCCACCAGCTGCAGCCTTGGGCTTGCAGGCTATTTTGACTCCTGCTATGAATCAGAATGGAATTATGAATAATTTGTAGGAGGCTTGTTGCGTCTTGTTCCAGCCTTTCTTTAGCTCAGCTTTCCTTGTTTGGTTTTTCAAGTCCTCCAATGTCTGATTCTTCTAAAGGCTTCGGGGGTAGCAAGCTTTACAGGGATTCTGGCTTCCCCGGGTTGATGTCTCAGCAAGCCCTTCCATTTGCTGTGCCACGTGTGGATAAGGAAGGGAACAGGCAGGGCCGAGGACAGCCAGGCATCTCTCTGACAAGCAGGTTAAGTGTCTGTGTGTCCTAGCATGAGCATACTGAGACCAGAGGCCAAATGGTTTCCCACACCCATTTCTGCAGCCATTTGCACGCCCATCTTGCTCACTCACACAGACTTTATATGGAGAGCAACTATTAACCAAGTTGGGGGGAGATGTTTAAAATACATTTTCCTCAAAGAAAATATGAAACAGCCAGGCCCCAAAGTGACAGGACCTTGTACAAATGATCATCTATACATAATCAGACTCTACCTCGGGAAGTGTTTCAATAAAATAGGAGACGTACCCTCTCCTGAGACGCCTCTAACGGAGGGCTGGGTGCTCCTGAGAGCTTTCTGGCAGGAGAGCTATCCCACAGAGATCTGCTTGTGTTTCCTCTGAGACAACCACGTGAAAGTGCAAGGTACCGTGAAGAAAAATACAATTTACTATCTGCTCTTCTTCCCCTGAGGACCTCAGGACCTCGCTTCCACCCTGGGGTTCACAGGAATCCTGTGGGGGCGGGGAAAAGTAATGCCTCCTGCTCCCTGCAGGTGTGCGGGAGCCCGAGCCAGGCACAGCGAAGAGCAGGAAGACTGAGCATAAACACACTGATGGGTGAAGGAGAGGGAAGCGTGCACACCCATTTTCGTATGGGGGGGGGGGCACACTGGACCCTCACAGGCCCTAAGGAAGGACCTGTGCATCAGGCCGATTAGCAAGTGTGAAATTCTCTTTCAACTCCCCCAAGCCTTAAGAGAGTCATCTTCCTGTACCCCCGGAACTTGACAAAGCCTTTTTTTTTTTAAATCAGGAGTCTCCCTTTGAAATGATAGCTGCAAGCATTTACATCCAAAACTGCATTAAACTTGATCCCTGTTCAGTAAGAAGTCAGAGGAGAAGAGCATCCATACAGAGCGTCAGCCTTGTGGGTGTCATAGACTTGCTGGTCCCACTCAGTCCTGGGGTCCAAGCACAGGGGAACAGCAGGCAGCCGGGCCAGTGGTGAAGCATAGTTCTGGATGAGACCAGTGTGCTGCGAATCTGACTGTGTCACTTTCTAGACATCGTTGGGACAGCTCTCTTCCTGCTCAGGCTTCGGTTTCCTCTTATCTATAGCTGAGAAAATGATAGAAACTCCATCAGGGGTCATTATAAGAATTAATTAGGACTCTATGTTCCCTCCTAAGTAATTTTATATATGTGATTGTATGCTGTTCCTCACAATAAGCCTTTGAAGAAAGTCCTACTGCCACTCACATTTTAATGAGGAAACGGAGTTACAGAGTGGCTACTTGCCTGAGGTCACCATTCAACCAGGCTTCAAACGCAGAGCGTCTGACTCCAGGGCAAACCCGAACACTCTGACTCCCCTCCCCAAACCCCTCTATTTCTGGTTCATTATTGATATTCTGGTTGCTTTATTGATAGCTGCTAAAGCCAAATGGATGGTGGGTGTTGGTGAACTCTTGTTTTTTATCATGAAGGTATACTGGGCACTCGGCCAAGTTACACTCACTCTCCTGGTGCTAGGGCGTGAAGAGGGGAGGGTAGTCATGCAGCCTGTGTCTAAGGAACATTTGCTATCAAGAGGGAGGGAGAGGGAAGGAGGGAGAAAGAGAGAGAGAGAGGGAGGGAGAAAGAGAGAGAGTAGGAGGGAGGGAAGGAGACTTGCAGGATAGAAAAGAACCAGGTATGAAGGGAGGACAGAAGGCAGAATTGGTGGGGACCGGAGAGAACTGAGAAGTAATGGTGTGCTTTGAACACACTGAAACAGTCCGATGTCTGCTCAGTTTTTGTGATAAACTGAACAAGGCCTGGGGACCTTCAATAGCAAGCCTAGTTCCTCAGCAAGATGTCTGGGAAGGCTTAGGTTTGTGACCCAGCCCTGCAGCCTGCACTGCCTGCTCTGCACCACCGTCTGCCTGAGATGTAGGTTGTTGCTGCTAGCTCTTCAAGAGCCCAAACGCTGCACTTAGGAGCCTGAGTTTTATTCCCTGATGAATGGAAATACCCACAATGCCCATCGGTTCTGAGTGGACAGGAGGTAAATCCTGCTGGTATCTCTCTATCTGCACACCCCCTAGCTGTGGACAGGGCACCAGTGAACTAGGTTTTTCGTTTTCCTTTATGCAATCAGAGCATCTGGAGGGGCTCTCCTGCAGCCCCTGCTATGTCCCACACACGAAAGGATCAAAGCCCTGAGCTAGTCTTCAGACTATAATTTAAGATAATTAAGGTTTTTTTTAACTAAATTACATTTTAACATTTCATAACAGAGCTGTCAAGATCCTATCTATCAAAAAACTCTATCAAGCAAACAAAAGGGGGGCTAATTATATTTTCAGACACATGCAGCCATCACTCTGTGCAGTTCTCATTAAAGACTTCTGTCTTCCTTCACACTCTCGTTTTCAAATGTCCTTCATCTACCCCTCCCACCCCTGGAGTCAGAGACTCCACACTCTTAAATAAAATAATGGGAAGTATGTCAGGGCAGTGTAATGAATGCTATGGCAGGATTACTCAGAAACAGGTATTCTAGTTACAATGGTATCAATAGGAAAGCTCTCCTACTTGGTTCGGGCATTGTGCCTCACAGATACATTCTGACTAGGGCTGCAGAAAAGGTGAGCATGCTGCACTCCTCAGATGGGAAAAATGAAGCCAAAAGCTTCCTACTTGAAGCTGAATTTACCTTCATCTCATTTCCGTGAGATTGTTTGGTCTAAGATTTCCTATGAGATACCCAGGGAATACTAAATACCTGAATAGTTCATTCTTTTCACCTCGCCCCCTAAGCATTAGAAAATAGTTATACTGATAAAACTGACTCTTACCTCAAGACCTCCATGGTGGGTTATGAATGGCCGAAGTTACTAAGCATAGTTGTACCCACTTTAAGACTCTGAATAAGCCAGACATGGGTAAGGAACAGATGCTGTGGCCAATCCGCGTATGGTATCTCTCAGTCGCAGTAACTGGACATGCTGGTCACATGATCTTAGTTGGTCCAGTCAGAATTGAGCCCCCAAGTTTCGTTGGCTGGAGGAGAAAGACATGCACTCCCTTTGGACATATGGTAAGAGGACACTGATGTTACACAGAAGTCCCGGTTTGCTGGAGTGTTTGAGCGGAAGGTTTGAGTCAACTCTCCTCCATCTCCTGGAGCCAGAAGAGGTGTGGAATGCCAAGTCCTCGAGGACCTGAACATTGCTCTGAGGGCAAATACAATATTAGGTAAAGCTAAGAAAATGGTAGAAACACAGGGCAGGAGTCCTGGTTCATCTGGACCCTGACTGGTTCAACTGAATATTGACCCAATGCCAGAGTCAGCTGACAGTCCACCGGCTCTGAGAGTTGAGAGTGGAGCTCTTAGCTTCATGGCACCACAGGCCTTTCACACACTGATAGAGCCAAGATTCTTCCTTATATAGACACATGAGCTCACGTGGACTAGGGTTGTCCAGGGCATGGACCTCAGGCTTGAGATTCTCTTTCACAATACCATTGGGCTCTACCCTAGGACAGAGGCGAGGACCCTTTCTCAGTTACTTATCAAACACAGAGGGGTTGCCTTACTTCTAAGCATCAACTTATTCCTCCGTAAAATGATAATAATAACACCTACTCTGCAGAGATGTAAACATTACACAAACTCATGGATGTGGAAAAGTTAACATAATATTTTCTCATCGGCTATAGCATTGAACAATTAAGGCTTTTCCTCAAAGGACTCCAGAGTCAAAGCAGCCCTTAATATCAGTGTCTGTGTACAGTGTTAGGACACACACACCGCCGAACTCACAACTGACCTAGAAACATAAGGCAGTTGATCAGGGGTGGGGGTGGGGTTAAATTGGGGGATAGGCAGGCTACAGCTTCCTCATCCACAAGGCCCCTAGACAATGACCAGTAGCATTATGGGGTCAAATAAAAGAGAAGGATTTGACCCTTTTGAAGTGGATTAGGGAGAGCTCATTAACCTCGAAGGTCTTTTACAGCAAACTTAAAGGGGAATAAACCAGATGTGCAGTTCCATACCTACAGATTTTCAGAATTGTTCCAGTACAAACGACAGCCGTTTCCCACGCCTGCTCAGCAGTGACTCATTCCGCTGTGTCTTACAGGCCAAGTCCCCCACACGCAGCCCCTAGCCCCCACCCCTTACCCCCCACTCCACCCTCCCGCCCTACCTTTCTCCCCTGCAAACCCTTCCTCACCCAAAGGGGCTCCCACCCCTCCTTCCCTCAGACACACAAAGCCCTCCTCAGATGCCCCTTTGGTTCTATGCTTTTTAGAAACATCACTGAGAATGAGAAACACAGGGCAGAGCCAGAATGAGTTCCATCCTGTGACGCCGCAGATTGGGCTGGCCCATCCGCTCGGGCCTGGAGTGTGGGCCGCTATTGCTTACCTTCCAACATCTTGTGTTTCTTTTTACCTTAAAATATTCCTTTTTCCATCCCAGTTGTCTTTCTAAGTAGGCCAGTCACAAATAAACACGTTGCTGAGAGCTAATGCAATCGCTCGTTGCAGTTCCAGTGTCTGTGACAGTACTACGTAGGTGCCAAAGGAAGTCCCGATGACACGGCCCAGCAAACTTGACTTTCTCTCCACTGCCAAGCGGGCTGCAAGATCGGGGAGAGAGAGTAATTAGGTCTCATCCCACCCTATCAGCTCTGCTAAACTAATTTATCCCTGAGTGAGTCCTCTCCCTGAAGACTTTCCGGAGTTCTGAATGGTGTTGTGAGGGGTCCCAGAAGCCCAGAGCTGTTCCTACTTTCCACATCTCTGCTGGTGTTGACTCGACCACAGACTTCTGTTCCCAACTTCAAATAACGGAGATCATGGAGGCAAGGGGAAGAAACGCTGACAGGGCCCATGAAGCCACCGCGGTGCTGTGGTGAAGCACCGTGCCAGCCGTGCCAGCCGGCGTGTCTTACGGAAAGGCAAGCAGATTCAGGCTTAGCTGGCAGAAGCACAGCCAAGCCACACTAATGTCACAGTTCTGCTGAGGCCAAGGCTGGCTTACCAAGGAAAATGTTCGTCATGGCTGAGGGGGAGAAGGGTGGACAGCTCACGGAGAGGAGCTGCGTCATCTGAAGTACAGCCCGAACCAAGACCTTGTGCCTGGAAGGCAAGCTCTGCACTGATAGAGCTGTCTTCTCTGCCAGTCGGCTGTGTTTTTAACGTGGGTAATAGTTCTCCGAGTCTTGTTATTCTCCCTTTTTGTAAGAGGAGAGTAGAATTGAAAGGTACTCGTGCCTCAAGCCAAAGACCGCTCACTCTCATCCAGATACCGGTACCTAGGAACTAACTGGGCTGCAGGTGATTGCTAGCCTGCTCAGCTCTCAGAACTCTTCATTGCTATGACCTTAGTCTGGAAACGTCTTTCTGACCTATGCTGACCTCTCATTCATATTAATCCAGCCTTCACTGACCCTCTATTTTCTAGATTCTTCTCTGTCTTCTTATCCTAAGTCACTCTCTCATTTCATTGGAATCCATCAGAGTTTATTTAAAAGGGATTCCTCCCTGAGACTTGACATTGCTTTTACCCAATCTGCCTCCTGTGGCTAGATTCTAAGCCATTCGATTTGGGATACCCTCCATTCTTCTCTGACTTTACTGCCGAGGCATGTGAGACAGATCACCATAGCACATAGACTGCACCCCACACCTCCGTTTTTCTATTACCCTGGCTTTGCTTTTGTTTCTTACTGGCAATTGTTCTTGTAATTTTCCACTGCCCTTGACCCCTTCGGACACCATTATCCTCCTCAGACATGTCTGTCTGGTCACCTTGCATCTAAGGACAAGCTTGTCTCTTGCTGTGCTGAGGCCATTTCTTAAGAACTATCTCTGTAACTCTTTACTAAAAGCAGCTGTTTTTCACCCCAGTTTCACCCTCCTTTCAGTATGGACTTTTTATTTTTATTTAATTAAAAAATTGTATTTACTTAGAAGCATTCAGAATGTCAACAAAACAGCCGCAATTTTTTTTCAATTACAGAGTGGTATTCAGTTAACAAAACAACAATTATCTTCATATAAGCTGCATCAGAGACAACTGAAGATGGAAAAAAAAACACCCACAAAAATAAAACCAAAAGGAAAAAAAAAAGCAAAAAACAAACTACTGTCCCCATATATAAATAACTTTTGCTGTGAACCAACAAGAACCTGCTTTAAATTTCCATGCCAATTTACAACAACCAGACTATACCAGGTAAGGTTAGTGGCTATTGAAAATACCACCAGGACAGGGCTATCTAAAGACACATTTGGTAGTGTGTTATCTATACAAAAAAAAAAAAAAAAAAAAAAAAAGACATGGTGTAGTTTAAAAACAAGTCTTATACAGCCTAACATTTCCATTTTTTTTCTTTAAAAGGAGTGAGTTGTGTACGGGGGGCGGGGGGATTTAAATGATTTACAGACAAGAAAAACTGCACTAGAACCAACTTATTCATCATCTTCTTCTTCATCTTCCTCTTCTGAACATTGAAATGCTTCCACCCAAAGAAGAAAGGTGACTTGAGCAAAAATATAAAGAAAAAGAACAGAGTAAAATTCACCTAGCTCCAAATGTGCAAGTCCCAGTGCATAAAACCACCCACAACAAACCATAAAAAAAGATAATATCGCCTCCAAAAATGACCAGTTTCACAGAAATGGCTCCCGGTGAGAACAATGTAGAACTTCTATGTGAAGAATTTGAAAGAAGGATTATGAATATGTTCAAACAACTCAGAGAATGAAGAACTCAAAAGAACAAAACAAAACAACAACAACAAAACAGTTCAATGAAATAAGACAGATAATTCAAGAAGTGGAAATAGAATTTAATAAAAAAAAAAAGACAAAATTGAGAAAGAAAAGCCAAACTAAAATGATGCTGAAAATGAAAAAAAAAAAAATATCAGGACGCAAAAATAAAAGTTCACCTTCAAAGGTAGACAGTTTCCGAATGGATCATGTGGAGAAAAGAATATCACAGCTTGAAGGAAAGGAAGCATAGTTGGATCATTCAGTGAAAAAATGAAGGAAATATGAACAGAGCATGGAGGAATTGAGATGCCATTAAAGATCAAATATATGAATTTATGAGCATAGGAGAAGAGTTACATGCCCAAGGCATGAAAATATTTTCAATAAAATCACAGAAGAAATTTTCCCAAACCTAAAGACAAAGGTGCCAATTGAATACAAGAAGCCTATGGAACAACAGACAGAAACAGGAAGAAGATGCCTGGTGTCATATTATAGCTGGAAAACTAACACCATGGAATAAAGAAAGATTAAGCTGTAAGAGAGAAAGGCCAAGTCCCATATAAAGGTATGCCAATCACGATAACACATGATCATCTGATAGAAACTTTAAAATCCAGATGGAATTAGAAAGATGTATCCCAAGTTCTGAAAAGTCACAAAGGCCAACTCAGACTATTATATCTGGAAAAACTATCTATCATAATCTAAAGAACAACAAAAACTTTTCATGATTAGAAAACCAAAGCAAACCAAAATATCCTGCCCACGGATGAGTACAGATCTAGCTTTGTAAATGGTATTGGAAGGGGTATTTCAGTTTGAAGAGAAAGATAAGCACACTCAAGAGACTACAGGGGAAATTAAACAATATCTGGATAGTTAATCAAAAGACATATAAAGAGATATCACAAAGTTAACAAAAGAACATGAACTAATTCACTTCTTCCTATAATAACTTTGCATATTGATGATCTCAACTCTCCAATAAGAAGACAGAGTAGCATTTAAATTAGAAAACGTGTCCATATGTTTTGCTGCCTCCAAGAAATACCCCTGACCATCAAAGACAGATACTACTTTGGATAGAAAAAGGTATTCCAAGCAAATAGAAGTAGGAAACAAGCAGGCATAGATTTTCTAATGGTTGGTATAATAGATTTCATACAAAAATTAGTCACACAAGATAAAGAAGGTTTCTTCATATTCAGGGGAAAACATTCTATTAAGATTATAATTCTAAGTGTATGGGCACCAAACACAGGTGCACGTAGTCTCCTAAAACAAATATTGCTAGACATTAAGTCACAGACTAACCCCAACACAGTAATATTGGGTGACTTCCACTACCTCACTACTAATGAAGAGACAAGTCATCTGGACGAAAAATAAACATTGGATGATACCACAAAACAAATAGACCTAGCAGACATCTACAGAGCATTCCACTCAAACACCAAATAATACATACTTGTCTCAACAGCCCATGGAACTTTATCCAAAATAGATAATCTATTATGACAAAGCAATCCTCAACAAATACAAGAAGATTGAAATAACATCTTACAGTTTATTTGACCACAGTGCAATAAAGCTAGACATCAATAGCAATAGAAACTACATAAGCACACAGACACATAGAGGTTGAATAGCACACTCTTGAATTGTTGAACCATGAGCGGAACACTGAAGAAATCAAGAAAGAAAAATTGTAAATCCAAGCATACAATGAAAAGTAGAAGTAATATATAAAAAATCTATGGTATACAATGAAGTGGTCTTAAGAGGAAAGTTTGTAGCTCTCAGAGCTTTATAGGAACAAACAAACAAACATAGAGTATTTAGAAGTAGGTCTGCCTGTTATTCCACACAGCATTACCTCTAACCAAGGAACTTCACAGCCTAAGTAGCACAGGAGGAACGGGGTGGGGTGGGCTGGGGTGGGGTGGGGGGAACATTGCCGGCTAGCTGGCTCATAGGTTCATGCTTAGCTACTTTCCTTATACAGTACGGGACCACCTTCCCAGAGATAGTATGGCCCACAGTGAGCTGTGTTCTCCTACATCAATTAACAATCAAGAAAATCCCCCATAGATAAGTCCATAGGTCGGCAGAATTTTGGGTATCCGACCTCAACTGAAACTCATTAATTGGGTGACTCTAGATAGTGTCAAGTTGATAGTTAAAGCTAACTAGGGCACATGGGTGGATAAAGCTGAACCCAAAAGCCATGGGTTATACAACAAAAATCTCAGTGCCAAGAATGGGACACCTAGCTGGGGCCAGGGAGGCCCCAGAGATCTCCAAATTGTATAAGTTATGGCTATTGTCCTTAGATGTCTACAAGAACTGGATGGCAAAACCCTACTGTTAAAGATGCAACATACCTTTGTAATTTTCATTTTTGCAAAACCTATTTTTAATGATGGTTCTTAAATGCTTTAACCTCCCTTTTAGCTAACCACCCACCAGAGATAGTGGGAAAGAAAAGATATGGGGAAGTGGACCTGTTTACAAAGGTTCTTTGGAGCAACTCCCATCTGTGTTGTCTGGAAATCGGCAGTTCAGTTCACAGGTCAGCAGTGGCAGCTCGATCCACTCCCAAACACTTCACGGATACACCAGCAGTCCAGTTCCATATAGTCGGATTAGCAACAGTAGTGACAGGACCTAGCAGAGACAGCCAGGCCTCAGCCTCAGCTTGAGTCAGCAGGAAGGACCTGGAGGGATACCAGGAGAAATTCTCAGCTGTGCCTCTCTCAGGGAAGGGAAGATCAGCAAAGACAGGAGACCTACAAGTGTTGCACAGCTAGCTGTACCAGCAAGCCAAGCTCTGTCTCTGTCACTTGGTAGAGTCCTATTTATACCCTCCAAACATCATGTGTCCTCCACATGCCTTGCCTCAGCACATGCATCCAGTCAGCCTGAATCCATGGAAGCAGCAAGAAACTGCAGTAAGTCATCAGGTGATTTTTGGTACATTTCTCTCTATGGAGTCCTGACAAATGCAGCTCAACTACACAATGTAAGGTGGACCAATACATGCAAGTTGTTAGCAAAGAATCCTTCTTCATGAGTCCTTTCACATGCTAGCTTTAACAGAACATCCTCTCTCCTGTGTCTGCTTCAGCTAAACCCTCCTTCATGAGTCTGCCTTAGCCTTTCACACCTGTGTCCACCTTAACAAAACGTCCCTTCATGTGTCTGCCCCAGCAAAACACCATCCAACACAACTGACTCTCCAAAGAACCCTTAATTTTCCACTCCATACTTTGGTTGCAGAATGCATATAAATTGTGTTGTAGCTGACCTAAAGCGTTCTCCCTATTGACTAGCCTTCACAGTGCCAGAGATTGTCGTAACTGGGGAAGGAAAGTCAACAACTGGTCTCTAGTTTTAGATTTTTCATAATACACTAACTTGATAGGCAAGAGGTACTTACTGGTACAATGTGACCTGACTACCATGGGGTTAAGCAACTGATCTGTGATTAGATCTGACACCCATCTCCATAGGAGGGAGTTCATGCCAGTACCATGAATCTAGTCAAAGGTCCATGCTTGTGAGGTCACGGGCACTAAGAGTGAACCTCTTTGTTTGGCTAAAAGGACTCATCAAACTACTTCTTAAACATTTATGTTTATACCCTCAGCTTTCTTCAAAGAAACTTCTCTTTATAGCCAACAACAGTGAAGGCAAAGACTCACGGCTGGTCAAGATGTTAAGAACAAATGATGGTTGGGTGCCCAGCATTAAATGGCTGGCATACACACATTAATGACCCCGGGGTTCATGAAATATCAAAGAAGAGGAGAAAAAAAAAAACGACGATTGGTAGGGAGGAGGGCAGGGTATGGCAATGGCAATCATGAACTCACTGTAAGTGAGGCACACATGGAATAGGGCCCACCCAAGACAGCCAGTAAATGTTCAGTCATAACTAGGGGAAGAGTCACGGGGTCCTGCCCCTCTCAGGAGAGCTCATGGCAGTGGAGGGTTGGCTGCAGGAGAAGTCTTTGTTTTCAGTGATGAAGCATCTAGTAAGTTACTCATGTTTGAATAGGTAGCTTCACACCCATGCCCACGTAAACGGCCCTTGTTAGAACCAGCAGTCCACAAAGCAAAAACAAAAAGATGTGAAAATTATG
This sequence comes from Mus musculus, assembly GCF_000001635.26. Taxonomy (NCBI): domain Eukaryota; kingdom Metazoa; phylum Chordata; class Mammalia; order Rodentia; family Muridae; genus Mus; species Mus musculus. The sequence continues at coordinate 70,534,090 of NC_000078.6, read as the reverse complement.
AAGGACCTAGGAGAAGATGGGGTGCAGTGGGGAGGGGGTGGGTGCGAGGAAGAAGTATAAAACAGGGGGAAGGATTATCCCCCAAATCTGAAAACATTTTTAAAAGGAGGTACAGTGTTTTCCCTCTAGAAAAGTGTGTTGTGACATTATATTAATTAAGAAATGGAGTTCAGGCTGGCGGGTGTGGCACTCCTGGGACACAGGAGGCCCTGCACTTCCAGAAGTGCTGGTAAGAAGAGACGCATGGTCAGCCTGGTTTCCCTCCACCATCAGGTTGAATCCTCAGCTTCCCTTCCTGGGAGAGCCTCCGCACAAACAGAAAACACACTCGGTGCTCTGTCTGTGAGACGGAGAGGGCTTCCCGGCACAGGCTGCAACACTGGGGGTAAAGCAGACGAGTCTTTCACAATCTTTTGGAGGAAAAGAGAAATAGAAATTGAGATTTACTCGGGAGGAGTAGGGTGACCCTTCAGAGAAGGCCAGTTACGGTGACCTTAGATGGCTCTTGGGAGGTACACACTTCAGAAAGACAGGAGGAGCCATTTGCTACAAAGAGAAGCAGGCCTCGAGGGCAGCTGTGTTCATTACTCTTCTTGGAAGACAGAAAAGGCCTTTCCGTTTTCTCCCCTCTCCCTTCTCTCTAAATACCCGGAAGAAATTCCACTGAAATGATCCTCTCCCTGGGGCTGAAAAATAGCATTCAGCTAGCCAGATTAGGGCAAAAGCTCACTTTATTTTGGTCATGAATATTAAATGGGATTTAAGACAGATAGAGTACTTGTTAATTCTTTCTATTAGTGGAGCAATTCATAACGGCAAAGAAAAGGCTGCCCCAGAGCGCACAGGCACATCTTAGTCCTTTCTCCTGGGAAAAATAATATTCCTCATTTCTCAATCTCCTCCCTCCCCCTCTTCCTCTCTCCTCTCTTCCTCCAAGGAAACCATGCTGCCCTCGGCTTGTGAACACACGGCTCCCACCAATTCCAACAGGAATCGTGAACGTGGTGGCATGGCGCAGCCGGCGTGTGACCCGAGTCTTAGTAATCGGAGCTACAGCATAGGAAAGGAATTTGCAGTTAACAGAAGGAGTCCTGTGTTCCAGCCATCTGGCCAGGAATCCCCTCACAGCACCAGTTGTTTGTTAGCAAAGTCCTTAAGTTGTGGCCCAGCCACCCATCTAGCTGTGCTACCACATAAGAAACAAAAGCCCTTCTCCTCCTCCTCGGCATCCTGCACTATCTGGCTGCTTGGCTCTTTTGAGGCTCCTGAGGTCAGAGGACCTCAGCAGCAGTGGAGTTCAGGACCTGAGGATGGGCAAAGCTGGCCCACTGGGGCAAGCAGCCTCCCTCCTGCTTTCAGTTCTCATTCAGGATGTGTGCAGGTGATGCGATGGTCAACAGAAGACAAGGGATGGAAGAGCATGTGAACAAAATTCACAGAGCTTGCAAAGACCTAATCTCTCCTTTATTCTGATTTGACTTGCTTCTCTATAGGCTGTCATTCCATCGGGGCTAACTTAGTAGCTTCAGTTTCCTTGGGTCCAAGGATTCCAGAAAGTGACTGATTAAGACAGGGGTTTGGTTATTTACCACTCGGCATTCCAGCGTCAGCTGTTCCCATGCTCGGCTCAGGCACGGGCTCGGAAGGGAAAGAACCAGGTAAGTAACAACACTATGGCAGTGGCTGAGCAGCCCTGGAGTTGGTGATGCAGGATGCAGAGGAAATTGTCGTGGGGAGGGGGAATTCTTGGAACCGGGTCTTAAAAATAAGCACACACGACAGACTGATGATGGTTTGTCTAGCTCATTAGTGCGTTTCCACTCATCAAAATCCCCCCAGGAAAAAAAATTGGCATCACCACAAAAGTATGGCACTAATCTACTTTTAGAGCCTCTCATTTCAAGAAAACGAAACAATTCCAAAAGTTATGACTGTTTTGCTGAAATGAATATGTCATCTTGCATGGTTCTGATTGTTCAGAACATTTTTGAACATACAAGTAGTGCATAGTTCCTATAGACAACTTGGGGGATAGGAGAAAAAAAAATGAATAAAAAAAATGAACAGGAATTCAGTTTTCAGAGACAACAAATTGTATTTTGGTACTCTCTGTTTGTTTTTGATTAATAGATGTCTGTTTTGGGCTGTTTTGTATATAACTAGGTCCCACAGGCATCACTTCATAGCCTTGCATTTTTCCCCTTAATATTTTCTTCCAGGCAACCCCCACATTCTGGTTTGTCTTTATTATGGCTCCCCTCCCTCTACTCCTCCAAGTTCTTTCCAGTTCCCCTCCCATCTGGATTCAGCCAATTTCCATCTCTGGTTAGAAAACAAGCAGGCTTCTAAAGGATAATGAAAAATAAAATAAGAACAAACCCCAACACATTGGAACAGGACAAAACCAACAGGAGGAAACAGACCAAGAAAAGCTACAGAAGACACAAAGATTCATTTGTTCACACGTTCAGGAGTCCCATAATGCTAAACCAGAAATCATAATATATATGCAAAGTGCCTGTAGGGTAAAAAGACAGAAAATATAAATAAAGTTTAAGAAATAAAGCAGGGAAGTGGTTGTGCACTTCTGTAATCCCAGTATTCGGGAAGCAGAGGCAGGTGGATCTCTGAGTCAGTCGAAGGCTAGCCTGGTCTACAGAGTGAGTTCCAGGACAGCCAGGGCTACACAGAGAAACCCTGTCTCAAAAAACAAAACAAACAAACAAAAAAGCAAAACAATAAAATTAAAAATAAAACATAAGATTTTTAAAAAGCAAGGCCTGACACAGTGTTCTGCGACAGGAACTTGCTGAGATTTCATTGAGTTCAGTTTCTGTTGGCCATCTTTCCCCCTTAAGAGCAGTTTGTTTCTCCAGTGGGTCTCCGGAGCTTGGAGGAATCTAACTTTTCATTTGCAAGTAGTTATCAATTGGAGATGGCTGCTGGATTAGGGATGGAAGTGTCCACTTCTTTCAGCTCTAGGACCCCATCTGATGCAGACCACACAGGCCCTGTTCGTGCTGCTTTAGTCTTTATAAGCTCATTTGTGTTTAGATTCTGTTGATTTTGATGCTCTAAGTGTTTCTCACTCATTTGAGAATTCAATGTTTAGATCTATAACACATTTCAGCTATTTTATGTATCAGAAAACTGACAAATATGCAATTATTTTTTACGAGAAGGGAAGTTTTAGTACAAGGGGGTAGGGCTAACACTAATTCAGAATACAGAAAGGCCTTCCCAGGAAATGGTAGCTGGTCACCTTCTTTGGACATATGTCTGCTCCATGGTTCTGATTTCTTTGTTTACCACAAGATAAATACTTTTGTCAGTTTGGCTCTGGGATACATTCCTCTGCTAACACTGTTTGGAGAGTAAAATGTGTAGAGTCATAAAAATGCAAAATTTTTTTGAAAATAAAAACAGTGATGTAGATGAAACTTTCATAAAGGTTCAGGTGTAGTTAGTTCTAATGAAGAAACAGGCACGGAGGTGTTCCTTTTTATACCTGTGGTTTGCAGAAACAGAATGGGTATCAACATTTTCATCTTCTTGTACAGGTTTGGGGATTGGATCAAGAGATACTGAGAATCCCAAAGCATTCAGTCTAAGCCTCATGATTTCCAAGAATATTTGTTTGCCTTTCTCTCAATTTTTCTGAGTGTGTTCCCATCCTTGTCCTATTACTGTACCTGTCTCCCCTTCAGCTGCTATACAGACCTGTCACCGTGCCACAGCTGGGTGCCAGCACTAAGTGGCTGAGGCTTAGGTGGGTGACTCTCCTATTCTGCTGTGCTGAGCTTCAGCCCATTTTAGCAGTACCATTCGGCAGCATCACAGAGCATCCTCACATCCCACTCTTCACCTGTCTCCTTAAGATGTTCCATTTCTTCTCTTCCTGATTGCATGACATAGGGAGGTGCTCATGTCAGAACTGGGAGTTCTTGAGGCATCTACCATCTTTCCCATTCATGACACTATCTTCCTTGCAAATCTACTTCTAGTCTATATACTTCATACCCTTTCCTCTGTGCTCTCTCCTGTCTAGGATTCTGTCATCTTTTCCCTGAACCGTTGCGATAATTAATTCCTCTTAGTCCCCCACCTCCACTCTATCCTTCTAATCCATCATTCATGCAGGTGTCAGAAGACTTTCTTAAAGTGGAAATTTCATCTTTTCACACTTCCTCTTCAAACCCTGGGGTGACATTTGGGACAAATCTCTAACCTGGGCTACAAGGCGCCTGTGATCTACCCAATGTTAACTTTATAACTTCATCTCTAGTTGCTTTATCTGAAATGCTTCATGTCTAGTTTGCTTTATCTTTATCTGAAATGCTTGCTGGGCACACAGTGAGCTTTAATTTCCTCTGCTGCTCTTGCATTTCTCCCTCAGGAGGGAGCACATAGCACATGGTGGATGTCCGTGTGTCCTCACTCTCAGCTGGTTTCTTCTTGCTGTAGTTTTGGTCTCACGTGTTCCCTAGAGCGGCACTCTGGCGAAGTGTTGGGAGGTGGGGTCTCGTGGGAGGTTCTTGGTTCTTGGGGTGAAGGGAATCCTGTGACCCTGGGGTTTTCTTCTCTTGCTTCTTCCTGGACACAGGTGAGCAGTTTTGTTCTGTTATGTGCTTCCACTGTGTTGTGCTCCATTCCCTCAAAGGGAAAGGGAAACTGAGGACCGGCGCTCAGGATCTATAAACTCAGATAACCTTCTCTACTTATAAACTATTTACCCCAAGTATTCTATTCAAGTGTCAGAAGTAACTACCACAGAAAACCACTACCATGACGGTAGATGTCATATATGACCATATGGTGACAGCAATGGAGTTGATTTATGGGAAGCATCTGGAGAAATTGGGGGAAGTGGGCAAGAAAAAGGAATTTTGGTGGAGACAGAAGACCCGGTTGTTGATAGAAATATGACAATCAAGGTCACACTGAGGAGAGCTCAGGTGGAAATGGGGAACCTTTAGGAACTGGACTAAAGGCACTCTGGCAAATGATGGGGATGTGGTCTGCTCAAGCTCTGATATGTTATGGGAGGGCAAGTTTAAATATAATGAGATAGTTTAACCTACAGAGAAAAACTCAAGGCAGCACAGTAGCCAGGTCACAGCATGAATACTACTGGTTACTGTTAGCTCCTTTATAGTGAGAATCCATGGCGGGAGGGAGTAGGTAGGGAGGATTTGTAGAACATAGCATTTTTCAGAGGAGTGTGTGTAGAAGTGTGGCCGTGGAGGGTTGGAGCGTACAGGTACTAACGTTGCTGACAAGAAAGTAAGTGCTTTTCATCAGGATCATAGTGGGCATGTCAGGGGTCCGTGTCAGAAATCTGCACAAACACATCACCTATCACAGCTCAAGGTGTAGAAATGGCATCTTTTTCATAAACGTTCTAAGTAGGTGTGTTCCTATAATCTAATCTAGCACTCATAGAGAGTTTGTTCAAGGTCACCCCGGGCTACAGGGAAGGTCCTATCTCAAAGAAGCCTGTCTATCCACCCGCTCCTCTATTCTGTAAGCTACTTCAGGACAGACCTTTAACTGTTCTGCTGATTAATGAATAGGCAGCATCTAGCAATGTCCCTGGGAGAACAGGTCCTTGGCAAGCCTCTAAGGATGGAAGGAAGGAAGGAAGGAAGGAAGGAAGGAAGGAAGGAAGGAAGGAAGGAAGGAAGGAAGGAAGGGGAAGGGAAGGAGGGAGGGAGGGAGGAAGAAAGGAAGGGCTATTTTACTTAATACCAAACTTCCTCTAACCTTGTGAAATGACATACTAAACATATTTGTAAAAGAAACAAGGCCATATTTTTGCTAGATCACCCTAATTGATATTGAGTTTTCTGGCCAGTATTTATTTTTATGGTTAAAACCATAGACCTTTCTATGGAAGACAGTAAATCATATTTTAAGTGGGTGCCTAGATCAGTTCATTTTATCTGCATTATCAAAATTGCTGAGATTCCTGTAAAACCCCTGCGTAGAGTGAGCTCCTTGTCTGCGCAGAGTGCAGTGCGTCTGCGGTTCTGAAGGACAGAGACCTCTAACACACCCATTAAAGACAAGCCTAAGTGCTTTGTTAGCTCTAGCTGCTGAAAAGGCCAAAATCAAATACATGGAAAATGGCCCCATAAATCAAGCCCGCACCTTTATTACAGTTCTAAAAGAGAGGCGTCAACATATCAGGAGAGCCATTGTCTAGAATACCTGTCAGTAAATTGTATAATCCTACGGGTTCTTTATTTTAATGGGAGTGAAATGTTTCCAGAGAACATTCCAGAAGGTTCACGTTGAACTGTCCTCTACCTGACTCCAAGCACTGTCTAAGCAGCTTGCTTTTAGCTCCACATCTCTTGGCTAATTATCTCCCCTTTCCATTTTTACCTTATTTTACTCCTTACTTTCATAGCTGTGGAAATACTTTATCTCTCCCTCTACAGTCTTGGCTCCCTGTGAACAGAATTCTGTGTCTTTTTCCACTTTTGCCTCCTCTGCTGAATAGTTTTATATCAAGTTGACCCAAGCTAAAGTCCTCTAAGAGGAGAAAATACCAGTTTAGAAAATGCCTCCATAAGATTGGACTGTAGGCAAGCCTGTAGGGCATCGGTGATTGATGCAGAAGGGCCCACCCAGCCCATTGTGGGTGTGGGTCCTTCCCTGGGCTGGTGGTCCTGGGTTCTATAAGAAAGCAGACGGAACAAGTCAGTAAGCAGCACCCCTCCATGGCCTCTGCAGTACCTCATGCCTCCAGGTTCCTACCCTGTTTGAGTTCCTGTCCTGGCTTCTTTCAATGATGGACTACAATGAAGAAGGGTAAGACAGGTAAACCCTTTCCTCTCCAACTTGCTTTCGGTCAGAGTGTTTCATCACAGCAACAGTAACCCTAACTAAGACACATCCTTAATGCATCCATCAGGACAGACACATTGGGACTAAAGCTTCCAGTTTTAGGATGGGCATTTCCTTCTCAAGCAGTGTGTCTAGAGTGCACTAGAAGAGGAGATTTGGTCATTGCGTTTTCTCAAGGACACGGGTTGAGACTTCATCCTGACACCTTCTTCCCTGATCAAAACAACAGTGGGAAGGAAATGTCAGAAACAACATGCAAGTCACATGGCTATACTTTGACAGGGGCAAATGCAAGCCTGATGCATACACTCAAAGAGAAACCAGGAACACATTGCACTGTATTGACGGTTCACATTCAGTTCTCTGCTTGGCTCTGGGATCCTACAATGGTTGATTACTAGCATCTCTCAGAAGTCCATGTAATAAAGTCTTGGGCACCAGGCTAGCATTGTTGGGATAATGTGAAGGGTATCTGAGTTATTGAGTGCACCCCAGGTCTGTTTGTGGATCTGCACAGTTGTTTTACTGAAGTTGTGGGTTGAAGATGACAGAGGCTGCTGGCTGAAAATGAGGGAAGTATTGGTACAATGTATTTGTACTTCCAAATTTCAGCTTCTCCTTCAAAATCTGGAAAGGAAGCCCGTCAAGAGAGATCATGTTAAATAAAGTATTAACTTGAACACCTGCTTTTGTGCAGAAACAGCTACCAATGTATTTCCATCCTGACCCGGTCAACAGTTCTGCCAATTACTTGAATGACTACAGATGTTGACACGTTAAAAACATTAGCAGACTACATGAAGCTGGAACTGAGTTGTTGGCGTGTGTAATTTAGGTGATGGAGTTATGATCCAAAGCTGGAGTCATGGATTGGAATAATGAGTTCACTCTAAACGATCAACGTGCAGCATTTGGATCTAAAGGTAAATTGCACAATCTTGGGATGGTAGAACCTCCAATAACAGCATGTATAAAAAGTCTCCATGTTTCTCTATTGACACGAATTGCTATTAGTCAACCGTGGGATACAGCAGCCAACTGAGTTAAAGAAATGCCAATCTGTCCATATGAGAACCTGCTGTGGGGCATGGCACGGAGCTCACGGACTTTTTGTCCAGCAGTGTGCAAAGCTATGAGCTCAGTTTGGTGTGTTACTTGAGTATCTAGTCAGAAGAGCCTGGCCAGAGGAGAATAATAGGATTGTTAATAGAACAAGAACATCCAAGGAGCAGGTGGAGGGGCTGAGACAAAGTAACTCGGAGGATAGAGACCAGACTGGGGAATGTGGAGTGGACTGTGGAGTGCAGTCTTTGGGTAGCCACATCTATGGGGTAGAGGAGGAAGAAACTTGTGTTGAAGAAGGCAGAACAGGAGAAAGCATGTAGGGATGTTGACTTTAACTCACAGTGGAGAAGAAAATCTGGTGAAAGTTAAGTCTCTTGTAGAGTTTGTCAAAAAGAGATTTGCAACAACAAAAAGTAGACTTACCAATGCTCCCAGTTTATCCAAGATTCAGGGAATTTTTCTAAGACTTGGGATTTTGAGTAGTTATACCAGAATAATCCCAAGCAGACCTGTATAAACTATCTGTCTGATCAAAATTTTGCTTTAATTGCCCTACTCTCTGAGAGCTTCTATGATTTCTAAAAAAGAAAGAAATGCTTTTCCCCAGAAAAGTCTCAGACAAAGATATAATCCACAGACAGTGTTTTTGGCTCCAATCCAGGCTAATTTAATCACACAGGACTTTTTAATGTTCCTTAAGTGCTTGTCCCACATCGGTGTCTGAGCTGGGAGGTCACCGCTGGTGGAGTCATTACCTCCAATTGTATCAAACAATCAGGTGAACACTTCCTTCCCTGCTAAAGTCATCCATTAACATTAATGAGGTTTAAAAAAAAGAAAACGGAAAAAAAAAACCCAAATGCTGTACTTTTCATAAGAAGTCACAATGGATGATGTCTTGATTGTTCAAATTACTGCTCTAAAGAGGAGGTGAACCTGAGAGCTGTCGGTCAGATGGTTCTGTCACAGTGAAGTTTCATGTGGATTGTACACAACCAAAGAACTCTTTGTGCTCAATGTGTCCTTTGGAAACTCGGCTCTGTTCTCTTTTAATCACCCATTATATTTGTAATTCTGCTCTGAACTTACTAAACCAAACTGCAACCCTGTAGGTCTGCTCATTCTCGAAGGCTCAGGGTTTGTGTATTTAGAACAAGGCCTTCACAGGGAGGCTTTGTCCCTTGGAGTTCTTCCTGGTGGCAGGCCACCTTCCCTTTCTAGTGGCTCAACCTTAGGGAAACCATGAGATACTCTCGCCGGGGTTTGCCAACTTCCTCAAGCCTTTCCCATAACACAGTTGATAAAGCCATGTGAATAGAGTCCTTTGAAAAGCAAGGAGCAGCTGCTTGTGCAATCTAGCTTTCCATCTCTTACAAAACAAATACAAGAGAAAGCTGGTGGGATGGTAGAGTGGGTAGGGTTGCTCACCCACAGACCTCTCTCTCACGTACATACACACACACACACACACACACACACACACAGAGAGAGAGAGAGAGACAGACAGACAGAGAGAGAGAGAGAGAGAGAGAGAGAGCATAAGATGAATAAATATAGGAAACGTTTTTTTAAATCTCTAAGACACCCAATTTATAGCCAGGAAAGATCTATTTAGAAACTTGTGGTTTCAGAGTTTTCAAACCACAGAAGAATATGGTGCAGCCCTTGAGAAGACATACCTATTACTGGATCTACAACCTCCCTCACTGTGCCCATAAACATTGCTCTGGAACATGAGACTGAACACGGGACTCTGATTTTTCTGCCCTGCCATTCAAAATGGTTTACAATGGAAGCCAGAAATGAGAACATTTTAATACATACTGAACTTTTCATCCAAAATCCCTTTGAAACTTGTTATTGACCCAGTGGTAAATATTGGAAATTCGTTGTTCAAGTTCAGAAAGGCTCATCAAAGATAAATAGCATGTATTCCCAACCACGATAGTAATCCTTACTTTGTCTTGCAAAATTCCAGTCCCGTTTAAACTCTCCTGGGAACTGCTGGCCTTTTTCTGGGTTTGCATCTGAAATTGTCAAAGGGATAAAGGTGGAGTCCCTCTTCGAAAACGACTGGTTACTTCTCTCCATATTTAGTTTCTCCCACATGCACTATCTCACATCCTTCAGAAAGAAGGAATGTGATTTGATCTCCTTACCATTTCCCATGATCAGGATGAAGGTGGTTGATCATAGAATGGAAATCTATTATCCAGGGTGAAGGTACAAACTAGAATCGAGAACTATGTGCTTCTGGTGGTAAAAGAATGTGAGGAGACATAACATGTGGGAACTGTGCTCTAATGCCAGGAACAGAAGAAGGTAATCAGAGCCTGGGGGATTGAAAAGATTTCAAGGGACTATGGCAGATAAGACATAGAACACTTTGTTTTGCCTTGGCACAGGCTGCCACATAGACGGCTAGGCAAACAGAAACCCATCAGGCGCACACAGGCACATGCCAGAACACATGAACATGAGCAGGCAAGGATACTCATGTAGACTGGCATGGAGAACATAGGTGAGTAGTTCACGGGACTACTGACAGACACACACAGGCAGACCAGTAAGGACAAAAGCTAAGTTTCTGACCTCAAGGTCGAATTAATACAATGTGCACACAAAAGCAACGTTCTGACAGAAATAGTTATATATAATAGATTACATCATTGCTTGCTTTTATGTTTCCTTGGCATCTAGTGTCAGCCAGTCTAGCTGAGTAATAAGATTTATACTGTCTATCAGGAAATTCCTCTTTGCGAGTACCGGGGCTTTACTGAGTTCATATAGCCTCATCTTGCTGCTCAATGGCTTTCTACATCTGTTGGGTTCTCCTCTAAGCTGTCCTATCCATGACACGCACTGCCCTTGGCCTATATCCCTCCTGTCACCTGCAGTTCACCCCCTGCCTCCGTTTCCTTGTCTCATTATTAACCCTTCAATCAGTTGTTTTATTTAAATTTGTGCAAAAAAATATTATCCCTGGGCAGCCAAACTCGTCTTTCTTTATGCCATTTAATATGAAAGGCTTTATAAAAAATAATATGTATAGTTCACAGTTATGACTTAATTATGTTGGAAGGAACAGCCACCAAACTGCTGTTTGGTTTGCAACATTTTCCTTCATGGCTTCCTCAAAGTGACTGAAACACACAGCCGATGCCATCACATCCTTTTCTCTGTTAAGAGTTTTGTCCATCTTCCCTGTATAAACCCCAAAGCAAGAAGGGCACACTGCCTTTGGCTTTTCACTCACCCACAAAGTCAGTGCAGGTTCTGACTTTAGAATCTAAACTGAAAGTGGGACGAGATGCGTTCCCATATCTGGGGCAATCTCCCGAACTGTGCTGCTCCTCCTTTCTCCTCCTGTTCCTCCTCTTTCTCCTCCTGCTCCTCTTCTTCCTCCTCCTGCTCCTCCTCCTGCTCCTCCTGTTGTTCCTCCTCCTCCTCCTCTTGCTCCTCCTCCTGCTCCTCCTGTTGTTCCTCCTCCTCCTCCTCTTGCTCCTCCTCCTGCTCCTCCGCTTGCTCCTCCTGCTTCTCCCCTCCTTTTTCCTGCTCCTTTTTTTCCTCCTGTTTCATCTTTTTAGTTCTCAGAGATTGCACAAAGCTAGATATCTCACATCATTATATACAAAGACATTGCAGAGACAACAAAGTTTGAATAATTGTATCTGCTTCAGTGTGTGTGTGTGTGTGTGTGTGTGTGTGTGTGTGTGTGTGTACATAAATGTGTAAAACATAGCAAAAAATGCAGCACTGAGAAGAGCACTGTTTTGGTAGGACTCTGAGGCCAGTGAGGAACTCGTATGATTTCTTCAATAAACTCATACTACTAAGAGGTGCCAATCTTTTACTATAACCAAAGATGGTTGTGTTGTAAACTGACCTTGTGGTTTTCACTGTTAGACTCTTACAGCCAAATCATTAAAGATAACAATTAGCACACCTCTAGATATCGGTAAATTCTCAGTTTAACTCTGGAGGTGTTTCCTTCCAGATTTCCTTTTCTCTCAGCAAGAAAGCTGTTTTGCCCATGGGATGTTTACAAAGTGTACTGCCTTCACCAGCATACCAACTTGTCCATAGTTTCACATTCCATGGTTTTAGTTACTTACAGGCAGTGAGGTCTGAAAATAATAAACGGAAAATTCCAGAAGTAAACAATTTGCAGTTTTTAAATGACACAATGAAATCTTGTGCCATCTTACTCCACCCACTCAGGATGTGTGCCTTAACTTTGTCCAGCCTGTCCATTCTGTACACAGTACCTGCCTGCTACTTGCTCAGCAGCTAATTCTGCTCTCACAACAACTGTTATGGTGATTCAGTGCATGTGTTCAAGTCAGCCTTGTGCAATTAATAGCATGATGCAGCAAAACCTCATCACATCACGCAGGCATTGTATCATTTCCAGACTCCCAAAGAGCATTAAGTACAGTATCATAGTACAAAGTATTTGGAATGAGAGGGAGAGAGAGTATAACTTCTTTACAATATTACTATAGCCATCTATTCTTGTTGATAATCTCTTACTATGCCTAGTTTAGAATTTAACTTTTTATTACAGCTATGTGTGCATAGGGACAAGCTTGTATATCAAGTTCAATTCTACCTTCCTGTTGAGGTGATTGGACAGTCCTCTCTTCAGATGAGGAGTGGAGTGGTTATTCCTGGTTGTCAACTTGACTATATCTAGAATGAACTACAATCCAGAATTGGAAGGCTCTCCTGTGATCCTAATCTGGAGGCTTCGAGATACAAGTTTCTGACCTGGATCTTGGCATGGAGATCTTAAGGCATAGTGGTTATGAATCCCAGAAGATTAAGATAGGAAGATCTCTGAGTTCAAGGTCATCTGGGACAAAGGAAGTCCCAGATCCAGACATGGTAGCACACACTTTTAATCTGGGCCACACCTTCTGCTGAGACCTACATATGGACATTGGAAGAAGGAAGATTCACTCTCTCTTCTTTGCCTGCTTGCCTTGTGGGACTGAGCAACTGCTAGATCCTTGGACTTCCATTCACAGATGCTGCTGACTATAGTTGGGGAGTTGGACTACAGACTGTAAATCATCAAAAATTTTACTTACTATATAGACTACCTATAAGTTCTGTGACTCTAGAGAACCCTAATACAAAGAAAGACTACCAATTATTTAATATCATTTTGCTGCACAGCTTCCTGACATATAAACATATAACTCATCTTTTGACATAATCCAAGGTATATGGTCCTCCTGATGATAGTTAAACATTCAGTAGCAATTATTTGTCTTCCCCTGAAAGCTGCTTAGTTTCCTACCACTGGACTATAATAACTTTTAGCAATGTTTTATGGTTGAGTCTAAACATCGTGTATTTGTTCATTGGCTGATGAATCTTTATTAAATATTTACTTGGGACCATGATTTTATTTCCAGAGAAACTTAGCACTACATGGCAAGAATGCTGAAAGTATGTGTTTATTGTATTTTTAGAAATTTATTGTAAAGAAATAATTATAGATGTGTAGGCAGATTAATGTACTTAGATGTTCAATGCCATGTTGGGAGCAAGAAAATGGATGTGACCCAAATTTGCTGCTGAAGAGAGAGAACTGAGATAATTGCGTCCCATCCATAAGATGGGATGCTTTTCAGCCTTTGAGAACACTCTTCCCAAAGAGTGCTTAAGAATGCAGGATTTCAATTCCAGATGGCATTCCCTGGGAGCCCACAGGCCACTCCAGCCAAGGAAGCAGGAAGACTACCTATAGATCTTCACCTCTCCTTCCTTTCCTCCACAGGCAATCCCCTCCCTCCCCTCCCTCTCCTCTTATCCCCAGCTTTGTAGTGGAACACAAGCCTAGCTTCCCCTTCCTCCTGCCCCCATCTCCAGTGGGTCACACAGCTCTTCCCTTCCAACCTCCTTCCCCCTAACCCCAACCAGCACTCTCTGGGAACCCAGGGGCCTCTCTGGCCAGGAAAGCAGGAAAGCTAACCACAGATCTTAGCTTCTCCCTCCTCTTCTCCAAATCCAATCCCCCAGTCTCACCCCCATCTCTGTTAATGAACACTTGCTGTGGCATCTCGCGTTCTCTGCCCCCATCTCCAGCAGACCATGCAGATCTTTTCCTCCAATCTTCCAGTCCATCTTGTTTCCCGGCCCCCAGCTCTAGCAGGCGTTCTCTGGGAGCCCTGCTGCCTGGCCTGCCGGAGAAGCAAGAAGAGCAGTGAGACAGGTAGCAGAAACTCTTCACTCCTCCTCCTCTCCTCCATAGCCAAACCTCCGATCTCAAAATGGCCTTTATGACTATGGTAGAGGTCCTTAAAGAGGAAGTAAACAGATCCCTTAAAGAAATCTATGAAAATACAAGCAGTGGAAGGAAATAAATAAAAGTGTTCAAGACCTGAATCAATAAAAGACCCCACCCCCAAACTGAGTGAAAATTTTAGGAACTCGAATAGGAATCTCAGAGACAAGCCTCTACAAAAGAACACAAGAGATGATGGGGAGAATCTCAGGCACTGAAGGCACAATAGAAGAAACGGATACCTCAGTCAAAGAAAATATTAAACAAAAAGAGAGACAGAGAGACACACAGAGAGAGATCCTGGTACAAATGTCTAGCAATCTGGGACACTATGGAAAGAATAGTAAGAAATAGGAGAAAGAGAGGGAACCCAAGTCAAAGGCACAGAAAATATTTTCAACAGAATCATAGGAGAAAATTTCCCTAACCTAAATAAAGGAGATGCCTATCAAGGTATAGGAAATATAGAGAAAACCAAATAGGCTAGGACAGAAAAGAAAGTTCCATCATCATATAATAATTGAAACACCAAATACACAGAACAAAGAAAAACTATTAAAAGCTTCAGGGCAAAAAGATTAAGTAACATATAAAGGCAGACCTATTAGAATAATACCAGACTTCTCAATGGAGACTATAAAAGCCAGAAGGGGCTGGACTCTAAGATGTGCTGCAGACTCTAAGAGACCACAAATGCCAGTCCTACTATACACAGCAAGACTTTCAATCACAATAGCTGGAGAAAATAAGATATTCCATGATAAAGCAAAATTTAAGCAGTATCTATAAATCTAACCCTCTAGAAGATGCTAGAATGGAAACTTTAACCAAAAGAGATTAACTACATCCAAGAAAACACAAGTAATAGATCATTCCAGACCAGCAAATCAATAGAGGGAAAATGCACACACACACACACACACACACACACACACACACACACACACGCACACACACACACACACACTCACACCACCACTACCACCACCAACAAAATAACATGAATCAACAAATACTGCTCATTGATAACTTTCAATATCAACGGTCTCAATTCCCCAATAAAAAGACACAGACTAACAAAATGAATGCAAATATAAGTTCCATCCTTCTTTTGCATCCAAGAAATATGTCTTAATATCTAGGATAGATATTACCTCAGGGTAAAAGGATGGAAAAAGACAGTCCAAGAAAACAGACCTAAGAAGCCAGCTGGTACAGCCATTTAATATCTGACAAAAGAGGCTCCAACCCAAAATAATCAGAAGAGATAAGGAAAGACTTTACACACAAATCAAAGGGGAAAATACACCAAAAGGTCATTGCGGTTCTTAATATCTATTCACCAAAACACAAGGGCACCCACTCTAACCTCTATTGCAGCTTACACACATTGACCCTCTCACCCTGATAGTGGGAGACTTCGTCCTCCACTGGAACCAATATACAGAGCATCCAAACAAAAATTAAATACAGAAATGTTGTAAACAAAATGGACCTAGCAGATATTTGCAGACATTTTACTGAAATAGAAAAGAATATACCTTCTTCTCAGGACCTCATGGAATTTTCTCCAAAACTGACCAAAACACAAAGCACACCTCAACAGATTCAAGATTGAAATAACACCCTGAATCCTATCAGATCACCATAGATATCAACAACAGCTGCAACAACAGAATCTTACAAATTCATGGGAAATGAATAACTCCCTACTGAAAGAAAAATGGATCAAGGCTGAAATTAAGGAAAAATTTTGCCAGGCGGTGGTGGTACACGCCTTTAATCTCAGCACTTGGTAGGCAGATGCAGGCGGATTTCTGAGTTCGAGGCCAGCCTGGTCTACAAAGTGAGTTCCAGGATAGCCAGGACTATACAGAGAAACCCTGTCTCAAAAAAACAAAACAAAACAAAACAAAAAAGAAAAAAGAAAAAAATTTAAAACGTTCAGGAATTAAATGAAAGTGAATACACAGTGTACTCAAACTTATGGTATGCAGTGAAGGTTGTTCTAAGAGACAAGATCCTAGCACTAAATGTTTACATTTTAAAAATGGTAAGATCTCATAACTTAACTGAATACAAGAAAGCTCTAGAACAAATAGAAGAAGTCACAGCCAAAGGAGTAGGCAACAACAAATAAACTCTGGTTGAAATCAATAAATTAAAAACAAAAAAAGACAGTACAAAGATTCAATGAAACACAGAGTTTGTTCTTTGAAAAAAATTATAAGATTGACAAACTTATCCAAATTAGCTAAGGGGTGGAGAGAGAGAGTCCAAAGTAACTAAATTAGTGATGAAAAGAGGGACATAAAAATAGACACTGAGGGAATCCAGAGAATCATAAAGATATACCTTAACCTGTACTCCACCAATTGGAAAATCTAAACAAAATGGATAATTTTCTTGATTAGTATCTTTTATCAGAGTTCAATCAAGATCAGATAAGCAATTTAAACAGACATATAACACCTCATGAAATAGTAGTCATTAAAAGTCTACAAAAAAAAAAAAAAAAAAAAAAAAGCCCAAGGCCAGATGGTTTTAGTGCAACATTCTACCAGACTTTCAAGGAAGAGTTAATGTCAACATTCCTCAAATTATTCCACAAAACAGAAACATAAGTAACATTGCCCAGCTCATTTTACAAGGCCACAGTTGCCCTCATACTCAAACCACATAAGGAGCCAAAAAGGAAGAGAATTACGGGCCAATTTCCTTTATAAACATAGATGCAATTTTTTTCAATAAAATACTTGCAAACCAAATCCAAGAACACATCAAAAAGATCATCTACCATGATCAAGTAGACTTCATCCCAGAAATACATCAACATATGTAAACTGACAAATGTAATCCATCATCCAAAAAACAATCAATCAATCAAACAAACAAATACCTGAAAGACATTAGATGTGGAAAAGGCCCTTGACAAATATCAAATGCCTCTTCATGATAAAAATCCTGGAGAAATTAGGGACACAAGGGATGTATCTTAGCGTAATAAAGGCAGTTTACAACAAGCCCACAGCCAACACCTACTTAAAAGGAGAGAAACTCAAGACAGCTACACTAAAATCAGGAGTAAGACAAGGACATACACTCTTCACACTTGTTCAGTATAGTACTAAAAGCCATAACTACAGCAGTAAGACAACTGGAGGAGATCAAGGAATACAATTGGAAAGGAACCTATCTTTATTTGCAGATAATATATATATATATATATATATATATATATATATATATATATATATAAATTTATATAAACTTTCTTAAGCAGTGTACACAAACGACCCTAAAATTCCACTGGGAGACTCTTAACAGTTAATAAACACTGTTGGCCAAATATATGCACACAAAATTAACTCACAAAAATCAGTAGCCTTCCTATATACAAATGACAAACACACTGAAAAAGAAATCAAGGAAATAACACCTTTCACAAGAGCCTCAAGTAAAATAAAACATCTTGTGGTAACCTTAACCATGCAAATGAAAGACTTGTATGATAAGACATTAAAGAAAGAAACTGAAGATATCAGATGGAAAGATCTCTCATGCTGTGCTCATGGATTGGTAGGATCAATCTAGTACAAATGGCCATCCTAAAAGCAATCTACAGATTCAAAGCAATTCCAATCAAAATTCCAACATAACTCTTCTCAGATCTTGAAAGGATAATTATCAGTTACATTTGGGAAAATACATACACCAAAAAACAAAACAACAACATCAACAACTAAACAACCAAAAAAAAAAAAAAACCCAAAAACTATAGAAACAAGATCGCTAAAACAATTCTGAATAATAAAAGAACTGCAGGAGGAATCACCATCTTCAACTCCAAACTGTATTACAGAGCCATAGTAATAAAAATAGCATGGTATTGGCAGAAAAACAGACAGGGCAATCAGTAGAATCAAATTGAGGACCAGGCATAATTCCACAGCACACCTTCTTTTATAAAGATGCCAGAAACACACACTGGAAAATAGACAGCATCTTCAACAAATAGTGCTGGTCAAACTGATGGCTGTATGTAGAGAAATCCAAGTAGATGCATACTCATCACTCTGCACAAAATTCAACTCCAAATAGATCAAAAACCTCAACACAAAAGCAGATATGCTGGGCCCAAAAGAAGAAAGAGTGGGGAATAGCCTTAAACTCCCTGGCCCAGGAAAAGACTTTCTTAACAGAACACTGTTAGCAGAGGTACTAAGATCAACAATTAATAAATGGAACCTCATGAAACTGTAAAGCTTTTGTGTGGCAAAGATGCAATCATTTAAACAAAGAGGCATTGTGAAGAATGGGAATAGATTTTTTTTTTACCAACTATGTAACCAACAGAGGACCAATATCCAGAATATATAAAAAGAACTCCAAAATCTAGATATCAAGAAAATGAAAATGGGGTACAGATCTAAACACTAAATTCTCAAAAGAGGAAACTCAAATGGCTGAGAAACACTTAGAGAAGTGTTCAGCATCCTTAGCCATCAGGGAAATACAAATCAAAACAACTCTGAGATTTCATCTTACACCTATCAGAATGTCTAAGATCAATAAAACGTGTGACAGCTTATGTTGTCAAGGTTGTAAAATAAGAGGAATATTCATCCATTGCTGGTACGACTGCAAACTTGTACATCTTCTATGGAAATAAGTATGGTGATTCTTCAGGAAGATGGAAATTGATCTACCTCAAGATCTAGCTATAACACTCCTGGACATATACCCAAAGGATGCTTTATCCTACAACAGAAATGCTTGCTCAGCCATGTTCACTGCTATTCTATTTATAATAGCCAGAGATTGGGCACTACCTAGATGTCTGTCAGTGGAAGAGTGGATAAAGAAAAGTTAGTACATTTACACAATGGACACAGATGACATCATGAAATTCTCAGGTAAGTGGATGGAACTAGAAAAAATAAATCATCCTGAGTGAGTTATCTGTTACCCAGAAAGACAAGTATGGTATATATTTCCTCATATGTGTATATTAGCTGTTAAGTTTATGATAACCAGCTATAGTATGTAGAACCACAGAGATTAAGTATACAGTAAGGAACTAGGTGAGAAGGATAAGTTAAATAGATAAATAAAATAGCAGTTACGAATGGATGCAAAGCAGAGATAAGGGGTGAGATACTGGAAAGAGATGGTCAAGTGGGGAGGGAAAGAGAAAGGAAGGGGGACAAGAGAGGGAATATTAGGAGAGACAGCTAAGATTAAGGGTTGTTTGAGGGGTAGTATGGAAATGTAATAGAGTAGAAGCTTCCTAAAATATATACATTTATAAAGGCAATCTAAATGAAATTGCCTAATAATGAGGGAGACAGAGCTCCAACTGGATGTCTCTTGCTACCAAATGATGCTTCCAGTACCAGGAATGGGTTACATCTAACAGAAGTGTTAGCTAAAGAGGTCTCATGGAAATCCCCAAACAACTCAGGATATTGCCAAGACTATAGGGTGCTCTCCACAAACTGATGGCAATGACCTGTTGCTGAAGACAACACCTTTACAACTCATTGAACATAGAGCCCCTACATGCAAGTACTCTGCAAGCTACCAAAGTTCTCTTGCAAACACCAACCCAGACACAAACCCTCCGATCTACCATGATGCTGTGCCTTCAAGATATGCTAGGACAAGGGTGACACAAAGCTTGTGGGAGTAATCAACCAACATCCTGTTCCTTGTGATAGAACCCATACCCGACACTGGTTGGGTGACTAAGACCCTGACACTACATAGCCCAGATACTCAGGATAAAACCAAATATTACTATCCTACTAAAAGAATGTAGTAATAAGATGACTCCTTATGACATTCTGCTGTACTCATAGGCCAGTGCCTCGCTCAGGCATCATCAGGGAAGCTTCCTGCTGTAGGAGATGAGAACAAACACAGAGGCCCACAGTCAGGTATTATGCAAAGTGTGAGGATCTTGGGGCACTCAGCCCTAAATGAGATGTCTCTATTAAATCCCTCCTATCAGGGCTCAGGAAACCCCAAGGAAGAGGAGGTGAAGAGAGTGTAAGAGAGAGAGGAGAGAGAGAGCGAGCACTAAGAAAAGAAGTCCCTCCAAATCAACACGACCAAAGCTCACATGAACTCACAGAGACTGAAGCAGCCCACACAGGACCTGCCTGGGGCCCACCAGGTCCTCTGCACTTAGATTAAGGCTTCCGGTTGGTTGTTTTTAGGGGATTCCTGAGTCTGCAAACAAGTGAGTTTCTGCATTTTCTTGTGCTTTCTCTTGGGCTCTTTTCCTTCTGTTTCTTTGTCTT
This sequence comes from Mus musculus, assembly GCF_000001635.26. Taxonomy (NCBI): domain Eukaryota; kingdom Metazoa; phylum Chordata; class Mammalia; order Rodentia; family Muridae; genus Mus; species Mus musculus. The sequence continues at coordinate 70,513,573 of NC_000078.6, read as the reverse complement.
GTCCAATTCTGATGTGATACTATGTGTTTTATTTTATTATATTTTATTTTATTATATTTTATTATTATACTCTTAGAAGCCTGTTTGTATTCTAGTGAGAGATGGAAAGGGAGTGGACCTGGGGGAGGGGGAGGAACTGGGACGAGTAGAGGGAGGGGAAACTGTAATCACGATGTAGTATGTGTGGAAAAAAAATACATTTTAAATCCATGTTTTTTAGCTTATAGACTTTAAAGATCCAAAAAGCATGGTGTTGGCTCCAGAGAGCACCCCCTGCCCCTGAGGGAATCACTTCATGACCAGCACAAGGGCAGATGCATGCCTAAAAGGGAGAAATCACACAATGAGTTAAAAAGACAGAAAGAGGGGAGGAGCCAGTCATGACCCCCCACCATGCGAGCTTTGGACGTGGATCATCTAAACCATAGTAAAGAGCAATGTTTTAACAATGTTGCTCACTGCACCTGGAGAGACAGTTCAGTGCTTTTGCAGAGGGCCCACGTCAGGGAGCTCACAGCTCCCTGTACCTCTAGCACCAGAGAATCAAATGTCCTTGTGTGTTGTTTAGTTCTTTGTCAATTTGACACAAGCTAGAGTTAGCGAAAAAGAGAAAACCTCAATTGAGAAAAATGTCTCCATCAGATTAGCTTGTAAGACATTTGTGGGACATTTTATTGGTTAATAATTAATGTATAGGCACCCAGGCCATTATGGGCAGTACCACTTCTGGGCAGGTGGCCCTGGGTTTATTTAAAAAAAAAAAAAAGGCTGTGGGGAGCAAGCCAGTAAGCAGGGCTTTTATTGTCTCCGCTTCCATTCCTGCCTCCAGGTCCTGCTTTGAGCTTCTACTTTGTCTATCAAAATGGACTGTGGTCTGTTATCTGGAAGTATGAGCCAAATAAACCCCTTCCTCCCCAAGTTGCTTCTTGCCTCACTAAGACCGCCCTCTTCTGGATGGCATAGGCCCCTGCACTCACATGTGCATAGAACCACACATACACATATAAGTTTTACAATAAAATAAAAAAATTTAAAATATTGCTAATACTCTCACTAGGCAAAATCAAATAGCATTAATCCTACATGGGCCAGTTTTGGAGGGGAGTCCATTAAAAAAAAAAAAAGGATTCCAGTCTATGAACTCAAAAATGATAGAAGAAAAGAGAAAGCCACTTGCTGGGTTCCAGCCATGCTCACCCAATAGATGAACAGACACAGCCTGAGAGCCCAGAAGCCACATCTGTGCCACAGCAAACCATTGCTGAATGCCATAGACATTCAGAGTTGCTTCCAGATGGTCAAACCCACAAATGTCAGAATGCACTATATCGGCAAAGCTTAGTCACGGGGCATGAGGCAAAGAAATTCCTGAACTCTGAGGCCTATAAACAGGATCCCGTGTGCTGGTTTGTATCTCACTCTAGTTACCGTATTTGGATCTTGATGTGAGCAGATGAAGCGTTAAAAGCCCATTGGCAATCAGAGGCATCTAGGGAAACTATGTCTAGGTGACCTCCCACCAGTTGCTGTTTCTTTAGTTAGCTGTGTTACTAACATTAAGCATTACTAACATTAAGAAAACCTTACTTTCTAGAAACACAGAGAATAGCTGGAGATTTGTTTTTTGATATTTGGGATAGTTTTAAAATGCTTTTGTGAATCAAATACAAAGCTGTTGGGTTCTGTCATATCTCAGTGGTGGGGACGAGGAAGGTACATTTTACTCTGCCGTTCTTTTATGTATTTTTGAAAGTTTTCACAGTAAGACTTGGAAAGGAGGGAGGAAAAGAGGACTACTGGATAATACTGCCTTTATTACAATTTCACGTTGGAAAGGAAGAGATGTCTATCCACATTTGTAAACACATACTTCATTTTGCTTCTATACTGTGACTGTACAATGAAGATGTCAGCCAGTGTCGGGTGGGTGTTCCCACCATTGTATAGATGATGAACCCCAGGCTTAGGCTAACTGTGTTTGCACACAGAGGACAGGCAACCACGGGAGCTGCTGAAATCAATTGTCTCTGAGCAATCAAAAGCAAAGCGCTATCGTCCCTTATCTAAAGTTGCTTTCCACGGTTCCAGTTACCCACGGTGAAACACAATCTAAAAAGAGTGAATAGAAAATTCTAGAAACAAGTGGTACATTTAAAAGCATATATCACACTTAATTGTTATACATGCTATGTCGTATTGCAGTTGTCAATTCTCTACTGTGCTTAAACCATAGTTCACCACAAGTGCATACACACAGGAAAAACACAGGCTCTCAAGGGTTTGGTACTATCTGAAGTTTTAGACATCCAGTGTGTGTGCGAGGGTAGTTGTCTTAGAATGTATCCCCAGTGGGTAATGGAAGACTCCTGTAAGCTAACAGCTAACGGTCTGCCTCTGAATCTCTTGATTATGAAGAGAAGGGACAGTTGCCACTTTAAGACCTTATGCTAACTGGTGCTCACCACACTGGAAGCTGCCAGCCATCTTGATTCAGGAAGAAGCCATTTTGGTTCACCACTTCTCCTTTCTCCATTCACTTAGGTAAAGGAACACGAGTTCTGACTTGGGGCGTGTGAATAACGAAGACAGACTTTCCATAATCAGTCCTAGGCCGGGCAGGAAGGGGAGTACAGCGCTCCAATATGGACTCTATGCATTTCATGAGAAGCTGAGCCCTTCGTGCCTCTCCTGAACATTTGGGATCCTCTCTCTCTCAAGGATCACTTTCTTCAATGTTCATCCCTACTCCAAAACAGCTGACAGCCTCTGGAAGTCCTTGCTTGAGCACAGCATATGTACAGACAACAGACTCAAAGCCAGACCACAGAGGGTCAAATTCTGGCCACTCGGAGACTACCTTTTCAACTCTCTGTCTCAATTTCCTTTTCCCCTTTAAAAGGATAATCACGACTGTTTGGGCTTGTGGCAGGGAGATAAGTTATTTCAAATAAAGTGCTTAGGACAGCGCTAACTCAAGCACTCAATGTGAACATCATTTATTATCATTATTATCTGTCATAACTGGGGAGTCAAACCCAGAACCTCATGCACTGTGAATCCAGCATGACATGAGCAGTTTATTCTTGTAACCCACCTGTATTTGGTTTGACCCTGAACCCTGTTTTACTTTTGCACTTAGGGATCTATAGTAAAGCAGGAGGTTCAGGGTAACTGTCCCATCTCCCTCTCCTTAGTCTTTTATGGGTGCTTCCTTCCTATTGGCCAGACCCAGCTGGAGGCCAGAGCCACAGTAGTAGTCAGTTCCACTGGTAGGCAAGAGAAAAGGGCAGGGAATGAATCTTCAGGGGGCTATGGAGACTTACCAGTGCAGACAGATTTCTACTGAAGCAAATGTCACTCAGCCGAGACTCCCCTTGCATTTATCCTTAGAGTTTCTACCATGTGGGGCTTGGTGAGAGTTAATATTGTGAAATGAAAGAGCAGGGACTTTAATATCAGAACCTGGTTAGAACCTAAATCTTGTCATCTACTGACTATCTGACCTTCAGAAGGAAGAAATCTGACCCCACCTTGTCCGATTCTCACATCCTATATTTGTGAGCTGAGTACCGTTGTGCTGGCCTCCTAACGTTGTTACAAGAACTAAGTTAGAAAACTTTTTCCATGACCCTCTCTTACTTCTAACTACTTAAAACCTCCTTAAGACTGGGGCTTACGTCAAATGTGAAAAAAAAAAGTTAGAATATGCACATATGTTGATGGACAAGCGATCTCAGTGAATTCAAACCATCGTAGGCAATTTAAGGGCTTCCTGTGGTCTCTGTTTTAAGCTGGATCAGCCTAGTGAGAAAAAGGATCGAAGGGTTCATAGGGTTCTAAAACCTTGCAAGTCAAATGTTGTCCAGCATCTTCTCCATCACACGGGAGCCTGTTAGGAATGCAGAACCATAGGCTCTAAACCTTTGCCCATCACAGTGCACTTTAACAAGATCTCTAAGTGAGTTGTGCGCACATTATAGCTCAAGACGTCATGCTTTAGGAGCTAAGAGACCCCAGAAGCCGTGCAGATTCTGACTAAGGTACCTCATTTTCTTTTTTGTTTTTTGTTTTTTTAGTATTTATTTATTTATTTTATGTATGTGAGTGCACTGTCGCTCTCTTCAGACACACCAGAAGAGGGCATCGGATCCCATTACAGATGGTTGTGAGCCACCATGTGGTTGCTGGGAATTGAACTCAGGACCTCTGGAAGAGCAGTCAGTGCTCTTAACTGCCGAGCCATCTTTCTAGCCCCTGGTACCTCACTTTCTAAGCGAAGAAAATGACATCCAAAGCCCTACGACTCATTCACAGACTTCATGCAGAAACAGTCCATTGACCAACCACAGAGGTTTTCCTAAGTCTTCTTTCTTGCCACTCTCTACCTTACAAGGTCAAGAAAAGTATTTTTCTTAATTTTATTTGCAAAGATACCCCCTGGCAAATGGTCTCTGCTAAGATAATTCCTCTAAAATCTGTTTTCTCATAGAGTAGAGTAGACCATGTGCAGAACCTGCCCCCTGCCCTGGTTGTCCTGCCAGAGAGAGGGTACAGGGTATATAGCAGGAATGGACATGGACATCTCTTGGACTAAAGCCACAGCATGTGGATACAATGGCCAACATTAGGTATCAGGGGCCCAGAGAGTTTTTCCTATGCCTCCTTCATTAAGTAAGGAGTGCTAATGTGGAAACACAGGTGTGCATTGGGAGATGCTTGTGAACTCTTGCAGAGATGAAATTCTATTTTGGGGGCAGATACCATGTTCAGTCTAGAAACTCTGCCTGAGGGCAGATGACACAGGCAGGATGAGCACAGGTCTCATCTCAATCCAGAGTCTCCGTTGGGCATTTCAGAACCATTTGGAATTGATATGCAAAATTCATGCAAATATGAGATGCAATCCCATTTTTGGTGGAGCCACCTACCACCAAAGGCAATGTCAACCCATTCGTGTCTACAGATTTTATTAATGTGGACTTAATGGATTATTTTTAAAAAATGGATGTTTATCTAAATATGGGCTGCTGCTGTCAAACAAGAAATCAAAAGAAAACAAGTGCTAGAATTCATTGAGCCTGAAAAAAATGGAGAGAATAAATCCAAGTGATGGTGCCCCCAGAAATCAGAAAGGCTGCTCCTTCTCAGGAGCCTACAGGCTACAGAAAGGCATGCATTTCTGGCTGAGTTTACAGGAGACCCTGGACAGGACATCTGGAGACCAGTAACAGGGTGCATATTCCAGCTTCCATTAGCACAGAAGGCTTTCTGAGTGGCTGAGGGTATCCCAAGTGGGAACCAAAACCATCTGACAATTTTCAGGAGAGGAAATAAGAGTTTCCAGACATTGCAGCCCATGATAATTTGCTTCTATAAAGTTACATTTTACAAGACAGTTCTTCATACCTGCTACAACCTTGTCGGGTTGAGTCCTTTGTAGATGAGAACATGTCTCAAGATCACGTACAATAAGCAGAAAGAAAACCTACACAGGGCTTATCTGTTTCTTTCTAACCTTGCTGGACCACATTCCCAGGCTTCAGTCTTCCTGGCAAGGTCCCATCCCAGTGCTCAGTCCACGTTCCTCTTATTCTCTTATTCAGCTGGAGTTACTTGCTTAAGAAATATCTGCTTTAAGTCCATCCCTGAACCAGGTATCCTTTTATGAGCCCTCACGATGCCACACGCCTCTCAACACTTACAAATATCATAAACAACCAACTGATAGATATTTAAAAGGGATTCGATCCACACTTTTGTAGAAATCAAGAGACTGGGTGTTATGTCAGATAGGTGGGTAGATGTTTCTTTGACCACTCAGCATATCCATTAGTTTTTAAATAAACAGATTATCTACCACTATGCAATAGTGAATCACCAAAAGAATGTAGCTGTCACTCTCTGTTTCTTTTTTTTTAAAGATTTATTTATTTTATGTATATGAATACACTGTAGCTGTCTTTAGACACACCAGAAGAGGGCATCATATCTCATTACAGATGGTTGTGAGCCACCATGTGGTTACTGGGAATTGAACTCAGGACCTCTGGAAGAGCAGAGGGTGTTCTTAACCACTGAGCCATCTCTCCAGCTAGCAAGATCCAATCCTCTCTCCTGTAGAAATTTCAGATCTACTCTGAAAACCATGAGACCCTCTCAAGGATAGGAACTGTGTCTCATATCCCCTTGAATCCTAATACAGTGCTGAGTAGGTGGTAGGCAAGCAGGTATTTGCTGAATAAATGGATCGCTAAATGACTTAGAATCCTCGGGCCATTACTCTTCCACTCTGCCTCTCTGCCTCTTCCAAGATGGAAGGCTTCAGAGCTGTTGCTACAGACATTCTTCTTCCGGGCCCTCATAGGGTCAGGGGCTTGGAAAAGCACAGCTTGGCACACAAATCTTGCTTATGGGTTTGGCTCAGATATCACATTATTTTCCTTATTAGAAGGAAATGCTAATGCAGAGGTGGTAGTGGGGAACAGGGACTTCCAAGCAGCTATAATCCCTGCAACCCATCTCCAAGGAGGCTAAAGGCTCCGGGACTCTTTTCTCAGGCCATTCTTAGTAGATAAGCCAAAGACGCAGATCCAGCGGACTGAACACAGGAAGGATAGAACATTCGAGAAACAGCACATCCATTTCCTCACTTCACTTCATTTATCATTCTCTTCATCATATGTCTATGTGTTCATCCTCTTTAACATTTGGAGTACCAAATTCTTTACAACTCCTTTCTTAAAATCACCTGCAGTTACTCAGTAGCAAAAGCCAACTCCAAGACCCTACCAGAGACTGCCTGACAAACAACCAATGCGCATGCTCCAGGCACAAGCTCTTGAACAAAAGCTGACTCCAAACAGTGACAGAGGCCTGGGGAGCAGCCTTTGAAACCCCAATCTTATCACACACAGAGTATCTCTGGCCCAGTTAGAGAGATAGGACAACTAAATAGCTTGGGCCTGGTCTTTGTCACTTAAAAACACAGTTCAATGTTCCAGGCTAGGCTTGAATGGCACAGAAATGCAATGGATTTTGCTTTGTTTATTTTGAGCAGGGACATTTTGGCTGCCTATTCACAAACCACGGCAGAACCAAAACACAATTTTCTAAGTGTCTTTTCACTCACAGGTCTCCTTGTCAGTTGTCACTGCTCTATGCCCAGCCTCCTGCTAGAGCAAAATATTCACCGAGGTAGTGCTCATTATCTGAGAGGGGCTAAGGAGACAGCAGACCCAAATATTCACTAATGGCTCCTGGATCCCATCTTTCTTTGAAATATGAGCACATTTAATATATCTACAGCCCCGAGAGTCTAGCCTTCATCCTAGCATCACATAGTTTATGCTACCCAAGACTTCCCATATGACTGCAGAGATACAAAGCCTTTTGGAACCAACTCATGGCACTGTGCCCGGGAGCCCAGATTAATAATTATGATACACATGCTGGAGAAATGTCTACAGCATTTTTATCTACCTGAAGGACAGTCGGGGTATGTTGGCTGGGCTGAGTAAGACAAATTCATCAGTATTCTCTTTCTTCCCGTTCTGCTTCTTTAAAATGTGGCAGAGATGTGGACATTTGCAACATTTAATTCGCTGGTGCTTTTATTAACGCCAAGTGGTTTTGTTATTTTAGAGACATTAATAATTGATTATACAGAATTTAAGATGTTCATGAAATAATCATTCTTGGCAAATTTAAAGGTGTAATCTTGGAGATAATTAAATATTTACCAGTCAGATTTGCTTTAAGTCACGTTCTGTATGTTGTGAGGTACTGCAGCTGATAGACTTTTGCGAAATACAGGTTGGTTTGGCTGCTTTCTAAGAAGTATCCTGAAACTCAACGTCCTTTGCTTAAATCAAGATCTATAAGTTTGTTTGTTTGTTTGATCCTTTGTGGATGTCGAGTTGATGTCTAAGAGGAGGACAGGTTCTCACATTGGTGAAGCAGATGCAAAGGATTGTAGGTATGCAAGATGTCCCTGCTCTCACACTGTGTGGGTAACCATGGGCTAACTCTGCAGTCAGTCTCAGCAGAGGTGGCTCTCAGTAAAGGGACTGTTATCATTTTTCTATAGAGATGGTGATGGCTCCTTGGATAGTGTAATACTGCATTTCACCATTTTCTATAGTGTGTAAAACATACTTTCTCATATACCACCAAAAAACAAACAAACAAACAAACAAAAGCAAAAATGAGAAATGAAAACAACTTTCTTTTAACCTTCACGATAAGACGCTTCCTCCAGTCACACCACCTTCTGCTTGCTTGCAGGTTTCACTAACTGGGATGCAAACAGTTTCTGCAGTTGGGTTTGTGATAGCCAACCCTTTTTTGCATACCTAGCAATAGCCTCATCTACCTAAGGGATGGCTGGCTCTTCCTAGTTTAGAGTTGGGGAAGCTTTCGGATATGGTCGTTTCTCAGAGCATGCATATCTGCTTCACAGACATCAAATGAAAGCCCGCCTCTCTGTTTCAAGGGAAGTGATACTCTTCTCTTCACTGTCAAACCATGGTTTAGTCTTTCTGAGGACCTTCTGAATGGCAATTGAACCCTAATTCTACTATCCTCTAGATGCACTCAGTTCAGCTGAAGGGATGACAACAAAAGCTGCTATGACTATCTTCCTAACAACTGCATACTCCCTGAACCTGGCCATCACCATCAATATATCCCCAGAGATACTGAGAGGAGAAAAATGTACATTCTAGAATCACTCAAATGTGGCTCAATTCAATAATCCTGCCTGCACGCTAATGCTGTAGCCAACTAGTGGTCACAACAAAGCTGTAGAAGAAAATAACTCCAACTAAGACTAGGATAATGGTAAATGAGTATCCCTGCCCCTTCCTGCAATGTTATTACTTGTTTTCATTAGTTTGTCTTTGTTTGTTTGTTTCTGCAGCATTGGGAGTAAATTCAGGGTCTTTCGTGTGCTAGGCATGTGCTCTATCATTTGTCTCTATCTCATGCCCCATCTCCATTATTGTATCTTTTAAAAATATTATTGTTTTATGAGTATGAGTATTTTGCCTGCATATATGTCTGTGAGTATGTATGTGCCTGGTATTCATAGAGGGTAGAAGAGGATGTCAGATCCCTTGAGATTGAAGTCATTAGAGATAGTTGTAAGCCACCATATGGGTTTTAGGAATCATACTCAGGTCTCCTAGAAGAATAGTCGGTGCTCTAAACCACTGAGCCATCGCTCCATCATCCATTATTCTATCTTAAAGGAGCTTAAAGCCACTCTGACCTACTCATCTACAGTGTATCTTTTTATCATGACCTTCATGAAATTATCTCTGTCTGTCTGTCTGCCTGTTTCTCGTCTTTTTTCTTCTAGTGATTTAAAAGCTAAAGCAGGTGGATGACTCATATTTCAGCTGTCAAAGCTAGTACTATGAGCTCATGATACAATCCCTTCTCCTTTTTATCATACTTTCATTGAGTAGTAGGAGGGAGAAAGACTGCTTTTGCCGATGAAAATATGGGGGAAGGGATGGAGGTGGAAAAACAAGTCTAGCCTTCCAACTCTTGTCTTCTCTAATCTATGACTTCAAGACCACTGTGGAAAGAGACATCCCATAAATACAAGAAACTTGTTAAGATCCCCTAAAGAGTCCCTCATCACAAACTACTCTTCATGGTGGAAAGAATTAACTATGCACTACTTGAAGTTGAAGGAAACCTGTTTATGGATGATGCTCCATTTAATGACTACTCATTGGATGACACAGATCCTGCAAATGCATTCTTGAATTTTATACACTCCATGGACATCTGAGGACTTACGTTGCCTGTGTCTTATTGCATCTCATCACAGCATTCATGTACTTAAAGATTTTTTTTTAAAGATGCTTGGTTCTACCTGAATTCAAAGAGACCAATCCAGCCTTGGAGGAAGAAAATTCCTGCCCAGGAGATCTAGGTTTCCCATTAACAGTTGCTAAAGACACCCCTTAATTTCTCACCTAGACATTGTTTGGTCTTCAGGCAGAAGTTGGTGTTGAATAGTTTTTCAAAATGCACAAACCACCAAACCACCATGCAAGAAAAAAACAGGGTCCTCCTCACTGGGTTCATTCACAATATCCACCTCTTGCCACACTGTCGTATGATCCTTGAGTGAAACACAACTCCTGGAGGATTCATTGCCTCTCCTTTCATCCTTCACTCCCTTGGAGGGGAAGACATCTTCCGAAAGAGTCAGGGACCCCCTGTTCCCTGCCAGGGAAACTCCTGACCAGGACTGGGTTTCCTGGTGTTTATAAGCTGGCTGGTGGTCAGGGATTTTCCAGTCTCTTACTCTTCTGGAAAAGCAACTTTATTTTTCATTTTAAGTGAGGACATTTACGTGTCACTGGAGTGCTGGGACTGACAAATTGGATTGGAGCCTGCTTGGTGAAGCCGGAGCCAGTATCATGTAAGGACACAGACACTCTGGCCTCTTCCCCTACATTAACTTGAGAATATGAATATGGACTTTTAATTAACTTCCCCACATCCTCTCTTGGACAGGAGACAGGGTTCTGATCTTAGCTTTTCTTTCTGTCACAAAGGGTCTGTTGAAATGAAAGCTGTAGCTATTTGGTTGTTTGTTATTCTTCTCTTGCAGACATTGATGCCTCCAGGGACATTGGGAACATGGAGAGCCTCCAATACAGTTTCATCTGGAATGCCACCACCACCAATAATGGTAATACTATACAGTGTTAATGGTATAATAATGGTAATACTATACAGTGTTTTTGAGTTCATAGAACTTTCAGCTTTGCTATCACGTCAACTTGATTTAATCCTCTCTCCCAACAGTTCCATAAGCTCATCTGTCATGAACGCAGCAAGAATTGGGTGAATCCGATGGCACGTTCCAAGTATTTAGCTGGAAATTATTAAAAGACAGGACTACTCCAAAGACAAACCAGACAACATGAATCTCAATACTAGATAATATGAGCACAAAGTAGGAACAGACTATCAGAATGGTAAGACAACTGGGCACTGGCAACAACAGGAAGTAGTCATCACCCCCTAGCCTAAGAAACCAATCAATCAAGAAAACAGAAACCACACCACTTATAAATAAGAAAAAGTAGGTAGAAGGATTCATTTTAAATGGTTGGGGAGCTTTCTATTACATGTGAAAAGTAGCCACATTAGTAGATCTAGACCACAGATTGATGGCTAAGGGCCTAGAAGGAACACACAGGAGGTGTTTGATGGGTTCAGGTTCGGAGTTGTGAGAGAGAACAGTCCTGGAGATTAGATGCACGGTGAATGTATGTGATGCTACCCAACTGTGCTGCCAGCATGGCCAAGTCGATGCATCCCATTATGCAGTTCTCATACACACTGCTCCTTATTTCTCACCTTGATAAAATTGGCAGGGGAGTAGAATCTGAATGTGTAAAGTGTTTGCAAGCGCGTGCACACACATGCACCACACACACAAAACTGGAAAGGGGTGTGAAAAAGCAGCAGGGTCCAGAAGCAAAGCTTCGGTGTTACAGCCCAGATCAAAGGGGGGCACAGATGTTGGATGTAGGCTCCTGAAGGACAGGAGAAGCTGCTGGACAGCAGCACCATGGGGATGGTACCCAGAGGCTGGAACCCATCATCACAGTATCCAGAGAGGCGGTGGCTGCTAAAAGGAGTGTGATTGGGGGTAGGGGATGGAGGGAGCAAGCAGAGGGAGAAACAGAGTCTTCCTCCAGCCTTCTGGGTTCCTTGAACCAGTCTATATTGGCAAACCAAACAAAGTAGCTGGCAAAGGGGATATGAAATTCTCAAGCTTAGGACCAAAGAGCACAACAGAGAAGGGTGGTTAAGGAGCTGAACAGTATTAGCATAATACTAAGCATGTGGCGGGGCCAGGTTATAGGGATGGCAAACAAGAGGAAGGAGACTGCACCCCTAAGCCTAAGGGCATGAAGAACCAACGTGTTAAAGGAACTTTGTCAGGATCCTTAGGGCCATGCTGAGGCACATGGGCTACCCCGCAGGAGTTACAGACATCTATCCAAATCATGGCCATACAAGGCGACCGACCTCCCCCTCCCTGACCCTCAACCACTCTTTTCCCAAATGCTGATCTGAAATTGTTATAAACTGGCCAAGACAGGGGGGAATATTTTGAACTTTAAAATATGCACAATGTACATCACTGGCTTTTTTTTCAATCTGCATTTGCAGTTTTCTGCCTAATAATAACACTGATAACAAAATGGAAATACCTCCAAGGTATAACCTACTTCAGCTTAGTCTCTCTCAAAGGCTTAGAAACAATTTGGCATGGAGAAAATATGCTTTTATTTTAAGCATGAAAAATCAGCAGGTTTTATGCCACTAAACCACCAATAGCTGATCTTCACCAACACTGAGATACAAAGAGCAAGTTAAGTGCTGGCTGCAGCTTCATTTTGAAAATTGTTAGGAAACTGAGTTGGCTTCAGGCCCTTCCTCTAAAATGGAAAGGCTAATGCATATCTCACAGTAGGTGGTAAAAATGAAATTGAAAATGAATATAGGGAAAAGCACTATAGAAAGATAGGTTTTAACCTATCTACCTTCAGCTCTTCCTGGAGAGATGAATATTGTTGAAAACACCACCATTCTCATCACTGTTGTCATCATCATCATCATCATCATCGTTGTCATCATGTCATCATCATCATCGTTGTCATCATGTCATCATCATCATCATCGCTGTCATCATCATCATCATCGCTGTCATCATCATCATCATCATTTACATCATCATCCCCGTTGACATCATCATGCCCGCCATCTAACAACTTTTGTCATACTGTCATCCTCACCAACGTCATCATAGCCGTCTTCATCAATATTCTCATCTTTGTCAACTTCGCCATCACCACCACCATCATCTCCATCATTGATAGTACCATTACAGACATGATAACCATTATCACCTCATCAGCATGGACACCTTTAACTTTTCTACAGGTTCTAAATTTCCTTGCCCAGAAGAATTCCAAATTTTATGAAGCATTAAACCATCCTTGGCAGAAATATGAGATAGAATTCGGAATCAGCTCATCTATTTTCTCATCGCTGCTTATAAAACAGGAGGTAGGCATCTGTTAACCAGGCAGATGTGTTTTCTGGTCCACATCCTGTGCTCAGCAAGTTAAGCAGATTTTCAAAACACCACAGCTATAACTCCATGATATATATCTTCCTTTTACTTTATACTATTGTGGTAGTATGCTTGGCCCAGGTAGTGGCATCTAATACTAGGAGGTTTGGCCTTGTTGGGGTAGGTGTGGCTTTGTGAAGGAAGGGTGTCACTGTGGGGGTAGGCTTGGAGACCTTCTTCAGGGCCACCAGTCTTGTCCTAGCAGCCTTCAGAAGAAGATGTAGAACTCTCAGCTCCTCCTGCACCATGCCTGCCTGAATGCTGCCACACTCCCACCTTGATGATAGTAGACTGAACCTCTGAACCTGTAGGCCAGCTCCCAATTAAATGTTAACAAGAGTTAACATTGGTCATGGTGTCTGTTCATAGCAGTAAAACCCTAACTACGACAACTGTGGATATCATATGTGTGTATGCACGTGTCACACCGTTGAAATGATGTTATCATTGACAGACCCCTTGGGAGTTTCTGGGTTTTCTGATTTACAGGAATGCTTACCTATTGCTCTTGAATATTCTCCTTTAGCCCTTCCAAATCCATTCTTCCACCCTGCTCTGTCCTATTTTGTGTACTGCAAATATGATCTCAGCAGACCGAACCACCCAGGGTCTCTTATATGTCTATGCATGCATATTGACAGAAGGGATGGAACTATGAGCACAGCTTAAATCTTCAGATTTAAGAGAGCTGATGGTGGTGATGATACTGGGAAGATTACCTAATGGCTAGTGTTAACCTTCCACTTGACAGAATGTAGAATCACCTGAGAGATGAACCTCTAGACGTGCTCCGTGGTACTTCATCTTGACTGTGTTCACTGAATGGGAAGGTTTGCCTACTGTGGGCGGCACCATTCCCTGCATAGGATCCTGTACTATATACATGGAGGAAAGGAGCTGACCGTTTCTTCACTCTCTGTTCATACATTCCTCTGTTTCCTGATGGTGGGAACCATAGTGGATACCATAGTGAGTCTGATGTGAGCAGCTACTTCAGGCTCTGGGTCCTTGACTCCCATGCTGGGATGAACTGTACCCTTGAACTGTGAGCCAGAATGAACCTTTTCTCCTTTAAGTTGCTTTTGTCAGGGCATTTAATGACAGCCCCAGGAAAAGAAACTAAGATGGTAAGAAAACAAAAGGTTAGGATAAGATGAAAAGAATTTACATTAAAAATGTTATGATGAACAAAAGAAATTGGATACAAAATCATTATATATCACCATTTGTTTGCAATTCTAGATAGTGCAAATTGATGTGTAGGGACAGAAAGCAGATCCTTGTTGCCTGGGGCCAGGGATGAGAGGCTAGCCCCTGTAGGCATGAGGAAACATATTGCAGACATTAGTAAAATCTTACTGGTGACCAAACTGCCTTCACCTAAATGGATATAGTTCACTGTGGGTAAATTATGCCCTACTAAAATCTGTGTTACAAACATTAAGAACTGAGATCCATCCCCCTAGAATCTACACTAAGAAAAAAAAGTTGGATGTGGTGGCATGTACTTATAACCCTAGCATTAAAGAAGAAAATGGAGACAGGCAGATGCCTGGGGCTCTCTGACTAGCCAGTCTATCTATCCTACGTGACAAACTCCAAGGAAGTAAGAGATCCTATCTCAAAAGAAGAAGGCGGACAGCGCCTGAGGAATGAAAGCTGACGTCCTCTGGCCTACCCCCTCACACACACACACATATTCATGCATGCACCAATACACAGACACACACACATGCACGCACACATGTATGCAATCTCCACAGTGTAACCTGGAAGGAACTATCTATCATGGAGTTATTTGCTTAACTTGATGAGCACATGATGAGGGCCAGAAAGTGCCTCTCTCTGCCTGGCTCGCAGATGCTTGCCTGCCATTTTACAAGCAGCAATGAGAGACTAAATGAGCAGAAGAAGGTTCCTGAGGACAGACATGGCTTATCCAGAAATGCTAATCTTGTTGATGACATGGCTCTTCACAGAAATAAGGCCCAGGAGTACTGAGAGAAAGGAGAGGAAACCAAGCAAATGTCTCTGGGATCCAGTGGGGATCTCATTAAAGCAGGGATAGCTTTCTGCAGTAGACTGTGGAGTTATACGGCTTAGATGAGGAGGGAGGCCGCTGTGCCGCTGCACTGAGAGATGCTTGCAAGCCTGTTCAGTTTTGATTCCTTTATAAACTGAAGCTCATAATAGCATTCAAATGGAAAATTTGAAGACTCCAACTGCTCCTGAGAAATGCTTCCAAAGGCAGGAGAGCCAATAGCTATAGATTCAGACATTAAAATGTGTTTGAATCATTAGCTCTGTGCTAATTGTTTGAGAAATCTAAAACAACACAATTAATTCCCTCAGTTTATGGAGCTAAACAGTCTGTCCTCTGCCTGCTGGTCCAGCAGATCTCAGGCTGGCTTCACCCTGGGTGTACCCACAGAAATTTTATGAGGTGTAGACTCCTGACCTGACCCTTAGCCCAATGGTTCTCAACCTTCCTAATGCTACGACCCTTTAATACAATTCCTCATGTTGTGGTGACTGCCCTCCCCACTCCAACCATAAAATTATTTCCACTGCTACTTCATAGTTGTGATTTTGCTACTGATATGAATTGCAATGTAAATATTTTTGGAGATAGAGGTTTGCCAAAGGGATGGTGACCCCCAAGTTGAGAACCCCTGCTTTAGCTTGTGCCTCCAGAGACCTGGATGCTAACTAAGCCTCACTAAGCTAATTCCATGCAGCTTAAAGCGTCTCAGAGCACCGGAGCAGAAATGCGGGAGAAGGAAACAGCATACAGACATCTCAGTCTGTGTGTGTGTGTGGGGGGGGGGGGGGGGGAAGGGGTCTAAAGCAGCAGTGTCGCAGAGTAGAACAAAGTTCAGAGCAGGGGCGGGGAAGGGGTGGGGGATACTTATGAAGCTACTAATCTGGAGCCATGGAAGGCTGAGGGGGGGCTTGGCAGGCAGGGAGGACTATTGAGGTCGTGGCACAGCATGATCTACCAGATAGAAAGGGGTGCGCTAGAGGCAACGGGAAGGCAAGAGCAGACGCAGGTCCTTGGACACGGAGAAATGCTGGTATTTCATTCAGTGCCCAGCGGGAAGGCCGTAGGGTTGGGGTAGGAGATCCCATCCGAGTCTCACACTTTTAAAGGTTCTGTGTCTCCTGAATGGAGTGTGTGCCCTATGAAGTGTAAGGGTAGACAAGTATCAGGGTGTAACAAATTCACCCCAGAGCTCCAAACTTGCCTAGATCTGCTCTTGCTCACTAGCCCCTCCACAGTCCAGGGAGACAGATAGGTCGGGGGAGAGCCTTCTTGCTAACAGAGTTCAAATCTGCCCCTTGGGGGAAATTTGCGTAATCTACAGTTTTATTACCAGCTCTGTCCCTAGCGATGAGGATTTAGGAGGAAAGAGCCCTCAAAACCACACGGGGTCTCTGACCACTTTGCTCCTGGTCCTCAGTGGTATCGTTAGGGGAGGCAGCTGAGACTGCAGCTGGTAGACATTATTGTCTCTCCCTCCCTTTCAGATGCATGGGTCCCCGGTGGCTCTCCGACTGCCTCCCTCCCTCCTTTCAGCCCTCACTGGCTTTATAGGCCCCAGTGCCTCTAGACCCTTGTGTCAGCAGGCCCACGGGGGTACTCTGACTCTCAACCCCGTGTTTTTATATCCTGAGAGAAAAGATGAAGGTAGAGGGACACGGTTGTACTGTCATTCTCTCAGACATCTCTAGCTCACCCTCCAGGGTGGCCAAGTTTTTAGAAAACTTAAAACTCCAGCAAAAGCCACGTGTGGTGCGTGGTATACGCCTTTAATCCAAGCACATGGGAGGCAGAGATAGTTGGATTTCTGTGAGTTCAAGATCAGCCTGATTAGCAAAGTGAGTTCCAGGTCAGTCAAAGCTATATAGAGTGAGACACTATTTTAAAAACAAACAATAGCAAAAAATAAAATACATACAAACTATGTAATTGTCAAATAAGAAAATTAATCAATAAAAAGAAAACTAAATTTAAAGAAAAAATCTAGTGAGAAAGACAGCAGATGGACATTTGGGAGCCAGCAGTATACAGATGGTGGCTTAGTGTAGGGCAGATAGAATAAGACATTCTCTCCTGGACTGTGGACAGTGCACCAGAGGCCAAAGTCTCCGTGGGTCAACTCTTACGAGGACAAATGAGAAGAAACAAATCTCAACCAAACTCCAGATCTACCTCAAGGCAAACTCTTGGGTGTCACAGGACGTTTAAAATCGGGGAACAGCCACTGTGACTTTAGGCTTGATCAGAGGAGAGGAGAGGAGAGACAGGTACTTAGAACTAGATCATTGTTATTCCTTGAGTTTTTATTCCAGAGAAAGTTACTGGTGTTTATTTGGAACAGTTATAAAGAAAACCACCCACAAGGCAGGAAACCGGCAAGAAACAGCGCACACTCTAGAATCTTTTGGATTTTAACACGCGGACTCTTTAATCAAGAAGTTGCTTATAGAGTGGGCTCTTCAGCTACTCAAAATAGTCCATGGTTTTATTTGGGGCTCTGCACCTAAACATTTTTGTTGTTGTTGTTAATACGATGGGGAGAAAAGAATACATAGACCTCTTTATCCTAATTGCTAGTCAAGAATGGGAGCACAGAGAAAGGAGGGATTAAAAACCGAAAGGCTATTTGCAAGGAAATAGCTCCACCTGCTGATATGGGCTTCCGTGGGTGAGATGTGAAGGGTTTTTTGTTTGTTTGTTTGTTTGTTTGTATGTATGATTATATTTTATTGGATATTTTATTTATTTACATTTCCAAAGTTATCCCCTTTCCCGATTTACCCCCAGAGAAGTCCCTTATTCCATTCCCCCTCCTCCTGCTCCTATGAGGGTGTGCCCCTACCTGCCCACCCACTCCTGCCTTCCTTCCCTAGCATTCCCCTACCCTGGGGCATTGAGCCTTTAAGGGACCAAGGGTCTCTTCTCCTGTTGATTCCCAATAAGGCCATCCTCTGTTACATGTGCAGCTGGAGCCATGGGCCCCTCCCTCCATGTGTAGTCTTTCTTAGTTGGTGGTTTAGACTCTGGGAGCTCTGGTTGTTGATATTGTTGTTCTTCCTATGAGGTTGCAAGCTCCTTCAGCTCCTTCAGTCCTTTCTCTAACTCCTCCCCTGGGGACTCCATGATCAGAAGGAAAGGCCATCCAAAGACTGCCCCACCTGGGGATCCATCCCATATACAGTCACCAAAAGCAAACACTATTGTGGATGCCAAGAAATGCATGCTGACAGGAGCCTAATATAGTTGTCTTCTGAGAGGCTCTGCCAGAGTCTGACATATACAGTGGCGGAAGCTCTCAGGCAACCACTGGACTGTGAGTTCTTTTCCAGACATTTTACTACTTAACAAACGCAACCTTCGTGCTCCCTCTAGAGGCCAACAGATGGATAACATCTCTGCAGAAGAATATCCTAAACTCTGCAGTTTCATTTTACTGTTAATTACATTTGCTCTTAGACAATTTCAGCAGGGCATATTGACCACTCTCACTGTGCCCTGTTCCCAGATCTCCCTACCAACCCTGTCCACCACATCCCCATCCTTTCCTCAAATCTTTCTTTTGGGGTCATGTCTTCACTTCCTTTTGTGACCCACTGAGTTAAACTGGTGCCATCTGTGTGATGTGATCACTGGCTCGGAGCTGGAGTCTTGTAGGCTGAGCAGTGGGTACACGATTAATGTTCAGTGGTACAGGACAGGGCCCTGTGGCCCCTCCCCTTCTATGACTGACAGGGCCAATCTTGCGTGCGCCCCTTGCAAATAACCAGTTACTATGAGTTAAGGATTGCAAATGTTGGTCTAACGAATGGCATTTCCTTGCCCGCCACGCCATCTTTGAAACTTTACACACTGCATTCCCCCTCTTCCTTAAGGGAAGTGGTCTAAAAGACTTGTTTAGAGCTGACGCCTCTCTCTCTCTCTCTCTCTCTCTCTCTCTCTCTCTCTCTCTCTGCACAGCACGCTCAGGCACTTTGAAAGCTAGCCCGCTGGGGTGGGGATGAGCGGGCAATTGAGACTCAGTCTCAGTTTGCTTTCTTTACATCATACAACCTTCATACAATTGTGTCCTATCGTCTACAATATGGCTTTATCCTCTTATTTCTGGTTAGGCGACCAAGAGAACCAACAAGAGCCTGTATTGGTTTGGAGGCCTCCAGTGTATCCTGACAAGAGCCTGTGTAGGTATCCCACACAAGAACTGGGAACTGTATTTAGTAACACACTGCTTCATGGCGCAGTCCCATCGGAGCCAGCAGGGTAGCAGTCTTCAGCTCTCTTTTATATGTTTGGTTACAAGATAATAGGCTTGCATATGGCTTCCTTTTGCTCTTTGTCCAAGGCAATCAATCCTCTCCCTTCTTTAACACCATCCTCTCCCCAGTCCTCCCGCCTTGTTTAAATTTCCACAGTGTTTCTCCTCTATAATTTTCTTCCTCCCTATAATTTTATTTTGCTTATGTTCTTACTATCCCCCATCATGTAAGGTGCCCCTCCCCCACGACCTCTTCCCAGTGTCCTGGCTCTCACAAGCACTCCTTGTTAATGAACAGACAGCCACCAAAGCAAAACAAAAAGCCAAACACCAAGAAAACAACAACAACAAAATTAAACAACAGGCTTCAGAGCTAAACAGGGATCTCAAAAGATGAAATCCAGATGGTAAGAAAACACTTGAGATGGTTTTTGGCATCCTTGGCTGTCAGGGAAAGGCAACTAAACTATTTAAAGATTCCATCTCATCCCAGTCAGAACCGTCACCATCAAGGTTGTGATTCTCCAAGGAACAGAGCTGGTGGAATGAATCTATACTAAAGGGGTACTTATTAGATTGGCGTGCAGAGTATGATCTGGGTGGTCCAACAGTGACCATCTCACGCCAGAGAGGCCAAGAACCTATTAGTTGCTCAGTTCCCGTGGCTGGATGTCTAAGCGGTCTCAATCTGGCACTGAAGGTTCCAAGAGAGCCACTGGCCTTCATGGCACCCTGGAAGACAAAAGCTAGGTCCTAATATCAGCAAAGCAATGCAGCAAGATAGACAAACCTACCAAGGAGAGTGAAAGAAAGCAAGTGGGCCAAAGCAAGGGTTCTTTCTTCCATCCTTTATGTCTGTGGCCACTGGAAGGTGCTGCCTGAGTTCAGGGTGGGAAACCCCACTTCAGATAATCTGATAAAGAACATCCCTCACAGGGAGCCCAGCAGATTGCCCTTTAGTTAATTTCAGGGCTACTTGAGCTGACAGTGAAGATTAGCCAACTCAACAAGGACATCATCATTCCTAGGCGAGTCTGGTCTCTGAATGTAGAGCCACAGGGAAAGTGAAGTGCCTCGTAATTCTAATGGAAGGAATCCCAGGGTTAGGCTCTGTCCACCTGCATCCAGCAGCTGAACTTCAGAAACAAGTCCTGGAGCCAAGGACAGTGAACCTTAATGAAGCCCCAGAGCCAGTCTTCAAGGTTTCAGTACAGCGGTGCCGTGTAGCATCGAGACCATGCTTATAACGCTCCATCTGGTCCTAACGGCGTCACATCGAAACAGACACTGGTGACAGCTGAACAGGTGTACCATCTCCTAGCTGTGGGCTCAGTTTGGGTACCAGTGTTTTATAAACACACAGCTGGAAGGCAAATTTCCCTAGCTTTCGAGCTGATTGCTGCGGTAGTTCACTGTTGTTGCAGAACAGACACCAGAACATCATTGGTTGCCAGAAGCGCTGAGCAGATGCTGTAAGTAATCTGGCATTTTCTATCCATGTCGGAGAAGCGCACTGTGACAGAGTGACTACAAGAGAAAGAAAGAAAATTTAAAGGCGCTTCCATGAAATTTGGCATTCGATAAAAGTGTCATCTAAAATCAACGGGACAAAGATGGCTTTTTGTTTCTTTTTTTTTTTTTTTAAGGATGGGTTTACAGTATATAGCTCTGGCTGGCCCATAAGTCACTATGTGGATCAGGTTAGCCCTAAACTTAGAGATCCCAGCTATGGTGACCAAAGGTATGTACCGCCATGCCTGCCTTAAAGAGCAGTATTAAGAAAGGGTATGGTCTTAGTTAGGGTTTTTATTGCTGTGATGAAACATCGTAACCAAAAAGCTAGGTCGGGGAGAAAGGGTTTATTTTGCTTATACTTACACAGCATCACTTAATGAAGTCAGGACAGGAACTCAAACAGGGGAGGAATCAGGAGGCAGGAGCTGATGCAGAGGCCATGGAGGGGTGCTGCTGACTGGCCTGCTCAGCCTTCTTTCTTATAGAACTTAGGATCACTAGCCCAGAGATGGCCCCACCCAGAAAGGGCTGGGCCCTCCCCCCCATCATTAATGTCTTACAGTCCGATCTTATGGGAGGGAACATTTTCTCAATTTAGATTCCCTCCTTTCAGATGACTCTAGTTTGTGTGTCGACTTGACATAAGACTAGCCAGCCTAGCTATCAAGACAAATGAGAACCCACCGAAGAAAAAGATCAAATTGCATCTATGTTGCACACCATTCAAAAGACAAAGTCCAAGTGTATCAGAGACTTACACAAAACAAATAAAACTGCAAAAACCAAGTGTTAAAAGTAAACATAAATTCCTCAAATCTAAGACTTAAAATACAAAGGCAATACAATACTGATAATGTGAGCACACAAAGTAAAAAGAGTGAAGAGCAAGGGAATAAACCCAATAAGAACAGGCAAAGCATAAACAAGGTGTATATAGTTACATCGCACATATCTCTCCTATGTAAAGAGTTACTGAACAACAGCAGAGGGAAAAGTTAATATAAATAGATGAACTATCCCAAATTATGCTAAATGCCCTTAAATACATGAAAGTAACAATGGGTAGGGACCTGTACATGGTCTCACAGTACAGTGCTCTCTCTTACCTGTCGGGGCACAAGTCAGAAAGCATCACAATATGTTCCTCTGGCACAGCTGTGGGAAATGACTTTTCACAGAAGTAGCATTGGTATACCCTTCTAGAAGGAAATTACACAGTGCTTAACAATACTCCAGGAATGAAAAAGAAACGAGATAATTACTTCTATGCACTCAGATCACAGTAAAATAAAAGACAATCAACAGCAGGAAAAACCACAGGAACCACGCAGATACCCAAAGACTGAACAATGCACCTCAAATAAGCACTGGTTCAGGGAAGAAATCAGGGAAGAAGACCTTTCAGGAAGTCTAGATGAGGTGAAAATACTGTAATTCACTCAACCCTCTGGGATATAGCTAAGGCAGTTAGAAGAGGCAACTTTATAGTCATAAACATTTAATTAAAAACCAAACCGAGAGAAGGCAGGAGAGATGGCTGAGTGAGTGGTTAAGAGCGCTTGCTGCTCTGCAGAGAATGAATTTGGTTCCCAGCAACCACATCACTGCTCGCAAATCCAGCTCCAGGGTTGCTGATGGCCTCTTCATGCTTTTACAGGCACTGCACTCATACACACAGGAGCATGAACAAATATGCACACAAACCCACGATTACTGAATAAAGAGCGTCTTGAAAGGGTGAACAGTTGATGTCTTAGTTATTGCTGTGAACAGACACCATAACCACTGTGACTCATAGAGAAAAACATTGAGTTGGGGCTGGATTACAGTTTCAGGGGTTTTGTCCATTATTGTCATGGAGGAAGCATGGTGGCACATAGGCAGACATAGGCTGGAGAAGGAGCTGAGAGTTCTCATCTTGATCTACAGGCAACAACAGAAGACTGGGCCATGTCTTGCTCAAGGCCTGGCTTGAGCAGCTGAGACCTCAAAGCCTGTCACCGCCACAGTGACACACTTTCTCCTACAAGGACACACCTAATAGTGCCACTCGCTATGGGCCAAATATTCAAACGCATGCATCTATGGGGGCCATTCCTATTCAAACCAACTAGGTAGATTCCTAAGACCACCAAAACAGAAATAAAAACTGTAAGAAGACGGTAAAGAAACTGAAGAAGACGTTACAGGATGGAACGACACCTCCTCCCGCCAATGTTCTTTCATAGGCGGAATTGATATTGTAAAAACATATTACCAAAGCAGTCTATAGGTTCAAAACTGAATTAAGAACAAATAAGCAACTTAAGTCAGACCCAGGTGCCTATTTTCTTTTATTCAAAATAATGCTCTAAGTTTTAAACAATTAACAAAAAGAAATAAATGCAACATAAGTAAGAAAAGAAGTCAAATTATCCCTATTTGCAGATGGCATGGACCTGTACTAAAAAGACCCTAAAGACTCTGCCAGAAAACTCTAATAATATAAAAATACTTTCAGCAAAGTAGTGGGCACAAAAAACAAGCGGCTTTCCTACATACTAATAACAAACTTTCCAAGAAAGATACTAGAGGGGAAAATTCATTCACAATAGCTTCAGAATAATAACCAAATTTAAAAAAAAAAAACAGAAATAAACCAAACCAGGGAGTTAAAAGACAGCTGCAGTAAAAACTGTAAGAAGACTGTAAAGAAACTGAAGAAGACGTTTCAGGATGGAAAGACACTTCCTCCCCGCCAACGTTCTTCCATAGGTGGAATTGGTATTGTAAAAACATATTACCAAAGCAGTCTATAGGTTCAATGCAATCCCTATAAAAATTCCAATGGTATTCTTCACTATCATTGAAGTAGAAAATACTCCTAAGATTCATATGGGAGTTCCAAAGACTCCGCACACCCAGAGCAGAAAGAACAATGTTGAAAATGTCACAGTATCTAACCTCAGATTATACTAGAGATGCTGTCATGGTTTGAATATGCTTGGCCCAGGGAGTGGCACTATTTGGAGGTGTGGTCTTGCTACGCTCTCTGGTCGAGTCAACTGGACAAGCCGAAAGGCTTAAAAGTCACTCATGAGGCAAAAGAGTTTCAAGGAAGCTCTCCTCCTGGAGGCTAGTGTTCTCTACCCATACATTAATTTTTCATTCCCGAGTTCCAGTACTACTCTAGTCTAGAGTATGGATCCACATGCTCTCTTTCAGTATTTTCCTATAAGTGCTCTGACATGGCTAAAGCCTTCCACCAGTGTTCCAACAGTCCAAGGGCATCCTTGACCAAGATCAAGGGTTTAGAATTCAGCAAGATTGTAAAAGCTAAGTCACTCCCTTACACAGGAATTTACCATCACTTAAAAAGAAGGAAGTTTCAGACCAAAGGAGAAACCAGAATAGATACTATAACAGTTACACCCATACACACGTATTTACAATGGCCTAAGGGGAAGGTGGACTATACAAGAGACTAAAATAGGAACTGTGGCAAGGACGCGAAGCCCTTGACCCTGGCTTCTAAGATTAGTGAATTTTAGGTGGAGCCCTTGTTGATTCCAGCTGTTATCAATGTATTCTATCCTGGGTGGTTCCCGTTAGACCTTTTGTGTTTGCATTCCTCTGTTTTATGTAAGATTCTGGTTACCTCAATTGTACCTTGCGAATATGTCACCCAACTTCCTTATTGTCCTCTGCATAAAAAGTCTGATGCTCGAGTTGTAAAATTACATTCAGATTCCACACAAACTCTCCTGCGTGTGTGTCTGTCTGTCATTCATCCACGCTTTGCCCACCTGCGTCGAGAGACCCCGTTCCACGCAGACATAGGGACCCAAAAGGTCTGCGGCATGGTCTTATTGGAATAAGTGTGTCACTATGGGCATGGGCTTTAAGACCCTCATTCTAGCTGCCTGGAAGTCAGTATCCTGCTAGCAGCCTTCAGATGAAGATGTAGAACTCTCAGCTTCTCCTTCACCATGCCTGCCTGGATGCTGCCATGTTCCTGCCTTAATGGCAATGGACAGAACCTCTAAACCTGTAAGCCAGCCCCAATTAAATGTTGTCCTTATAAGAGTTGACTTGGTCATGGTGTCTGTTCACAGCAGTAAAACCCTAACTAAGACAGATCCTTAATAACATTTTCAACACAAAACAAGCACACAAACCAGTAGAATAGTCTAGAAGACCTGGAAATAAATGCACACACCTGCAGCCATCTATGTTTCTGCAAAGGGTCAAAAATGCACATTAAAGGGACAGTTTCTCTTAACTAATGATGCTAGGGAATCGGCAATCCAGCCCAGCAGAATGAAGTAAGATCCCCTCGCACTTGACTCAGAATCAATTCTAAGTAGATGAAAGTAACAAGGTATGAGCCCCAAGCTACGAAACTGCCAGGATAAACACAGATACCAACACTTCAGGACACAGGCTTAGACAAAGACTATCTGAAAAGACCACAGAAGCAAAGGAAATAATTCCAAAAGTTGGCAAATGGGATTACATGAAACTGAAAAGGTTTTGCAGCACAAACCACAGGAGTGAAAGATGGCTTACAAAATGGGGGAAGTTTGTTGTCAATTTTACACCAAACAGAGGCTTGATATCTCCAATATACTAAGAAAAATGAAAATTAAACACCAAAACACATATTCCAACAAGCAAATGCAGTAATAAACCAAACAGACGAGTATCAAAAGAAGAGAGATAAATGGCCGATAAATACTTTGAAAAATGTTCAGCATCTGCTGCAATCAAGGAAAACACACAAATACTGCCTAGAACCAGGTCTGGTGGTACATGCCAGTCATCCCGGAGAACATAAACAATTTAAAGAAGAACAATCTGATGCTGGCTAAAGCTCAAGGGGAGGTCATGGGGGAGGTCAGGGCAGCAGAGCCTGAGGAAGCTGGTCACATTAAATCTGTTACATCCAGGGTCAGGAAGCAGAGCACCATGATGCCTGGTGCTCCTTTTCACGCAGTCTGCTACCCAAGCCTATGGAAAGGTGCTACCCAGACATTTAGGGTGAGCTTCGAACCTTCATTAGTTCAATCACTTTTAAATTCAGCCTCAACAAATGTATCAGGATATGGAGAAAACACAGCCAGATTCTTTGCCAAAACATAGATGGAATGGCCTGAATATAGCCTAGGCTTCCACCATCCATATTTCTCTCAGCATTGCCACCTTCCAAACCCCATCAGACTGCTCAGTAAGCTTTGCCTGCAGCTTTCTAGCTCATTAGCCTGCAGCTGCAAACTCTTCTGCATTCGTCTCACAAACCAGTTCCAAAAGCCCATGAACCCCATGGCCAAGGTTATCTCAGCAAGGACTCCACTTTCCAGGGCCAATCCTATGCATCAGCTAATTTCTCAGCGCTGTGCAAACATACCAGACAAAAGGAACTTAAGACTAGTGACCAGCCCAAATTGGGATCCATCTCAAGGGGAGGATCCAAGGTCTGACACTATTATTGATGCTATGGTGTGCTTACAGACAGGAGCCTAGCAGGGCTGCCCTCTGAGAGGCCTAACAAGCAGCCAAGGACCCCTGTGGTTGAATTAGGGAAAGGCTGGAAGAAGCTGAGGAGGAGGGAGACCCTATAGGATGACCAGCAGTCTCAACTGACCTGGACCCCCGAGATCTCTTAGACACTGAGCCACCAACCAGGCAGCATACACCAGCTGATAGGAGATCCCCGACACATATATAGCAGAGGACTGCAGGGCCTGGCCTCAGTGAGAGAAGAAGCAGCTAACCCTTGAGAGACTTGAGGCCCCAGGGAGTGGGGAGGTCTGGCGGGGTAGGGGAAGTCGGGACATTCTCTTGGAGACAGGGGAGGAGGAATGGGATGAGGAACTGTCAGAGGGTGGACTAGGAGGGAGATAATGACTGGACTGTAAAAAAATATTAAGGAATTAAAAAATAAAATTTCAAAAAGAAGAGGAGGAAGAGGAAGAGGAGAAAGAGGAATAATTATTAGAAGAAGAATAAGAAGAGGAGGAAGAAGAGGAGGAAGAGGAAGAGGAGGAGGAGGAACTTAAGAAAGGGTTCATTTTGGTTCTGTTTGATGGTAACATCCATATGACAGGGAAACCGTGGCAACGGGAGCTTGAGGATCTGGTCCCACTTTGGGCATAGTCAGGTACAGAGAGATGAATGCTGGAGCGCAGCTTGTTTTCTCTGTTGTATTCATTCCCAGAGCCTACCTCTGGGTAGGCAGTGTCCCTGTGTTCAGGGTGGGTTGTCCCTCCTTAATTAAACCAATACAGAAAATCCCTCCTAGACACACAGGGAGACTTGTCCCCTGGTTGATTCTAGATCCTATGGCGTTGACAATCTTTATGAACGATCACAGCTATTTACAAGTTCAAGGTCATCTTGTGCTGCATAGTGAGACTCTGTCTAAAATTAATAAGGGGTGAGGGTGGAGGCATGTAATAACGTTTCATATACTCAAATAAGTGAATGACTATAAGATGGGATTTGGGGGCCGAGCAGTGGTGGCGCATGCCTGTAATCCCAGCACTTGGGAGGCAGAGGCAGGTGGATTTCTGAGTTTGAGGCCAGCCTGGTCTACAGAGTGAGTTCCAGGACATCCAGGACTGCACGGAGAAACCCTGACTCGAAAAACAAACAAACAAAAGGATAAGGTTTGGAGGAAGTTACTGGTGGCTTAAACAGTAGCAAGTGAATTTAACTGTATTATAAATAACAAGTTGCTTCCTGGCCAGCGGAGTTGCCTGACACCCGCAAGGGCCCACACAGGATTCCACACGGGATCCTAAGACCTCTAGTGAGTGGAACACAACTTCTGCCAGGAGTCCGGTTCGAACACCAGATATCTGGGTACCTTCCCTGCAAGAAGAGAGCTTTCCTGCAGAGAATACTCTACCCACTGAAACCAAGGAGAGTGCTACCCTCCCAGGTCTGCTTATAGAGGCTAACAGAGTCACCTGAAGTACAAGCTCTTAACAGAGACAACTATAACAGCTAGCTTCAGAGATTACCAGATGGCGAAAGGCAAACGTAAGAATCCTACTAACAGAAATCAAGACCACTCACCATCATCAGAACGCAGCACTCCCACCCCACCTAGTCCTGGGCACCCCAACACAACCGAAAATCTAGACCCAGACTTAAAAACATTTTTCATGATGATGATAGAGGACATCAAGAAGGACTTTCATAAGTCACTTAAAGAATTACAGGAGAGCACTGCTAAAGAGTTACAGGCCCTTAAAGAAAAGCAGGAAAACACAGCCAAACAGGTAGAAGTCCTTAAAGAAAAACAGGAAAACACATCCAAACAAGTAATGGAAATGAACAAAACCATACTAGAACTAAAAAGGGAAGTAGACACAGTAAAGAAAACCCAAAGCGAGGCAACGCTGGAGATAGAAACCCTAGGAAAGAGATCTGGAACCATAGATGCGAGCATCAGCAACAGAATACAAGAAATGGAAGAGAGAATCTCAGGTGCAGAAGATTCCATAGAGAACATCGACACGACAGTCAAAGAAAATACAAAATGCAAAAGGATCCTAACTCAAAACATCCAGGAAATCCAGGACACAATGAGAAGACCAAACCTACGGATAATAGGAATTGATGAGAATGAAGATTTTCAACTTAAAGGGCCAGCTAATATCTTCAACAAAATAATTGAAGAAAACTTCCCAAACATAAAGAAAGAGATGCCCATGATCATACAAGAAGCCCACAGAACTCCAAATAGACTGGACCAGAAAAGAAATTCCTCCCGACACATAATAATCAGAACAACAAATGCACTAAATAAAGATAGAATATTAAAAGCAGTAAGGGAGAAAGGTCAAGTAACATATAAAGGAAGGCCTATCAGAATTACACCAGACTTTTCACCAGAGACTATGAAAGCCAGAAGAGCCTGGACAGATGTTATACAGACACTAAGAGAACACAAATGCCAGCCCAGGCTAATATACCCGGCCAAACTCTCAATTACCATAGATGGAGAAACCAAAGTATTCCACGACAAAACCAAATTCACACAATATCTTTCCACGAATCCAGCCCTTCAAAGGATAATAACAGAAAAGAAGCAATACAAGGACAGAAATCACGCCCTAGAACAAACAAGAAAGTAATCCCTCAACAAACCAAAGAGAAGACAGCCACAAGAACAGAATGCCAACTCTAACAACAAAAATAAAAGGAAGCAACAATTACTTTTCCTTAATATCTCTTAATATTAATGGACTCAATTCCCCAATAAAAAGACATAGACTAACAGACTGGCTACACAAACAGGACCCAACATTCTGCTGCTTACAGGAAACCCATCTCAGGGAAAAAGACAGACACTACCTCAGAGTGAAAGGCTGGAAAACAATTTTCCAAGCAAATGGTCTGAAGAAACAAGCTGGAGTAGCCATTCTAATATCGGATAAAATCGACTTCCAACCCAAAGTTATCAAAAAGGACAAGGAGGGACACTTCATACTCATCAAAGGTAAAATCCTCCAAGAGGAACTCTCAATTCTGAATATCTACGCTCCAAATGCAAGGGCAGCCACATTCATTAAAGACATTTTAGTAAAGCTCAAAGCACACATTGCACCTCACACAATAATAGTGGGAGACTTCAACACACCACTTTCATCAAGGGACAGATCGTGGAAACAGAAACTAAACAGGGACACAGTGAAACTAACAGAAGTTATGAAACAAATGGACCTAACAGATATCTACAGAACATTTTATCCTAAAACAAAAGGATATACCTTCTTCTCAGCACCTCACGGGACCTTCTCCAAAATTGACCATATAATTGGTCACAAAACAGGCCTCAACAGATACAAAAATATTGAAATTGTCCCATGTATCCTATCAGACCACCATGGCCTAAGACTGATCTTCAATAACAACATAAATAATGGAAAGCCAACATTCACGTGGAAACTGAACAACACTCTTCTCAATGATACCTTGGTCAAGGAAGGAATAAAGAAAGAAATTAAAGACTTTTTAGAGTTTAATGAAAATGAAGCCACAACGTACCCAAACCTTTGGGACACAATGAAAGCATTTCTAAGAGGGAAACTCATAGCTCTGAGTGCCTCCAAGAAGAAACGGGAGAGAGCACATACTATCAGCTTGACAACACATCTAAAAGCTCTAGAAGAAAAGGAAGCAAATTCACCCAAGAGGAGTAGACGGCAGGAAATAATCAAACTCAGGGGTGAAATCAACCAAGTGGAAACAAGAAGAACTATTCAAAGAATTAACCAAACGAGGAGTTGGTTCTTTGAGAAAATCAACAAGATAGATACACCCTTAGCCAGACTCACTAGAGGGCACAGGGACAATATCCTAATTAACAAAACCAGAAATGAAAAGGGAGACATAACAACAGATCCTGAAGAAATCCAAAACACCATCAGATCCTTCTACAAAAGGTTATACTCAACAAAACTGGAAAACCTGGACGAAATGGACAAATTTCTGGACAGATACCAGGTACCAAAGTTGAGTCAGGATCAAGTTGACCATCTAAACAGTCCCATATCCCCTAAAGAAATAGAAGCAGTTATAAATAGTCTCCCAGCCAAAAAAAGCCCAGGACCAGACGGGTTTAGTGCAGAGTTCTATCAGACCTTCAAAGAAGAGCTAATTCCAATTCTGCACAAACTATTTCACAAAATAGAAGTAGAAGGTACTCTACCCAACTCATTTTATGAAGCCACTATTACTCTGATACCTAAACCACAGAAAGATTCAACAAAGACAGAACTTCAGACCAATTTCTCTTATGAATATCGATGCAAAAATCCTCAATAAAATTCTTGCTAACCGAATCCAAGAACATATTAAAGCAATCATCCATCCTGACCAAGTAGGTTTTATTCCAGGAATGCAGGGATGGTTTAATATACGAAAATCCATCAATGTAATCCATTATATAAACAAACTCAAAGACAAAAACCACATGATCATCTCGTTAGATGCAGAAAAAGCATTTGACAAGATTCAACACCCATTCATGATAAAAGTTTTGGAAAGATCAGGAATTCAAGGCCCATACCTAAACATGATAAAAGCAATCTACAGCAAACCAGTAGCCAACATCAAAGTAAATGGAGAGAAGCTGGAAGGATTCCCACTAAAATCAGGGACTAGACAAGGCTGCCCACTTTCTCCCTACCTATTCAATACAGTACTTGAAGTCCTAGCCAGAGCAATTCGACAACAAAAGGAGATCAAGGGGGTACAAATTGGAAAAGAGGAAGTCAAAATATCACTTTTTGCAGATGATATGATAGTATATATAAGTGACCCTAAAAATTCTACCAGAGAACTCCTAAACCTGATAAGCAGCTTCGGTGAAGTAGCTGGATATAAAATAAACTCAAACAAGTCAATGGCCTTTCTCTATACAAAGAATAAACAGGCTGAGAAAGAAATTAGGGAAACAACACCCTTCTCAATAGTCACAAATAGTATAAAATATCTTGGCATAACGCTAACTAAGGAGGTGAAAGATCTGTATGATAAAAACTTCAAATCTCTGAAGAAAGAAATTAAAGAAGATCTCAGAAGATGGAAAGATCTCCCATGCTCATGGATTGGCAGGATCAACATTGTAAAAATGGCTATCTTGCCAAAAGCAATCTACAGATTCAATGCAATCCCCATCAAAATTCCAACTCAATTCTTCAACGAATTAGAAGGAGCAATTTGCAAATTCATCTGGAATAACAAAAAACCTAGGATAGCAAAAAGTCTTCTCAAGGATAAAAGAACCTCTGGTGGAATCACCATGCCTGACCTAAAGCTTTACTACAGAGCAATTGTGATAAAAACTGCATGGTACTGGCATAGAAACAGACAAGTAGACCAATGGAATAGAATTGAAGACCCAGAAATGAACCCACACACCTATGGTCACTTGATCTTCGACAAGGGAGCTAAAACCATCCAGTGGAAGAAAGACAGCATTTTCAACAATTGGTGCTGGCACAACTGGTTGTTATCATGTAGAAGAATGCGAATCGATCCATATTTATCTCCTTGTACTAAGGTCAAATCTAAGTGGATCAAAGAACTTCACATAAAACCAGAGACACTGAAACTTATAGAGGAGAAAGTGGGGAAAAGCCTTGAAGATATGGGCACAGGGGAAAAATTCCTGAACAGAACAGCAATGGCATGTGCTGTAAGATCGAGAATTGACAAATGGGACCTAATGAAACTCCAAAGTTTCTGCAAGGCAAAAGACACCGTCAATAAGACAAAAAGATCACCAACAGATTGGGAAAGGATCTTTACCTATCCTAAATCAGATAGGGGGCTAATATCCAACATATATAAAGAACTCAAGAAGGTGGACTTCAGAAAATCGAACAACCCCATTAAAAAATGGGGCTCAGAACTGAACAAAGAATTCTCACCTGAGGAATACCGAATGGCAGAGAAGCACCTGAAAAAATGTTCAACATCCTTAATCATCAGGGAAATGCAAATCAAAACAACCCTGAGATTCCACCTCACACCAGTCAGAATGGCTAAGATCAAAAATTCAGGTGACAGCAGATGCTGGCGTGGATGTGGAGAAAGAGGAACACTCCTCCATTGTTGGTGGGATTGCAGGCTTGTACAACCACTCTGGAAATCAGTCTGGCGGTTCCTCAGAAAATTGGACATAGTACTACCGGAGGATCCAGCAATACCTCTCCTCGGCATTTATCCAGAAGATGCCCCAACTGGTAAGAAGGACACATGCTCCACTATGTTCATAGCAGCCTTATTTATAATAGCCAGAAGCTGGAAAGAACCCAGATGCCCCTCAACAGAGGAATGGATACAGAAAATGTGGTACATCTACACAATGGAGTACTACTCAGCTATTAAAAAGAATGAATTTATGAAATTCCTAGCCAAATGGATGGAGCTGGAGGGCATCATCCTGAGTGAGGTAACACATTCACAAAGGAACTCACACAATATGTACTCACTGATAAGTGGATATTAGCCCAAAACCTAGGATTCCCAAGATATAAGGTACAATTTGCTAAACACATGAAACTCAAGAAGAATGAAGACTGAAGTGTGGACACTATGTCCCTCCTTAGAATTGGGAACAAAACACCCATGGAAGGAGTTACAGAGACAAAGTTTGGAGCTGAGATGAAAGGATGGACCATGTAGAGACTGCCATATCCAGGGATCCACCCCATAATCAGCATCCAAACGCTGACACCATTGCATACCCTAGCAAGATTTTATTGAAAGGACCCAGATGTAGCTATCTCTTCTGAGACTATGCCGGGGCCTAGCAAACACAGAAGTGGATGCTCACAGTCAGCTAATGGATGGATCACAGGGCTCCCAATGGAGGAGCTAGAGAAAGAACCCAAGGAGCTAAAGGGATCTGCAACCCTATAGGTGGAACAACATTATGAACTAACCAGTACCCCGGAGCTCTTGACTCTAGCTGCATATGTATCAAAAGATGGCCTAATCGGCCATCAGTGGAAAGAGAGGCCCATTGGACACGTAAACTTTGTATGCCCCAGTACAGGGGAACGCCAGGGCCAAAAAGGGGGAGTGGGTGTGTAGGGGAGTGGGGGTGGGTGGGTATGGGGGACTTTTGGTATAGCATTGGAAATGTAAATGAGCTAAATACCTAATAAAAAATGGAAAAAAAATAAAATAAATAACAAGTTTACAAGAAGGAGAAAAGAAAAGTCCCAAGTATTGTGACTGCTATAAAAATGTTTTTTAAAAACCTGCATGTGAATGTGTGTATTTGATATACACCCATGTACTACTGCCAAGCTGTCTTCTGTATTACTGATTCTTGTATCAGTGTGGGCAGAATGCCTGAGGAGAAACTCCAAGGAGCATCATTTGTTTTAGCTCAGTTTTTGAGACCTCAGTCTCATTATAGGTTGGCCCCACAAGCTTGGGAGAACATCACAGTGGAGAGAGAATGTCAACAGCTCACATCATGGTTTCTGAGAAACAGTGGGCAGAAGGGATCACGACATACTCTAGAGACTCACACATAGTGGTCTACTTACTCCAGCCTAGGTTCTACCTCCCACCTTTTCCAAACCTCTGGAAATAGTGTCACTATCTGGTGAGCAAGCATTCAAAGCAGTGGACTGTGGGGGCATTGTAAATTCAAGCCACAAGAGCCTAGAAGCAATGAGCATAGCTTCAAGAGCTTAGATTCTAAGTACTGCTCTCAGGATGGGCATGGCAATTAGCATACTTTTAATCCCAGCACTCCAGAGGCAAAAGCAGACAGATCACTGTGAGTTCAAGGCTAGTCTGGTCCACATAGTGAGTTCTCAGATAGCCAGGGTTAAGCACTATCAAAACAAACAAGAAACATTCTCTAATAAACAGAACAAAAGCTCATTGGAAAAACGATTGATTCCAGGCCTGCAATAGGACAACATGATACCAGAAAGGGAGTGTTCAAAGTAAGAAATGAACATTCAAAGGACATAGGAGTAACTCAGGGACATTCCCAACGGCAAGGGCTGAAGCACTCTGAATAACAGTTCACATCACAATCACAGAAGATTTTGCCTGGGAGCCAAAGTAAACTAACACACACGGAAGAGATAAGAGAAGACCAACATCAAGCAAATCTCTTAAATAACTGTTATACATAACTAGCAATGGATGGTAAAAATCTTCTAAGAAATGTAACAGGTCCCTAGTCTCCGAAGCACCCACTGGTTACAGAAGAAAGCACAGGCGCCTTAGAGCCCAGAGGTCGGACACAACCGTGTCAGAGACCAAGGGAAGCACCATCCTGTGCTAAGACACTCTGAAAGCAGGTATTCCCACATCTCACTCCCAGGAACAAGGCACAAGTGGACCTCTCTGGTATACTTGCAAAAAGAAAAAAAAAAGTCTAATCTCATTCTAATCATAAGAAAATACCCCAATACCTCACAAACCGCAGCAGACTGAGAATCTCTGAAGCAACAGACAGTGACCTTCAAATACATTAAGGCCATGAAACACCCAGGAAGGCTGGTCTTGCAGAATCTCGGCACTTTACCGGGAAACCTGTTAAAAATCCGAGTAAGATTTAATGGTGGATTAATAGTATGGTATCAGTGGTCATCTCCTTATCGATCTGTTGAATACATACTAATAAGAGGGGATGCTGATTAAGTACACAGGGGACTCTCTGTGTTCTTTTTAACAAGTCTAGTTTGTGAACCAATACATATTTCAAGATAACTGGAACCTCGGAGTTGAACGCTTCCGAGTACTTCCAGTCTTTAGGGAATGATAAGGTGAAATACCTTTTTTGTTATTCCTTGATTGAAACCTTCAGATACTGCTGCATAAATCATGTCGGAAGAGTGCTGAAAGCTATCTCCAGTCAGTAGAATAATATCTTGTTAAAGTATCAGAAAATAAAACCTAGCCCACGTATCCTTGGCAGATCTGTGAAAACGGGGATGATAATGAGTGGTTTCTTTCTTCACAGATATATAGCTTCCGGTGCAGTAAATAGTCACCGAAGGCATACTGTGCGCTCAGAATTCATCGGACTCACATTAACGTCGCCGCATTTTGTGGGGCATCTGTTATCCACCACCAAGACTTTCCATAGATCGTTTTGGTTCCACTTCTTGTACTCGGTGCCTGCAATGGCTAAGGTTAGCCAACAGGAGGCAGAACACAACATCTAAATATTTTCCAGCCTTGTTTCCCAGGCAAACAGTTCTGAGAAAAACTGGAAGACTATCTCCCATCAATAACTGAGTAGTTGTCAGCCACACAGAAACCAACTCGGCAATAGATCTCAGTACTGCCCCCTGGGGCCCGTTCTGCTCCTTTGCGCTCTCAGCCTAGCTTAATGGGATCACTTCCACATGACCTACTTGCTCACTCACCCTTGTCTCAGGGACTGTAGAGAGGGATCATGGAGGCTCAAGCGAAGAAAGTGATACAGGCTATCCCTTAGAGCCAATCAGTGGGAGTACTCACAAAACCCACAAAATATCCATTACTACGGCAGACTGAATCTGACAATTCTACTCCATTATGAAAAAACTGTTCCAGATTCCGGTGTGGGACTGAGAACACGGGCCAAGAGGGCTTTCTACGGTCAGGGAGAGAAAACTTAGGAAGTAAGTCAAGTTGTACTTTTATTTTAATTATTTATTTATTTGCCACCCAAACAAACAGACACCTCAGCACTGCCCCCTGCCTTCTTGTGCTCCCTAAAGCAGCCTGTCACTGGGGATCAACAATGATGAAAAAGGACATTTTGATCTAGTTTGAAAACTTTATTTATGCTGCGTTTTCTCCCTGGAGAGATTTCCCGAGTTAAATAGTAGACAGTGTGCCCATTTGTTTTGAGTGGAATCCAAGAGAAGCACGAAGTATCAGTTATCCTTTCTGCTGCTCGATCTGAACAGCGCAAGCTGCCTGTCTGCTCTCCGCAGCCACGCCCAGGCGCTCTGTGCCTGAAGTGCGAAGCTTTGCTTCTTCTCCTTGTTCAGTTTTTCTTCCTTTCCTGTGGTGTTGGCCAGGTGCTGGGCAAACTCTAGCACTGAGCTCCGCCTCCAGGTGCCCAGGGCTTCCTGTCCTGACAGTAATGCCTGCTTGTCATCGAGGTTAGCTATTTCCCTGAAGAAAAACAAAACAGGAACTATGGAGTTAGCGTTTAGTTAGTCAGTGCCCAAGTTCCTTATTGCCTTGGGGGAAAAAAACAAACAAACAAGCAAACAAACAATAAATAGCAGCTGGGGACAGCCACGAAGCATAGCACACTAAATGTGGTTTTCAAGGGACCAGGCAAAGATCTGAGGGTAATTGAGTCAGAGGGCTCCTTCTATGATGAAAGACACTTCCTAAGTATAATATACACACATATACACTAACACACACACACACACACACACACACACACACACACACACACACACACACTCATACCGAGACAGACAGACAGACAGACAGACAGACAGACAGACAGACAGAGACAAAGACAGAGAAACAGAGGGAGAGAGGGAGGGAGGGAGGGAGAAAGAGAGAATGACAAAGAGATGGAGAATTTTACTGTAAAGTGAAACAGACTCAAGTTAACACACCAGAGAGGGTGACACATCAAGACCATTACGTGTGCTCCCTCAGCATGCGGACTCCCAGGGCACATCACTTCCATCTACTGCTTTCAGTTTTCCTTAGGATGAACTCTCTAAGGAAAAAAAGTTTTTCCTGAAACATTCTCTTAAACAGCAAACTCTAACACCCACTAACCCACCTTGTGTATTGTACAATAAACCCAGCCAGAAGGACCTGTCTTAGTTAGGGTTAATATTGCTATAATTAAAAAAAAAATGACCAAAAGCAAACTGTGGAGTAAAGGGTTTATTTATCTGGCTTACACTTCACTGCTCATCCCTGGAGGAGTGTCAGAACAGGAACTCAAAACGGAATGCTGCTTACTGGCTTGCTTCATATACCTTGCTCAGCCTGCTTGCTTATAGAACCCAGGACCACCAGCCCAGGGATGGCATCACCCACAATGGGCTGGGTCCTCCTCCACCAATCACTAAGAGAATGCCCTACAGTAGGATCTGATAAAGCCATTTTCTCAATTGAGACTCCCTCCCCTGATGACTCTAGCTTGTGTCAAGTTGACATAAAAGTAGCCAGCACAGGACCCTAGGACCAAGGAAAGATGAGTGCTAGAAAAATACATGACCATAAATAAACATATGTAAAACTCCACACAAATTAAGGGGACTCAAGCCATACTGACGGCTAGATCATACATAATTCAAAACCCCGACTCTGCTGGTCTATACAAATAAACAAGGCTTGCATCTTGCCAAATGAATGAAAGTTTTCCTAATATCAATCTTCCCTCAGCAAGAAAGCTAATTACAAATGTACCTTTTCCCAGATTAAACAAAATTATTTTTGTTTAATTAATTAATCCCGTTAATTATTTTTACCAAATTGCCCTCTGTTATACCTAAATTTCTTCAGAAGGCAGCTGTCAAGAATTTTCTTTACAATTTTCTCCTGCCTTGAGGAAAGTCACTCTCTACATGTGTGTTCAATCACGTCACACTGCTATCTACAAATGTTGAGACACATTCATAGCTATCCTGGGACACATGTGACCCACAGGCCACAGGCGGGACATACCAGAATAAAACACTTAAGGGCTAATTTTATAGAAGGTATACATAGAAGTAAAAACCCCAGCATTTATGCACTTATAACACCTCATATTTTAAATTTTCCCTAAAAGAAGACTTTATCAATTGGAGCTAAGAGCTGGTTGAGTAGAAAGCAGGGATACAAACCCTCAGCTGGCTTAGCAATAGTTCCTAGCCAAAGGGAGAAACAAAAGCATTGTCTTTAACTTCAGGATGCAGAGGTTAAGTTAAACTCATCACACGTTCATGACATTATTATCCTTATGCCCTGGTTTGTAGATTCCCCAGTGTAACAAAAGAGTTACCTTGTATAATAAGTTTTATTTATGTTCAATGTTTGCAAAATACTAAAAGGAAAGCAGCTTTTTAAAGTACAAAATCATTACACCAAAAAAAGCACTTCTGTTCCAGGTACTATATTTAGTAAGAGGGAAACCTAAAAAGACTACTAAGGTAGACACAGCCAAACAATTTGTGTATCCTCTCCACTCCCCACCCCACCCCCACTGCCCCACTCCCGACAGGGTCTGACTATACAGCCCTGGCTGTCCTGTCGTGGAACACTCTGTAGACCAGGTTGGCCTTGAATTCACAGGGATTTGCCAAGTGCTGGGATTAAAGGCATGCGCCACTACACCTGGCTCGGGTAATTTTTAAAAATCGCTCTAAAGTCATGAATAGAGTCACTTGAGAAACTCCGCAGGGACCAAGAAGTGAAGTGGGCAGCTGTCCTTAGAGCTGCCGGGTAGGCTTTAGTTTACTGGAGAAAGGCACTGGGGTGCCAAGGCAGACAAGAACCGCACATTTACTCACGCTATGGGCTAGGAAAAGGTGCCCATTCAGTCTGGCCTGTACACAAGGGCAAAATTCTGCCCATTCTTGGGAGTGGAAATTGTCAAGTGAAAACATGACTGGTAGAAGTGAATGCAAATTCTAGGGCATCACACATGGACCAGAGGGGCACCCCTGGAATTCAGGCCTCCATGGATTTACACATTAGTAAATGAGAGCTTCCAGCCAGAGTTCCAGATACACAAGAGGGAGCCAATCACATGGCTGACAGAGCCCAGCAGAAACCAGCACCAGAGACAATGACTGCAGAAAAGAACGGGAGGTCTCAGGCTCC
This sequence comes from Mus musculus, assembly GCF_000001635.26. Classification (NCBI taxonomy): domain Eukaryota; kingdom Metazoa; phylum Chordata; class Mammalia; order Rodentia; family Muridae; genus Mus; species Mus musculus. The sequence goes on along the minus strand of NC_000078.6, from coordinate 70,474,279 downwards.
CTGTGTTTACACGTGAGAAGCAGGAATGGGCTTATCTCACTAACAGAGTGTCTAGAAATGTAAACTCTATCACTGAATTCAGAAACAGAGAGAGAGAGAGAGAGAGCACAAACAGAAGATCGGGTATGGTTGAAGAAGGAATTAATGAATTTGAAAATAGTTCTGAGGAAATTACTTAGAAGGAAGTAAAGAGAAGAAAGATGTATAAAAGAATCAAATAGAAACCAAGGGCACACAATGTTTAACATTAATCTAGTAAGGTCGGAAGAAAGAGAGATTTTTAAGGAAGAGACAATATTCAATTACATAAGGACTAAAAAGTTTCCTAAAATGATAGATGATTAAAATCCTCAGATCAAAAAGCCCCAAAGAGTCTTTAATAGTGTAGGGAAAGAGATGGGGACAGATTCTAACCGGAGTGCAAACCACAAGTCACTCAGGAAGAAACTGGCTTAACCTGGCTTCTAAGACTCAGAGGTGGGTAAGTACTGTGAAGGCCAGAACTCATCCCACCAGGAGATTCAGGATGCTAAGCAGAAAAAAAGTCCATCGGATTTAATAACGGCATTTTTGAAGACAATATAGAACAGCGGTTCTCAACCTTCCTAATGCTGCAAGCTTTTAATTCAGTTTGTGTTGTGGTGAGTCCTAGACATTTTATGGTTGCTACTTCGTGACTATTTTTGCTAGCGTTATATGTAGATATGTAAATGTCCGATATGCGGGATATCTGATATGTGACTCCTGTGAAAGGGTCATTCATTCCAAAGGGGCCACGACCCAAAGGCTGAACAACTGGTACAGACAACATGCTGCTGCTTTAAAGGTCTCAGTGAACTTACCACACTTACATCTGGTATCTTTATATTGATCTCCAAATTGATGACTCACACACGCCTGCCTTGGTTTGCACCATCACCAGCAGTGATCAAGGACCCCCCTCCCTCCCCACATCCTCTCCAATGATGACTGGTGTTTGTTTGTTTGTTTGTTGTTTGTTTGAGATAGGGCTTCTCTGTGTAGCCTTCGCTGTCCTGGAACTCGATTTGTAGACCAGGCTGAACTTACACTCAAAGATCTGCCTTGCCTCTGCCTACTGAGTGCTGGAACTAGTATACTACTGTCTGGCTATTGTAAGATTTCTTGATCATAACTATCCTGAGTGGGATAAGGTGATGTCTAAAAGTAGTTTTAATTTGTATTTCCTTAATGGCTAGGGATATTGAACATCCTTTAAAATAGTTACTGGCCTTTTGTATTTGATTCTTTCTTTGGAAAATGTCTATTCTTTAGTCCATTTGCTGACTGGTAGTTTTATTTCCTTGATGCTTAATTTGCACAATTCTTGGTAAATTCTGGATGTTAGTTCCTTGTCTATGTTTTCCCCTGCTGTCTGTGCTCTGCTGACTAAGCATATCCTTTGATGAACTACCCCTTTCTACATTCATGTAGTTCTATCTGCTGACATCTGGGGCTAGGTCCTATGTTACTGAAGCTCTATTCAGAAAATTCTTGCCTACCCCAGTGTCTTGACTGGTACTCTCTCTGTTCCCTGCAAGTTTCAGCATTGCAGGTTTTAAACTAAGATCTTTGATCCATTTTGAACTGATTTTTATACAAGGTGAAAGATAAACCTAACTGTATTTCTTCTGGAGGTAGATAGCCAGTTTTGCCTGCACAATTTGTTGAATAGGCTGTATTTTCCCCAATGTGGGTTTTGATCTCCTTTGTCAAAAATTAAGTAGGCACATCTTTGTTATTCTACCCCCTTGGTGTATCTGTCTGATTATACGCCAGTATCAGGTCATCTAGGTCACTATGGCTCTACAGTATAATTTGAGGTCGAGTCCCCAGCAATCCTCTTACCCCTTAGAATTTCACTGGCTGCTCATGGTCTTTGCTGATTCCATATGAATTCTCGTATTGTTTCAAATTATCTGGTATGTCAAGGTATCACATGGCTCAACTATTTTACTCCTAGGTGCATATCCAGAGAATTCTATACTCTATCACAGAGAAATTTGTGCCTCCATGTTTATATGCAAGGAAACAGAACCAACCTAACTGCCCATCAATGGATGAATGGATAAGGAAAAATGATACAACATGGAATAACAGTCAGCTCTTTAACTGTACAGAGGTGCACTGGTATGTATAGACTTTGGGTCTGTCCATTCTCAATACACACACACACACACACACACACACACACACACACACATAATTTTGAAGTAATTTACAAGAGTTTTAATTATAAAAAATATTACCAGAGATCTCAGATGCTACCAAGTCATGAAAGTAAATGACTTATATGATCTTAAGTCTTACTTAAATGACTTACAGGTGAATGAATGCCTGTAATCCCATTACTGGGAAGGTGGAAGCAGGAGGATTACACGTTGTAAGTCAGCCTGGGCTATAAGCCACCTTGCCTCAAACAACATAATACAAAAAGTGAGGTGACTGCGTTACCAATTCTGTGCTGGTTCTGCAGACTCATCCCAGCCGTGAGGAAGTCTGGTCTGGATTACCTTGTGTTCCAGCCTTAAGGCTCGGAAGCCTATGGATTCTGATCAGAGCCTTCTCCAGAGGTTTCCCTGTTACAGGGGATCCGATGGTTGGCCACATGACTAAACAGTTGATCATCCGAGAAGAATGGGAAAACCTAACACTTATTGATACTGAAACAACCGGTAGGGGAACTTGAGCCATGATCACATGCCATACACGGTGTGGATGGGCATGGGTTACATCATCAACAGTGAAGTCTGCATGTCACACCAAAAACCTCAGAAAGGGATGAGTAGGGAAAATGGCATCATCTATAATCAAAACCAGACCTCTGACCCCGAATGTGGGGGTAGGGACCCACACCATACACTTGTTCTTCTGTGGCTCCAGACCAGGCAACTTACGATTTAATTCTAGCACTATTGATTGAGCCAGTGCACACTCCACAAGCTCCAGGATGCCAATCACAGGTCCAGGCCTCCCAGTCTTACAAAACAGCTCACCAGAAGTCTCCTGCCCAGTATGGATACTTGCTAGAAAGGCTTACCGAACTCTGGATAATGCTTCATTTACTATTGTTGGTTTATTCTAAAGGATCCAACTCATGAATAGTCAAAAAGAAGAGAAATACGGACCAAGGCATGAAGGGAGTCTCCCCATCTTCTGAGCACGCTGCACCCCCACACCAGCACCCTGATGTGTTCACCAACCCAAGGCTTGTTTAGGGTTTTGAAAGTGATTCTACCTCCAAGGGATGGTGGATTGACTCCCTGGCCAAAAGGTGCATGCCTTCAATCTTCAGCCTTTCTCCCCACTGAAAGGCAGGAGGCAGCCAAGTTGAGAGTTTCTAACTTTAACCATATGCTATGCTGTACTCGCTCACACTCAGCCCCTACCTCAGCAGGGGTTGTTTTCAGCCATCACTGTCTCCTCAGTATACACTCCCACTGCTCACTTCCAGAGATTCAAAGTGCCTAAAAGTTCTTGTATCAGGAAGTAGGAAGACCAAATATTTTAACCAGAAATAACAAGGATTTCAGGAACTGAGGCCTGACGGTGTATGTGTTGCGTGTGTTGTGTGTGTGTGTGTGTGTGTGTGTGTATGGTGTTTGTGTGCACACCTGCCTAGATTTGTGTGCTTGTGTCTGAGTGCCTGTGTGTGGAATACTATAAACCCAGTGATACCAAAACTGAAAGCATCTGCATCTACATGGTTTATTCTCACCATTCACAAGTCTCATCTTTACTACTGAGACATTTTCGTTCTTAACGGTGTCAGAATTCTGGGAAATTTGCCCCCCCCATCCCCTGCAGTTATAGTTGCAAATAGTTTCATGATTTGAGAACTTTTCATTTATCTAAACCCTTTCAATTACTCATGCCAGGGTTTCCCTTCTTAGGCAGGTAACACTGAATGGAAATCTACTTTTTAAAAATCACATTAAAACCCTAATCCAAGCTCAAGCATGCAGTCAACCTTATGCCAGGCTCTAAACGGATGCCAGCAGCTGCTTCTGCTCTTCGTCTCAGATATGCCACCACCACAATGCAGTGACGATGCAGTGTCTCAGAGATGCCACCACCACAATGCAGTGACAATGCAGTGTCTCAGAGATGCCACCACCACAATGCAGTGACAATGCAGTGTCTCAGAGATGCCACCACCACAATGCAGTGACAGCTGTTTTCACAGCAGGCAGTGAGTCCAGCTTTGCTGAGCCAACAGTGGCGCTTTGGTGTGTTTTGAGTGCGCTCCCATTCCACAGGAGAGTAAGTAGCCACAATTTTAATGTGAGAATCTGGAGCAAGAGCTGAAGATCCACGGCAGAACGCCCCATTAGAGTTATGTGTGTGGCCCTGGGCATGATCCTTAGCATGGGACCAAAAGCACACCAGGGTGCCTGACTTGGGTTTTAACTGGCTTCTAGAGATTATCAGTTTTCAACCTAAGCTCACTGTTGCTTCATTTTTAATGTTAAGTTTCAATTAAATGCAAAACCTGCCAGACACAACTATACTTCAATTAAAATGTTCAATTGAAAAAAATTTACCTTTAAAATTATGCAATCTCAGGGCTGGAGTGACAAGAACACTTTTTTATTTTAACTTCTTCCAGAGAGCCACGGTTCGAATCCCAGTGCTCACATGGTAGCAGCTCACATGCACACTAGACATGCAAGCAGGAGGCACACACACACACACACACACACACACGCGCGCGCGCTTATTATTCATAAAACAATTATGAGGTGGGGCTGGCTCAGCAGCTAACCTGGTTTTATGCATGCATGATACCTGGAGGTCAGTTCCCAGAACCCCAATGTCGGTGGGCTCATGGCTTCTGAAATCCCAACCTGGCAAGGCACACCCGGGATCTTTAGTGGGCCGGGCATTCATATCAACAATGCCTCCGGGTTCCAAAGAGTAAAACTGAGCTATGGGGAGGGTAACTTCCGAAATCTTCAGCGACTGCATTCAAGTGAGTGCACACATACTGGGTGCATACACACACAAAAAGATTTGGAAAAACAAGTGTTCGTGCAGAATGGAGAACAGACTTTAGCTTAAGCTTAGCGTGCCTTCAAGAACCAGCTCGCTACCATGCTACGGAGGTAGGGGTGTTGCAGTCCTCATCCCCCCTCCAGAAAACAAAACCGCAGGATGGCACCCAAAAGCAGTCTCTCACGCTCTCTAGGCTGAGCAAGCTGAGTGAACAGAAGCCATTTTGGGGGATCCAGAGCAGCCATTATTCATGTGACATTCCAACAATATGAAGATCGGCAATGAAGACCTAAATGTTCGCTATTTGCCCCTAGACTACCTCCATTAGCTTTCTCTGCAATGTTTATGAAATGGGCTTTTCTTTTTAAACCCAGGAGGCCTTCTTGTAAGGACAAACAGCTTTCTTAAACAGCCTGGTTTTTCTCAATATTCCTTTAAAATCTTTAAACTGTTTTGCTATATAATAAAGTTGAGATTTTAAAGAACTTTAAAGACTTTGGATACTCTATTATTTTTCATTACGTGTACATGGAGCGCCGGTGCCCATGGCCATTCGTGGCGTTGTCTTCCCTGGGGCTGCAGTTACAGGCAGCTTAGAGCTGACCAACATAGATGCTGGGAAACAAACTCTGGTCCTCTGCAAGGCTCTTAGCAACATGATGTGAAAAAAGCCAATATACTGAAACTATTTTCAAAAGCACCATTTACTGCAATCTTATGTTAAAACAGCTAACAACTGCAACTCAAAGAACCACGTTGGAAAAGGATTTGCTGGTATGGAAGCTTGATTTAAACACACACACACACACACACACACACACACACACACACACACACACACACACACACACACACAGGTGACACAGAAGTTGCAATGATCACACTGAAAAGCTTCCCAAAGCTTCAACAGGTGCGCTGAGTACGCAGCCCTTAGATAAGCCTATGCTTGCATCTTTTAACCAGTCTTGCTGAACCATCATTAAAAGGTATATGGCAGAACACTACATATCCCAGTAGGGACCAGATTTTACAGTATTTTGGTGAAGTGTGACAAGCGGTGGATGGGCCAGAATTTCCTAGTTTGTTACCTGTACCACATTATTCATTTCAGAATCATTTGTAAATTAACCCAAGAGGTTCTGTACACTGGTGGTATCAGATGTCTACTGTGCCAGTCTTGCCAGTCTTCAAGGATTATACAATGTGCTTATGAGAACACCAACACCTTAATTCAGGATACTTTTAATTTTCTGTAATAAAGCATTTTCTAATGAAAGACCCGACAATGTTAGAGATACAACGGAAACACTAAAAAAAATGTTGCCTACAGAGCATTATTCTCCTGACATGATCGAGAAGACTAGTGTCTGGGTCTACAGGAAGCACACATGCAGTGACACATCCATTCACGCCCCCGAGCACCACCGAGTGGCAAATGATTAAGCACAATTTCAACAGGAACCCAGCGATCACTCCTGGGCCGGAGACTGAGCTCGGCTTGCTGGGCATGCAGGAGGGCCCCTGGTGATGGCGTGCTCCCATTGCTTCCGTCACGCTTGGCGAGACAGTAGTGGAGGTCAGCCTGGGATACACGAGACTCTGAAAAGAAACTAACAGAAATCAAACTTCTCTTCAACATCACTGAAGTGCTTAGAAACATTTATTTTGTGCTTAGAATGTTTTTCTAAGCCACCACAAACTACATATCCAAACTCTGACAGCAGAACATTTAAACTATAAAGGAGAGGCCTAAAAGAAGCTGTTGCCCATCACAGTACTGCAAGTCTAAGGAAGTCACACAGAGAACATAAGGGGAGGGAGTGTCACAGACACCATCTATTCCATAAAGGCTGGTGACTGACTCATCAAGAATTCAGTCTGCTTTCCCCCTCCAGACATCAAGACAGTCCCTGCCCCCATGATACCCTTCCCACTTTGTAAGATGAAATCCATGTAGTCCTTTTGCCGATCTTGTTTCCATTTGTGAGATACACAGTACTAGCAGTCAACAACAATACAATATATAATTTGTCTTTAAAACACAATAGTGTTACAATATTCAAACACAAAGCAATATCCTGATTATAAAATTCATCAAGACCCCGTGGAGGACAGAATTACACTAAAAACACATAGTAGTAGATGTTTCTTGAGTAGAATGCAGACTTCATTCTACATCAATTAAATTCTGAATTTCCAAAATATAAAATACCAAAGCTTTTCCACATCAAATTTTAAAAATCAGAAAATTTCATCTTCACATTAAAAAAGAGAAAACTTCAGAATAATAATTTAAAATCTGGAATGTATAGCCAAATTTGTACATTTTCAAGTAAACAGTTCGATTTGATGGTTCTCTCAGTAAACTTCATCCTAAAAGGATAGAAAAGTTCTGTTTACCCATAGCAAACACAACAGTGATACTGGTAATTTTTTCCAACTTAGAAATGTAACACATGGCAAATAACAAAAATCATACAGTGAACAAGACACCAAAATAGGCGTCAGCCTTAAGAATTAATCCAATGCCATATAGACTTATAAAAACTTCTTAAGTCAGCAACATAGCCTAAATGTAATGTGTAGAAATGAAAGCTATAAAGTAAGGTAGTTTTGTTAGCTGCATAATCCAAAATCTATGAGGAAATTTTGGACTCTACCTAAGTGCAGTACTATCAATGAAGTATATGTCTTGAAATAATGGGCAATGTTCCCACTTATGGGAAATATGATCCTTTTTCACACAGTGAAACTGAGAAAAATGATGTGAAATGAGAAATCCTTCTCTCTAAGGTAATTTTCTTAAATACTCCAGTAATGCAAATCTTGGGAAAGGCAGTTTCGAATCTCACACAAAATAGATTATTAAATATAAACACAAATCTTACTGCTTGGCACCAGGATCTTCTGAAATTAAATAACTTTAAACCATCATAATATTCTTAAGTCATATTTTCAAACTCTTATGTCTGTTTTTATTTCCTGAATGGAAACTGTCCAACCTAAAGGACCTACACTGTATACACAGCAAGTCATAGTTCAGCTCGCAATAGAAATGATCACCCAGCTTCAGTTTTGCCAAAGTCATAGTATTAAGATATATGTAAAACTTAGGATGTGTCCGTGGCAGATGGGAGGCCCACACAGCGTTGTCTTATGCTGCTCTGAGAAGTGGCTTTGCTTGCTCCCTCTCTATCTTCTGCCTCCTCTTCTGAAACATCTTCTTCATCAGCCTCCTGCTCTTCCTCCACTTTTTTCAGAGGTTGAGAAAATTCTGGTGATGTTTTTTCTTAAAGATCAGAAATGCACTTTAGTTAATGTACTGAATTTGCTTTAGAGTAAAATTACGACAGAAGGACTCGAAAGCCCTGACAGTTATGTTTAGATTTTCAAAGAGAATAAAGCAGGTATTATACAAAGATTCATTTATCACATTCAAATCACCTAACCCAACATTAATGAATCAATATCAATGCAGTGAACGTAGAAGCTGAGATAAAATATACTGCATTAAACAGACCCATCTTGTTACAACTTGAAGTTAATTTTCGGTCTATAAGTATACTAAAACTTCAGCCCTATCCTGTCTCAGGTCCCTGAGAGGAAAAAAAAAATCACATACTTACAAAAGCTGCATTCTTGCCCAGATATTTTCTCTTTCCCCACCCTCATCTATGTAATTTACTAAGGTATAACTGTGAGAAATAAAATGGAGAAGCCTCAAACACACACCCAAGTACAGCCTTTCTACTTTTTAGAGGGCTTGAAGCTAATTAAGTTCAAAGCACAATGTGTTAAAGAGACAGATACAGAAGTGAGAACTGGACCAAAGATATTTACTGTATATATCCTACACTGCTCCGATCCTAGCAACCCACCACTGCAGGGAGGGTTAGCAAACATAGCAAGCTATGGGAAGAAGCTCAATGCGGACAGCCTGGCATGCCTCTTCAGACTGGGACTTATTCTTATCCTACGTCATCCCTATGGGATTTCAGTGAGTAGTACAGTCTACAACAGCAGTACCTTACCCAGAAGGACTCTGACCCCTCAAAGAACACCAAGTAATGTCTGGAGACACTTTTGGGTGTCATACCTGATAGGGACAGAACTCTGGGCACTAGTGGAATACTGCTGACCATTCAGCATTATACAACTGGATATACACAAAGACACTCCATCGCAAACAAACCTGATGAGTGTAAATGGAGCAAGTGTCAAGAAGCAAGCTTCATACATAGTGGACTACACCAGACTTTCCTGACTCTAGGATGACGAGCCATGGCCTTCTGTGTTCACCTCACATTAACAGAGAATAGTTCAGTGCACACCAAGTTAAAGGTGCAGTGAACTGAACAGTGAGGAAATTATATTATTAGTAATGAATAACTATTTCTAATAATGTAGACTAATTTTATAGCATAGTTCACCATTAACACTAATCCTTAATCAGATTTTCCTACTATACTATCAGGGGAAAAAAGGAAAATCAGTTGAGGACAAAGAAATTTTCAGTATCTACAGCTACATGAACTATAACATTCTCTGAATTATGACCACGTTCCAAGATCTGGTGCTACCATTTTACATGAAACACTCATCTCTCACTTCCCTTTATGCCTTTAAATCCTTCACATTTAATATCCTAGGCTCAGAGCAGCCGGTGACAATATTTATAGAAATGAAAACCACTCAGTGTCGCCCGTGGAGTAGATGTAGCTCAATGGTGGTGCTTGCCTAGCATGCATGCATCTCAAAACTCAAGCCCCACTTCCACACATAATGAACACATCAACTTACTTGCATACTGTTGCTGTGGTTTGCGTCTTTTTGAAGGGCAAAGGCAATCTGCTACAAATATCATACACTGCAAAATAAGCAGAAATCTAAATATATGACATGCAATACAACTAGTACTAACAATGTTATCATGGCCTCAAGTATTTTTCTTAGAACTCTAAAAATGAAGTACTTGGGTCTGTGCCTGGAGCTGATCCTGTGCCACAGCACTCCATGCCCAAATATTTCCAGGAGAGAGCTGGTCTCCCAGGAGTCCGGACATGCCTGTGAGCACAGATAAGACCACCACGTCTGCTCAAATTCCTAGCCCAAGGGGGACCTGACCAGAACCGTCAGGGCACAGGACCAAGGATCAGCTGGGGACAGGATCCTTCTGGTTTCTATGACCCACCCAGAGCCAACGGGACACAGGAGCCAAGGCAGGATCCCTCCAGTTTCCATCTGTACCCTGGAGCTGACCCTGTGCCACAACTTTCCATACCCAAATTCCTCCTGGAGAGAACTGGTCTCCCAGGAGTACTAAAACACAGACTTGCAGGAGTAATAAGCCACAGTGAGAGACAGCAAGACCAGCTAACACCAGAGATAACCGAATGGCTAGAGGCAAGGGCAAGAACATAAGCAACAGAAACCAAGGCTACTTGGCATCAGAAACCAGTTCTCCCACCACAGCAAGCCCTGGATACCATAACACACCAGAAAAGCAAGATTCTGATTTAAATCACATCTCATGATGATGATAGAGAACTTTAAGAAGGACATAAATAACTCCCTTAAAGAAATACAGGAGAACACAGTTAAACAGCTAGCAGCCCTTAAAGAGGAAACACAAAAATCTCTTAAAGAATTATAAGAAAACATAACCAAACAGGTAAAGGAACTGGACAAAACTATCCAGGATCTAAAAATGGAAATAGAAACAATAAAGAAATCACAAAGGAAGACAACCCTGAAGATAGAAAACCTAGGAAAGAGATCAGGAGTCATAGATGCAAGCATCACAAACAGAATACAAGAGATAGAAGAGAGAATCTCAGGTGCAGAAGATACCATAGAAAACATTGCCACAACAGTCAAAAAAAAAAAATGCAAAAAGCTCCTAACCTAAAACATCCAGGAAATCCAGGACACAATGAGAAGACCAAACCTAAGGGTAATAGATCTAGAAGAGAGCAAAGATTCCCAACTTAAAGGGCCAGTAAATATCTTCAACAAAATTATAGAAAAAAAACTTCTCTAACCCAAAGAAAAAGATATCCATAAACATACAAGAAGCCTACAGAACTCCAAATAGATTGGACCAGAAAATAAACTCTTCCCATCACATAATAGTCAAAACACCAAATACATAAAACAAAGAAAGAATATTAAGGGGCTGGTGAGATGGCTCAGTGGTTAAGAAAGCCGACTGCTCTTCCAAAGGTCCCGAGTTCAAATCCCAGCAACCACATGGTGGCTCACAACCATCCATAACGAGATCTGACTCCCTCTTCTGGTGTGTCTGAAGACAACTACAGTGTACTTACATGAATGAATGAATGAATGAATGAATGGAAGGAAGGAAGGAAGGAAGGAAGGAAGGAAGGAAGGAAGAAAGAAAGAAAGAAAGAAAGAAAGAAAGAAAGAAAGAAAGAAAGGAAGGAAGAAAGGAAGAAAGGAAGGAAGAAAGGAAGAAAGGAAGAAAGAATATTAAAAGCAGTAAGGGAAAAAGGTCAAGTAATATATAAAAGCAGACCTAGCAGAATTACACCAGACTTCTCACCAGAGACTATGAAAACTAGAAGATCCTAGGCAGATGTTATACAGACCCCAAGAGAACACAAATGCCAGCCCAGGCTACTACACCCAGCAAAACTCTTAATTACCATAGATGGAGAAAACAAGATATTCCCTGACAAAAACAAATTTACAAAGTATCTTTCCAAAAATCCAGCCCTACAAAGGATAATAGAAGGAAAACACCAACACAAGGAGGGAAACTACACCCTAGAAAAAGCAAGAAAGTAATCTTTCAACAAACCCAAAAGAAGATAGACACAAACATAAAAATAATATCAAAAATAACAGGAAGCAACAGTCACTATTCCTTAATATCGCTTAACATCAATGGACTCAATTCCCCAATAAAAAGAAAGACTAACAGACTGGTTATGTAATCAGGACCCAGCATGGCATACAGGAAATGCACCTCAGTGACACAGACAGACACTACCTCAGAGTAAAGGGCTGGAAATCAATTGTCCAAGCAGATGGTTTCAAGAAAAAAGCTGGAGTAGCCATTCTAATATCAAATAACACTGACTTTCAACCAAAAATCATCAAAAGAGATAAGGGCACTTCATACTCAAAGGAAAAAAATCTACCAAGAAGAACTGTCAATTCTGAACATCTACGCTCCAAATGCAAGGGCACCCACATTCATAAAAGAAACTTTACTAAAGCTCAAAGCACACATTGCACCTCACACAATAATAGTAGGGGACTTCAACACCTCACTCTCATCAATGGACAGATCATGGAAACACAAACTAAACAGAGACACAGTGAAACTAACAGAAGTTATGGACCAAATGGATTTAACAGACATCTATAGAGTATTTCATCCTAAAGCAAAAGAATATACCTTCTTCTCAGCACCTCATGCTACCTTCTCCAAAATTGACCATATAATCAGTCACAAAACAGGAATCAACAGATACAAGAAAACTGAAATAATCCCATACATCCTATCAGATCACCACAGACTAAGGCTGGTCTTCAATAGCAACAAAACCAAAAGAAAGCCCACATACACATTGAAGCTGAACAAAGCCACACTCAATGATAACTTGTTCAAGGAAGAAGTTAAAGACTTTAGAATTTAATGAAAATGAAGGTACAGCATACCCAATCTTATGGGATGCAATGAAAGCAGTGCAAAGAGGAAAACTCATAGCTCTGAGTGCCTCCAAAGAGAAACTGGAGAAAGTATACACTAGCAGCTTGACAGCACACCTGAAAGCTCTAGAACAAAAAGAAGCAAATACACCTAAGAGGAGTAGATGGCAGGAAATAATCAAACTCTGGGCTAAAATCAACCAAGCAGAAACAAAAAGAACTATACAATCAACCAAACCAGGACCTGGTTCTTTGAAAAAAAAAAAAAATCAACAGGATAGAAGAACCCTTAGCCAGACTAACCAGAGGGCACAGAGACAGTATCCAAATTAACAAAATCAGAAATGAAAAGGGAAGATATAACAACAGAAACTGAGGAAATTAAAAAAATCATCAGATCTTACTACAAAAGCCTATATTCAACAAAACTGGAAAATCTGGATGAAATGGACAATTTTCTAGACAGATACCAAATACCAAAGTTAAGACAGGATCAGATAAATAATCTAAACAGTCCCATAACCCCTAAAGAAATAGAAGCAGATATTAAAAGGCTATCAACCAAAAAAAGCCCAGGACCAGACGAGTTTAGTGTAGAATTCTATCAGACCTTCAAAAAAGACCTAATACCAATACTCTTCAAACTATTCCACAAAATAGAAACAGAAGGGACACTACCCAATTCATTCTATGAAGCCACAATTACGCTGTATATTCTCCTTGGAAATGGAATGGTTTCTATCTAATCAGGAACTTGTCACAATTTCCTTTCATAGAGGATTTCCTAAGAGATGTTTTTGTACTTCTATCATGTTTAATGTTCCAAACAGATTTTAAAAACTGGTTGAGTGCATATTACTTTTAGCTTCACAAGATATCATGTATATTTAGGAGGCATTTAAGATTATAAATTATTTTGATGACTTAAAAAATGTCAATTCTAAGTTGTATATTTTAAAATAAATTCTATTAGTTTAATTTTAAAAAAAAGAGAAGAAGAAGTACTTACAAGTCCCAGCAGCAGTCCTGAGAGTACTGTGGCAAAAGCAAAAACCAAGTATGAACCCCACGCTGGTATTCCAAGGTCATGAACAAAATAGCTGTGGCTAGTCTGCAATAGAGATAAACAAAGTAAGACCATGCTCTTTAATTAAAAACAAGTGTTAGAAATGGTTAAGATGGAAAAAGCTGGTCCATACCCTGATGTACACAGAGAGTTGAAAAAGTGCTGACATCATAGTCATCCTAAAAAACAGAGGAATGAAAAACTGAACAAAGACATACAGCTTTGCCTATGTCTACACACTGCACTTTCCACTCTTAGGTTCTCCAACATGACAAGACTTTCTTGTTCAGATTAATCAATTGAGAGCCTTTAATGAGATGTAAATAACATACAGGAAATAAACACTAAGCCAATACATAAATAAAAATAACTACTTTCACATTGTTAAATGCAAGTGGTTTGGATGTTTTGTTTGTTTGTTTGTTTTAAAGTTAAATAATAAAAAGTATTTGTTGGGTTTACAATGAGTTTCCTATAGCAAGTACAACTGGAGCTGCCTAAGGCTTCTTCATACAAAAGCCCACAGTAGCTCCTTCCAACCCAACTACCAAACTGCTTAGATAAGTAGAGTAGCCTTGCTCAACTTGGAGCAGCCCCCCTCTTCAGTCTACTAATAAAATAGGACAAGCTGCTGCACTGGATTCAAGAGACACTAAAGCAGGCACAGCCCTCTACTAGAGTACAACAACTCACTGAAAAGCAAAATCACATTGCTTGTGCTGTTTAAAGGTCAAGTAGGTGTGGTAGTTCCCAAATGTGATCCTAGCACCTGGAGGCCAGGGCAAAGAATCAAAGCTGCAGGTCAATCTGGGTTATCCAGGGAAGCCGTGCCAAAACCAAAAGTGGAACTGGAAGGTACAACCTCACTGTTCTGACAGCTGAGGATAATTACAAGTTTTGCATCCAGAGACAGAAGGGGAAGGATGAACTACTTCCAAATACAACAAGGGCTGACTTCTTTCCCCATTCCCAGAATCCACAGCAGCTCTGTGTTCTTACAGTTGGTATCCCAACTCTCCATCTTCTGATGGCAAGGATGGGGAAGGTCAGGAGTAATTTAGTCCCACCAAAATGGGACCATGATAGTCTTAGCACAGTCTACCTGCCAGGTTTCTCAGATGGAGCACTGGGTTCATGGAAACACACTTGCCATTCACAAGCCTAACTGCTATGGCAAATATGTCTACCTTCTAGCTATAAGCTCATATCATTATTCACTGTCAGACATACTATTCATACAAGGTATCAGGTGTAGCCACCCAAACACAGTTACTTCACATTAACAATAAAAGTACATGACCAAATACTCTTACTCCATTACAATTAGGATCAAGCAATGGCCTTCCTTACCGATGATGCTGCTCAGTTTCTAAAGGATCAAGTTCTCAAGTCCATTTAGCCAAATCAAAGCTAAAATAGTCTGAGAAGCACATTCAATGTGGTCCCACAAATGCCTACTCCTGCCTCACACGAATGAAAGTATCTTTTACTGGTCACAGTAAACATATATCTGAATATACATAGCATAAAAATCCAAGAAACAGCATGCCTGCTTCATTTACAAGAAACGTAATTATCTGTAGTTAATTTTGAAGGAAGATAGTCCTCATACTTACAGAACAGAACTTGGACCAAACCATGATGATATAGGTTCAATATTCTTCCATTCTTTATCACTTACGAAGTTTATGAAGTCCTTCTTAGTCCTTGGGCCCACATAGCGCCTAAATTCACCATCTTTACAACTAAAGATCAGAACTAAATATTAACTGGCAGCAAGAAATAATTGTGTTCAACCATTTCTTCAGTTTACAGTCAATTCTAATCTTCAAAGAAACCTAGCAAAGCACCAGAACACACTGCTATGTACTGAGGCGTCAGAGCCCCAAACATAGAACACCACAGGCTTTAAGACTTTATTCTTTCAAATAATAAACTCACGAAGCATCTCAGTCACAGCCTTGCTGTGGGTAAAGGACTCTTACCCTGATGTGAGGAGGGCACTGCGCACACTCTGGGGGCTGAGAATTCACGTCTAGTACAGAATGCCCTCTGTTGAGAGTGTGAGGGTTGGTGGAGCAAAGGCTGCAGACTTGTCCTCGTTTTTATTGTATAAGACACTTATCCCAAGAGGCTACTGTGAAAGACTTTCCCTGACTTTCTCAGTCTGCCATTTGTTAACAGGAAGGCTACTAATTTTTGTGTGTTAATGTTGTATTTTGCTTACTTTGCTAAAATAATCATCAGCTATCGATGTTTTCTGGTAGAATTTCTGGAGTCTTTTCTGTATAAGTCATATCAGCTCCAAGTTGACCTCTTCCTTTCCTGTAGATAGCCCCTTGATCTCCTTCAGTTGTCTTACTCCTCTTGCTAAGACTCCTCTAAGCATATTGGACAGGTATGGGGAGAGTGAGCACCTTTGCTTGTTCCTAATTATTTTAGAGGAAATGCTTGAGGTTCTTTCTGTTCAGGTTGATGCTGGCAGTGGGCTTGCTATAATTTGCAGTCACCATGCTGAGGTCTGTCCCTTGCATCCCTAGTTTCTCCAGAGCTTCTATTATGAAGGGGCTTAGGATTTTGTTAAAGACCTTTTTTTTCATCTAATGAAATGATGTGATGCTTGGTGTTTTGTTTTGTTTATATAACAGATTATATTCCCTGATTTACAATGTTGAACCATTCCTGGATCCCTGGGAAGAAGTAACTTAATCATGATGTATAATCTTTTTGATATGTTCTTGAATTCAGTTTGCAAGTATTTTACTGATAATTTTTGCATCTTACCCATAAAGGACACTATTGGTCTATACTTTTCTCTCTTTCCTGGGTTGTGTGGTTTTGGTATTAGGGTAATGTAGCTTTGTAAAAAGAACTGGGACACATCCCTTTACTCTCAATATTGTGAAATGATTTAAGAAGTATTGGTGTTAATTCTTTTTTAGGTTAGGTAGAATTCTGCACTGAATCTATCTGGCCCTGAACTTTTGTTCATTGGGAGATTTAATTTCTACACTGGACATATCAAGAAATTCATCTCCTTCTTTTACAGTCTGATGGAGTACAGATGTGTAAGTATGTCCCTATAGTCTCTGAACTTCTTTGGTGTCTGTTGTACTCTCTTTTCACCTCTAGTTTTACTTGGCTAAGAGTTTGTCAATCTTGTTGATTCTCATATACAATGCAGAAATAAGGTTTAATGTTTAAAAAAAAAATAAAAAAGACAAAAAAAGGGGAAGATTTAAATTCCTGCTGTAACTTTAAATGAGGAAATAAGTCCTTCCTGGTATTTAGTCACCAGCTAATTACACTGATGTCCAGGTCAAGTACAGAGATTGTCTCCCTCTGGGTTAGTGTAGTTTGGGAAACAGTCAAAGAGGCAGAGCCAAGACGTGTTCACTTGAACTCACGGTCACTCAGTGTCCTGCATAACCCATACTTTCTCAGACCGTGTTCCTCCTGCTTAAGATTACTCAGAAAAGAATGTTTGTTTACCTTGCATTCGTGAGAATTCTATCTAGTCCCAGGGTTTCGTTTAAAACTCATGTTCTCCAGGAACTGCTCTGACCAACTGTGGCTTCTCCCATCGCCCGGCTTCCTACAGGACTCGTTAGGACTCTGAGCTAATAGTTACTGATGATATTTTAGAGAACCATACCAATTCTGAGGACCGTCTACAGACACTACAAATCTCCAAAACAAGGAGTGTTTTATGTATCATTCATCGACTATTATTTCTATGACTTAATGTGCCACTAACTAAAATCAAATAAAGCTCTCAAGTCCTTGCTAAATATGAGATTACCTAAGCTCTTCAAATATAATGCGAGTCAGAGGCCTACTGCTCTCATTACACTGTGATCTAATCCTCTCCCCAACCAAGAACCTCCAAATACTTACTGATAAATAGAAGGAAGAGCAGTTATGATAAACCGTCCACTTAGTCCTACAAATGACAAGGAATAAACAACAATTAGGGACAATTGCTTACTTAAAAGTTAACTTTAAATTACTTAAATGCTAATAAGAACAAGAAAACACCTAAACATAGTCAACAATGAAAACATGAATTAGTTGTTAAAGAACTTTAAAGACACATTAATGTACATAAATGAGCTAAAGCTTATGAAGCCTAAATGCTGACATTATCTGTGAATAATTAAGTACCTGCAGAATTAGTACTACCACAGTAATTGACTAGTGGTGATTAGACAAGTAAAAACAAATCTGAAGGACATCTCAAATCACAGTGCATTTGCCATTCAAGAACCTAGGTAGTCTTATTGTTGCTCAAAATTGGAAAATGTTATCAAACTATGAGCCTTGACACATCATTAACAAATGTCAAAATATGATAAACAGCATTAGCAAGGAAACAGAACCAGCCAGCCTGTAATACCTGTCTGCTCTGTGACATCCACTTTTGCAACTTTCACCTCAAGATCTTCTCCCCACTCGGCAAAACTTTCCCATTCTGGCTGAAGATTCTGACAAGCAGGACACCAGGGAGCATAACTACAAAAGACGGTTACAGTTTTAAA
The DNA here is from genome assembly GCF_000001635.26 of Mus musculus. Classification (NCBI taxonomy): domain Eukaryota; kingdom Metazoa; phylum Chordata; class Mammalia; order Rodentia; family Muridae; genus Mus; species Mus musculus. The sequence goes on along the minus strand of NC_000078.6, from coordinate 70,455,985 downwards.
AGTTAAGTACTTCAGTGACCTAACCGTGAAGAACAGTTGAGGCATAAGTTTTGAAGAATGTTTATAACACAGAAAATGACCCATTTGGGTGCCTCACACCTGGAATCCCAATTTAGGGAGCTGAGGCAGGATTACTGAGTGCATGCCCAGCATGGGTTACAGAGTGTGATCTTGGGTTGAACAAGGAAACAAACTGGGTAATTTTACGCAGATGAAAAAAATTGAAAGCATGAGCCTGGCAATGTGGACGTGAAGAAATGCTCAACAGAACCACATTTAAAAAAAAAAAAAAAAAAAAAAAAAAAAAAAGCAGGCCTGAGAATACATTCTTAAATACACGTGAACTTTCTAAGATGTCAAACAGCTCTTCCAAAACCTTTAGATTTTCCAATTAAAACATGGCAACCAGAAAGTTTTGTTTGTTTAAGCTCACCATGTTAAGTAATTTTACAAGCAGGGTCATGAGCAAAGTATTGGAAAAACAGGGAGTACCTGGGCTCTACATGCTGCAACCGGTATACAATCACTGCTGGGAAGAATCGCTCGCCATCAGGGATTGCCTCAGCAAGGCAGGTTCTTCACAGTAACCGAAGCTGGAGGCCTACATTCTTATGTATAAATATTACTCTAAACCTAACCCTCACACAGATACCGAGCAGAGGAGACGCAACTCTATTGGCTAGCACCATGATACCAACAGCCAAGGGCGCCAGTACTCGAAACACATCTCTGAAACTCACTATCTTTGCAGGTCCAAGTTTTTCCTTAGAATTTTGTTTTCCATTTCATTGCCCGTTGTAATTTGCAACCGGGAAGAATGAAGCCTACGCATATTCAAACACTTCTGAACTGTTTTAGAAAAATTAAGCTTCTAAAGCAGGCATGTAGAGAAAGCAAAACCAGTGTTCCATACCAAAGCCAAACTCTTTAACAGTAAAACTACAGAAGCAGCTCTATAACAAAGCTCATCAGAAGTGAATCTGCAGAGAACTCATTTGTAGCTAAGGAATATTATGACTATCAAGTGTATTGTTTCCTAATGCTTTTTAAGAGCTTCCTCCCCTTATTTATTTATTTATTTACTTTACATCCTGATAGATGACCCCTTCCAGCACCACCCCTCCATGCCCTTAAGAGCTTCTTTAAACTCCCAAATTTTAGCCAAAGATAAAGGGAAGCATGGGACCCTGTCATTTCAGATGGATGTTTTTATCTCAGCATTATGCTACTGTAGGTCCCCTTTATACCCTTTGTGGATATTTACAGTGTGACAAAAGAAAGCTTATAGGTATCTTTCTGTAATATTTGACTATATTTTACATATCATGTCACTCCTGCCTATTCATGACAGTGACTGAAAACTAACAGCACTGGTTAGCGTTCCTCTCCTGAAAACTGACTTCAGTGAACGGCCAACTGTCAGTACACTAAACGTCTTCCCTACTGCAATCTCCTTTTTCTTGTTTCACAACTCAGGTATCATGGACCTCACCCAGGTTCTCTCTTGAGGATGTTCACTTCCACCTCTTCCTTAGTGTACAGCCCTAAACACAATCACAACATAGGCAAACACCAGAATCTTGCTTAAGGGTTGCTAACAACGCTTGCATATATTTACTCTTGAAGCCCAACAAAGCTACTATGACAGCATCTGAACAGGCCAATCGGTAAAGCAGGGGATGGGAGTGGTTATCTACTATAAGGAATTATGTAGAATAATTACCCACCCCAAAACATATGTAAAGATACTGGGTAGTGTCAGTAAACAATGACCATTCAATGGTGGTGCTTTCGCCACATCAATAATGCCGTATCAGGAACACTGTCAATTAACCATTCCACTAATTTATCATCTAAGACAAAGGCCAAAGGTAGTTTATTTCCTACAGCAGCAGGACGGCGGACACTGTTGAAGTAGAATTATCACACAAGATAAGTGATTTTGTTTGAATAGTAAATGATGAACTGGAGTATTTAAAGGGCCTATCAATAATCATACTAATGCATGTGCAATACCATTCGCAGGCCTGTAAATCACAATTCAAGCCATTCTCTAAATTGCAAACGCACCGGTCAAGGAAAAATGAGGTTCATATCAAAAGAAATGAATGTAGGCAAGAAGAAAAAAAAAGAAAATAAAGATTTTAATATATTCCCATTTATTTGGCATTTACAATTTAAAAAAACTAACTCACAAAATAAAAATAAATAAAGAGCTCAAAATTCAGGCATTACAAATACCAATTTCCGAATAAACATAGCAATTTCCGAATGACAGGTTAAAAGCAAGATTTTGTTCAATATCAACTTTTGTAAAAATTTGGAGACTTAAAGTCTGGATGTCTACAAAAGATCACTAAAAGTCTATAGAAACAGCCAAGACCTCCATCGCAACCCAATCCCACCCTCAAATCCGCTAGTCTGTTCCAGAGAATTCGATGTAGCTCGTAATCCTTTAATCGCACCACAGTGCTTAGCAACGACGAGGCTCAGTGCACGCTTAGATAGAAAAGTAATATTCCCGGTTAGGAAATGACCCTGGAGCTGGGGGCGGCAAAGGCTGGGACCTCAAGACCTGGCCGAGGAAGATGGGCTGGTCAGGTGTCCAGCTTGAGGGACGGGGCGGCGGAGGCCACCGCCACCCAGACAAGCGCCCCGCACTCACAATTCTATCATCCACTCTCCTTCCAGCAACGACGTCCAGTTCTCATCGGTGAGGACGCGCACGTTATTCCGCCGTCCGTGGGCCCCAGGGACCGCCCAGAGCAGCAGGACCAGAGCTGCCAGGGGAACCATAAGACGCCCCAAGTGCGCCATGTCAGCCGCTCACCCAGCCTCAGCGCGTTCCCGCTCCACCTCCCCGCCGCAGCTCCACTTCCGCTCTGGCGGCCGCTCCGCTCATGCGCACAAGGAGCCAGCCAGGCGCGCGAGCCCCACCCACTCCCCGCCAGCAACTCAGTGCGCATGTCCGGGCCCTGTTCCTCCTGCGGGAGATGGAGAGGGAAAGCGGGAAATGCGTCTATCTCGGAGCTCACGACTGAAGAGGCGCTTGCCGGCTGTGGTCCCTCGAAAAGCCCTAGAAGGGGCGGTAGGCGGAGGGATCAGGGTGATGCTCTAGAGATGAGTGACCCTGTCGTGCCCACCAGTGCCTAGTAAGGTCACTATGACAGTTTTCTCAGGAACTTTCCCCTTTCAAAATATCACCAGTTAGACGAATGTAGGAGGAGGTCACCAGCCCCTTTACCCTGGCCCTAGGCAAACAGGCATCTACTTTTTGTCCTGGCTACTTTACTAATTGAATCTTGTGTTGTCCCTGTTGACTGACTTATTTTAACTCTTTAAGCATGAGTCCCCGAATTTCCTCTAACACATTCGTAATGAGGCTTTGTCACCCCCTGGCTCTCCGAGGTAGTTTTTATTGCCTGTTCTTTGCTTTCCTGTATATGGGTTATATTTTCCTGTCTTTGCACAACTCAAAAATCTCTTCTTGGAAACTAGGGTTTTAGGGTCTGTAATTCTAGATGTTGATTCCCCTTGTGGCTCTCCATCTTCTGTTCCTCTTGTTGTTTGATTGTTTAGTGAGTTGGCAAGGCAATTCTAGTGAAGTCTGTTTCTCAGAGATTACAGCCCTGGGTGGGTCATCTGGGCGATAGTGGTTTTAGCAGGGCTCATTCCATATCACTTTTTGGGATGTGTTTGCCTCACTTATTTCCAGCTGTAATATTACATGAAGTGCTCACCGATAACTTGTTTTTGTTTTGTTTTAATTCTCAGAGCATACATTGTTCCACAGCCTAATACATTTTGGCAGATGGTTTTGAGGTCAGTGGTTGAAATTTATTTTAAGCCCAGGATGATTCTTCACTGTCTCTTTTCTTAGGTCTCTCTGGTGAACTAAGTGGCTTATGCACTGGCATCTTGTTCTTACTTAAGGAAAACTTTTTTTATTTTTTTGGAGTGACTTTAGGCCTGACCGTTTCTCCATACTCTTATTTAATAAAGTCATTTCTTTGGGGAGAGTTCAGAACTGACTCTCCTGGGCACAAGCAGCCTCAGTCATTATTCTAGGTGCAGTGTAGACCAGCAGGATCTACTTTTCTGGACTTCTAGTGGTGTATAGTCTTTATCACTTGAACAAAAAGGTTGAGGGGGTGTCTGGAGATTTCTCAGTCTGCTGTACCCAGCGCTTTCACTGTGCATGTCATGTCCTTGTGACCTGCACTTGGAAGGGATTAAGATGCCAGTGACCTTCCCTTCCTGATGAGATGCTCTGTCTCTAGGTTGGGAACGGAGAGGAGATGGAGCCCCGTGTTCATGGTCACACCCATCTACAGTAGAGTTGTCACCAGAATGGCCTGGGCTAAGAAAATGATTAGAGAAATAGGAGTTTGAGATGGATCAGATGCCAGAGAGTCACTGCTCCTACTGAATGTTAGTAGATTTTCTTGAAGGAACAACAATAACAACAACAAAAGCATCATTTATTGTTTGCAATTTCCAGAAACTTTTAGTGAGTTTTTGGTTGTGTAGTCTTCAGCAATATTATCAAGATGAGTTGTGTCCCTGGGAATTCATGAGCTGAAGTCCTGATGCTCAGTAATTCAGAATGAGAGTGCATTTAAAGATAGAGGGTTTTTTTGGTTGGTTGGTTGGTTGGGTTTTTTTTTGGGGGGGGGGGTTCGAGACAGGATTTCTCTGTATAGCCCTGGCTGTCCTGGAACTCACTCTGTAGACCAGGCTGGCCTCGAACTCAGAAATCCACCTGCCTCTGCCTCCCGAGTGCTGAGGTTAAAGGCGTGCACCATCACGCCTGGCTAGGGTTTTTTGTTTTTTTTAAGATTTATTTATTTATTTATTTATTTGTTTTTATGTATATGAGTACACTGTAGCTGTACAGATAGTTTTGAGCTTTCATGTGGTTGTTAGTAATTGTATTTAGGACCTCTGCTCGCTCAGGTCAATCCCGCTCACTCAGTTCCTGCTGGCTCTGGCCCAAAGATTTATTTATTATTATACATAAGTACATTGTAGCTATCTTCAGAGGAACTAGAAGAGGGTGCCAGATCTCATTACAGGTGGTTGTGAGCTACCATGTTGTTGCTGGGATTTGAACTCAGGATCTTTGCAAGAGTAGTTAGTGCTCTTACCCGCTGAGCCATCTCACCAGCCCAAGATAGGATTTTTTTTTTAATTCCAGTAACTTATATTCATTTTATTTTATTTAAAATATTGCATAGCAGAAAGTACCTCAGTCAAATGAATTGTCCCTTGTTTCTTCCTCATTTGGAACCCTACAAAGCTCAGTGACATCTTTTTGTTTTGTTTTGTTTTGTTTAATTTTTCTTTGGTTATTTTATTTATTTACATTTCAAATGTTATCCTCCCCTTCCTGGTTTCCCCTCCACAAACTCTCTATCCCCTCCCCCTCCCCCTTGTTTCTATAGGGGTGCTCCCTCGCCCACCCAGCTACTCCTGCCTCACCACCCTAGCATTCCCCTATGCTGGGGCAGCAAACTAAAGATGGGGTTTTTAAAGAGGTAGTTTAAATGAGGTCATCCAGGGGCCTCAGTTTTCTAACAACAACAAAAAAAAACAAAAGGTATGCTGGATAGTTATGTCAACTTGACACAAGCTGAAGTCACCTGAGAAAAAGTTAAGAAAATTAAGTTAAGAAAGTTAAGCCTTAATTAAGAAAATGCCTATGAACAATCAGACTGTAGGCATTTTTGTAATGATTGATTGATCAGGAGAGGGCCCAGTTCTTTGTGGGTGGTGCCATCTCTGGCCTGGTTGTCCTGGTATCTAAAAGAAAGCAGACTAAGCAAGCCAGGAGGCACACTCCTCCATGGCCTCTGCATCAGCTCATGCCTCCAGGTCCCTGCCATGTTTGAGTTCCTGCCCTGTCTTCTTTCAGTGATGGACTACAATGTGGAAGTGTGAGCCAAATAAATGCTTTTCTCCCCAGCATGCTTTTTGGTCACAGAGTTTCACCTTTAGCACCAATAGAAGTGCTAAGACAAAGGGAATCCTTAGGAGAGAAGGAGGTGAGAACACAGGTATGTTATAAAAGTTCTGGAGATTTTAGGAATAGATGGAACAAGCCTCAAAATAATAAATGCTTCACACAACAAACCTATAGCCAACATTATAACAAATGGAGACAAATTGAGAGCATTTTCTCTAAAACTAGGAACAGGACAAGGATGTTCACACTCTCTTCTCTTCTCTACAAGTGCTTGAAGCCTTAGTTATAGCAATTAGACAAGAGAAAGGCATAAAAGGGATAAAAAATAGGAAAGGAAGAAGATAAACCATCTCTATTTACAGATAACACAATTCTTTGTTTAAAAGACCCTATTGAGTCTGCTAGAAAACTTTTGAACCCAATAAATACAGTAGAGTTGCCATATATAAAATCTGTGTTTTAAAAAAAAAAAAGCCTTCATTGTACTCCCAGAAAAAGAAATTAGGGGCAATATTCCATTTAAAATAATCAACCCTCCAATTAAGTATTTAGGAATATATCTAACCAAAGAAATAAAGGATCTCTACAAAAATATCTTCAAGATATTTACAAATGAAATTACAGAAGATACTAGATTATGAAAAGACATCTCATACTCCTGGATTGACAGTTAATTTTGTGAGAATGGCTATACTACCAATATCAATTTACAGATTTAATGCAATACATTTCAAATGCCATTTTGATACCATATTTCACAGGTTTAGGGGAAAAAATATAAGAATTTCCACACAAGCTCAAGCGCGCGCGCGCACACACACACACACACACACACACACACACACACACATACACGGAGACAATGAGGGAAATCCAAAACAGCCAAAGCAACCCAGGTGATACTGGCCTAAGATCAGACAGGTAGACCAATGGGGTAGAACAGAGGTCCTGGAACTCAAACAACAAAGCTGTGCTCACTTAATTATGTGCAAGGAATCAAAAACGTGCACTAGATATGAATAAAGAGCTTATTCAACAGATGGTTCTGTCAAAATTTGATATCTACCCGCAGAAGAATTAAACTAGAATCATACTTTTTACCTTATATAAAAATCAATTTAAAAATGGATCAAATACCTTAATTTAAAGACTGAAACACTGAAACTTCTAGAAGAAAGCACAGAGCATACCCTTCAAGATACCGGGGAATAGAGAACCTTTTAAATGGAGGACCAACCGCACAGGAACTAGCCCCAAGCATCAGCACATGGTCTACAGGAAAGTCAAGTTTCTGCTCAGCAAAGGAAACGGTCAGCAGAGCACAGGCGGCCCACGGCCCGGGACATCATCTGTACCAGCTACACCTCAGACAAAGGGCTGAGTTGGCATCCAGAATTTACCAAGAACTGCAGAAATTAAATATCAAGGAAATAAAATTGCCAATCAATAAAAAGGCAAGTGAATTGAATAAACAACTTAAAAAAAACCATACAAATTGCCAGTACATTTTTTTTTGTCTGTTTGTTTAAATGTTCTATATTTCTAGCCATCAGGGAAATACAAACTAAAACTACTTTGAGATACCACACCACCCCAGTCAGAATGGCATGCATCAATAAACCTGATAACAAATATTGGAGAAGTGTGCAGTGAGTGGAACCCTTATTCACACTGATGATGGTGCAAATTAATACAGCTATTGTGAAATAGAGTTTGGAGATTTCTCAAAAAAATTAAAATAAATAAAAAGAACTACTATGCTGGCTATCTTTATAGTTATCTGAGAGAAGGGAGCCTCAATTGAGGAAATGCCTCCTGAAGATCAGGCTGTAGAGAAGCCCAGATGGAATTTCCTTAGTGATTGATGTGGGAGGGCCCAGCCCACAGTGTGTGGTACCAACCCCTGGGCTAGTGGTTCTGGATTCTAAAAGAAAGCAGGCTGAGCAAGCAAGCGATATGAAGCAAGCCAGTAAGCAGCACTCCTCCATGGCTTCTGCATCAGCTCCTGACTCCAGGTTCCTTTCCTGTTGAGTTCCTGTCCTGACTTCCTTACCCGATAAGCACTGAAATCAACACCTGAGCCAAATAAAACCCTCCCCGCCCTGAGTTGCTTTGGTCGTGGTGTTTGATCAGAGCAATGAGAACCCTAACCAGACCTTAGACTTCCAGCCTTTAGGACTAGGAGAAAATTGTGTTTTGTTTGGAAAGCACTTGGGCAGTGTTGGAACTTTGTTAGGGCATGCTCAGAACTAACCAGTTACACTTGGTTTGCTGAGGAGTGGGGCTGCAGAGCCACCTGCAGTGCTGTCTAGAGCTATGTTATTACAACATGGGAAACCTTTTAGCTAGCCCCAGTGCCTTCATGCTTGTACAGAATCCACCCCAAGCCTTCTGCTCCCAAATCTACTTTCATTCTCCAACTAAAGCCAAAATAGTCTTCCTAGAACTCAAGGCTGTGTTTAGTTACAAAAAATTATTTAATGAATGAGTAGTATGCTATCCATTAATCTCCACATAAAGTTCAAGAATATTTTCTTAAGGTTTCTTTTTATTATCATGTATATGTGTGTGCATGTGTGTGCTCATAGAGGCCTGCAGAGGGGTTGCATCCCCTGGAGCTGACTTCCCAGGTGCTTGCAAATCTCTCCATTACATTCTGGGATTTGAGCTAGGTCCTGTGCAAAAACAACAAGTGCTCTTAATCTACCCAACTGTCACTCTAGCCCCAAGTTCAAATATTTTAATACAGTTTCTAATGTCCTGGCTGGCTGGCATTTAATTCACCCGGGCAAACAGATAACTATATGAAGACAGAGGAAACTGAGAGAATGGCTAACTATTCCACCTTTAGGGTTTACCTTTGTATTTTATTTTTGAGTTTTGAGGGTTAGGCATATTCTAGGTACAGCCACACTTAACACTGGACCTTTAACTTCACCTTTATCATAGCATCTTATATTTGCCTGCACAATGGTGTCTCCTTCACATGGTACCTCCTGATTGAGCTGTGTCTGTCATGTTCATTAGTGTATCTTTGATAGCTATGGGTCACTGGTGTTACCAGATTCTATAGGTCAATTAAACCTTTACCCGGAACAGTTAGTAGTATCGAGCGTTTTAAAAGCACAGAAATTGGGACTGGAAAGATGATTCGGTGGTTAAGAACGCTTGCTGCCCTTGCAGACAACTGGAGTTTGGTTCCCAGCTCACACGTTGGGCACAGTCTCCTGTGACTTCAACTCAAGGGGAGCCGAGGCCCTCTTCTGACCTCTGTGGGCACCTGCACACACATGACACTCATTCACACAAGCATACACTCATCCCCATGAATTAAAATAAAAGTAAATATTAAAAATAAGAACAAATTACAGAAGTGTTATGTGTTTAACTCTACAGACAGATGTGTTTGTCTTGTATATATACCCACACCTACATGTATATGTGAATACACATATCCAGTCAACATGACAGGATATTTGTATATATAATAAATATAAAATATAAATCTATGAATTGATTTATCTTACAAGTTTTTTAAATTAAAATAGTTATCCATTTGGTATATGGAGGAATTGATCCTGACTCTAATAAATAGCACAAACCTTGGATGGTCAAGCTCCTGGTATGAAATGGCATTTTATATGAATGTGCTTTATGTCCATCCTCATAGATATTTAAGTTACCTTCCAGTTACTTATAATCTGACACAGTGTAAAAGTATGTAAATAGTTGATGAACTGTGTGGTATAAAAAATAATGATAAAAATCTTTTCCTGTTCAATTCAGATGTATTTTTGTTTGAATATCATGTATGTGTGTGTGTGTTATATGTACATGTTCACGTGTGTGTACATCTATGTGTACAGTTGTGCATATACACAGGTGTGTGTGTGGAGGTCATAGGTCCAGGTCTTCTTCTTTCTCTCCATCTTTTCTCTCTTTGAGTCTGTGTATCTCCCTAAAACTGGAGCTCACTGATGGAGCTAGACTGGAGGGCCAGCAGGCTTCCCATCTCTGCCACATCAGCTCTACTACGATTACACAAGCACACACTGCATCCAACATTTAAATGGATACGAGGGATCTGAACTTGGATCCTCATGCTTGCTCAGCAAGCACCTTATCCGCTGAGTCACCCCAGGCCTTGCTTGGATATTTTTTTTATCTATTGTTTTAATTTACAGAATTGGAACCTGTGGACTCAGAGGATCCGACACTAAAGTGATCAGGTGTGACAGGCAGCCTAATGAATCTGAGTAACATGTTTGGAAGACTTAGTTTACTTGTATAGTTAGAATAAGAATCAGAACTTTGTCAGTGCACTCTAGGACATAACTCTAGGTCTTTTTTCTTCTTTTTTTTCATAAGAAATGGACCAAAAGATGTGGGCTTTCCCCATCATGTATACAAAATGGCCTTTTTGCTATGTGTTTACAGTTGCAGATAAATTATGGCATGCTTTGTCCTTACGGGCAGAGTGGCAAAGTGCCTCATCTTTATAATCCAAGGGGAAACCGGAAACAGAGCTCAGCTGGAAAAGCCCTGGCCTTATGTCACCATGACAGGATGCAGCTACTCAGCCGTCTCACAGGTCTTTAAGCCAAGACTGAGAAGATGGAGTGCATATCCTCCTCTCCCGCTGAGATGTGGGGGAAGGCACACGCCAGGGTCCTTCTACATTTATGAGATTGGCTTTCACACTTAACTTGTGAAAAGCTTATTAAATATTTTATAGTGTTCTCACTCATGCATAAAATAGAAACCTAGTGATCTTCCTAGAGGAAAAACTTGAAGGCTCAGAAATTTTTTTTTCATGTGAATCCACAATTTAGAGTTCGTAACTAAAGAGTTGGTCATACAATAGTTCATTAATTGCTGCAGTACTCAAGGCAGGTTGAAGAAGATTTGTAGCTCAAAATTAGTTTAATAAGTTACTGGAATTGCCCAAGAAGGCATGATAAAAGCTAGGGATCTATACAGCAAATTTAAATTCTGAGTTTGAGGTGTGTGAGGTGCAGACATGAGCAGCAATGTTCCAAGCAGAAGATCCAAGGGGAAGAAGACAACTGTAAATGATGAAGAGCCCAGACAACAAGAGACACTTGAGTTACACCAGCAGAGAAGTGGAATGCAGGTCCTCCTGGGCCTGAAGGATACACCGTGCCCATGAATATGTGAAGTTAAATAAATAACAACACTAAATTATATCTACATACTATCATTTAAGAATAAATTTTGTACATACGAGTATGTTCCATTTACACATAATTATCCTTTTAAAATTCAATAATTATAGAAAATGGCCAGTTATTTAAGGAAAGTCAAGACAGTAAGTTATCACACTTTCAATTTTAATATTTCCAGTTTACTGTTTGGATCTAATGGTATCAGGCTAATTGTTTTTACAGAATTATAGTATGTTGGGCTACAGAGATGTCTCAGCACATAAGAACACTGGCTGCTCTTCCAGAGGACCTGGGCTCAATTCTCAGTGCTTATATGGATGCTTAAAATCAACTATTTCTTCTGGCTTCTGCAGGCACTGCACACCCATGATTTCATAGACATATATGCAGGCTATAATCTACACACATAAAACAAATTCATTTAAAAACACTTGTATAAGGGCTTTTTCATGTTTTTTTTTTTTAAAGCATAGTGTATTAGGTATTTTTAAATGCAACCAATTACTTCCAGTGGCTTAAGCAAATTAACATTATAGTTATGAATTTCTATGTATTAATTAAAAGTCAGGAGTGGCTAATCCTGATGGCCAGGATCAGAATCTTTTTTGATGTTAAAATGTCTGAAAACTTCACCCTTCTAAAGTAACTGTCATGTGGCTGGCAATCAGTAGAGTCATGGCCATTCGTCCCTTTCCCCATCATTTCAGCCATTATTTTAGATTATACTTATAAAAGCTTACTTTAAAACAGTGAACTACATTACACAAGCTGTTTCACATGTTTCTAGTTGCCATATCCCTTCTCTGCACCAGAGGCCGTGCCAAGTGATTGACCCAAGATGCCTAGGTTTGTGTAAGCACATGTTTTATGTATATTTACATACGGTATCATATATTACATTGGCCTCTCCTGGGGCTGTCTGAGGTCCTCATGATTGGCTTTCCCCAGATCAGTGGTTCTCAACCTGTGAGTCTCACAGGGTTTGCTTAGCACTATTAAAAAAAGCACACATATTTACATTCTGATTCATAACAGCGAAATTACAGTTATGAAGTAGCAATGGAAATAGTTTAATGGTTGGGGTCACCATGATACAAGGAACTGTATTAAAGGGTCACAGCATTGGGCAGCTTGAGAAGTCCAGAGTAAGCCAGCTAAGAAAGCAAAGACCCAGGAGCAGCTCTCCACCTGTCCCTGCCACATCGAGTTAGACCTACTCACCACAGAAGGGGACCACTGGCCTAGGTCCACTGAGAGCCACTTTGGAGCCTGGTCAGCTACCCAATTTGTTGTTTTAAGATGGGATCTCACTGACCTGGTGGAACCAAGAAGTCTATTGTATAAACTTTCTGTAAGAAGTGGGTGAGTTCATGGGGCAGCAGGCTCCTTTCTGTCAGATTATGTTATTTTGCAGCTCAAAATCCTCTCTTAACTTCCCACCAGAACCTGATATTTAGGCAAGACAAACAGACAGGAGAACTAGGGGCGCATGAAAACGGAAAGGAATGGCTTGCCCAGGAGTCTGCTTGAAGCATCTGACCAGCCAAACAGCAAGACTCCCAGCACTGTTAGCGACTGCGTAGTGTGTTTCTCCCTTCCCCATTCCACACCTTCCGTATTCTAGGAATCTTAACTGAAGCCCTGTCTACATTAAAAAGCATGTTCTAAGCCCTTTGTGACGCCACCTTGGTGGCTCCTGGTTTTACTTTCCAAATTACAAATATGTTCAAGACACCTCTGGAGCAATGCTCTAATCTCGCTATCAAGAAGAAAACGGAAAAAAGCTCTTAGCAGCTTACTAGAGATGACACTGAAATGGCACATACCCATGGCTAAAGCTGAGACTCTTAATTGAGACTTTCTTTTGAGCAGCCCATACTTACACACAGATACATTTTATTTTTTCCTTAACCCCTACGCTTAAAATCTATGTTAAGAGTGCCTTGTAAGCCAGGCATGGTAATGCACACCTTTAGTTTCAGCACATGGGATGCAGCAGAGGCAGGCAGATCTCTCTGAGTTTGCGGCTAGTCTGTGCTACATAGTAAGAGTCAGGCATGCCAAGGCTACATAGGAGTGCATAGGAGTGCATAGATGTAGAATTATTGGAAATAATAAGTTAGCAGCTACCTTATTTCTATTTTTAGGTAAATTTAGTACTTATAAGATTCATTTATTTTTATTTTATGAGTATAAGTATTTTTGCCTGCATGTATGCATAGTACCATATGTGTGCAGTGCCCTCAGAGGCCACAGGAGGGCACAGTATCCCCTGGAACTGGAGTTACAGAGGTTGTTAGTCACCCTGTGGGTGCTTGGAACTGAACCCAGGTCCTCTGCAAGGACCACAAGTGTTAACTACTGAGCCATCTCTCCAGCCCAAGTTTAGTAGTTGCTTTTAGATTTATTTATTTTTCTGTTATGAATATGTTGTTTTGTCTTCATGTATGCATGTGTACCCTGAGCGTGAAGCGCCCTCAGAGACCAGAAGAGGACATTAGATTCCCTTGGAGATGGAGTTAGAGACAGTTGTGAGCTACCATTTGGGTGCTTGGAATCAAACCTCTAAGAGAAGAGTCAGTGCTCTTAACCACTGAGCCCTCTCTCCATGCCCCATGTTTAATATTTACTAGTTTAACCTTTCCTTTTGAACATTTTGTTTTCAAATTGGCCAACGGTTATCAAATGAACAAACCATGTCTCATAAACAGGTCATTTTTAAGTTCATTTGGAATGTGACTCTTTAGTGTGGAATCAGTGCCCCTGGTCTTTCTAAGCAAAGGTCTGTATCAGAGGACCTTGCTCACAACTCCCCAACAGTGTAAGTCCTATGGGGGTCATTAATTCTACTCAGTGATTTTCCACTCTCTCCCTTCACCGTTCCTCCCACATCAGAGCCCCACACTAGGCCGCTTGTCTGTGCTCCACCAACAAGCAAACAGGACAAGACAGCCTTTCCTCCTGCCAGAGGCAGCCCTGCAAAAGTCATTACTTGGTAAGGACAGTGACCAGAGCCCGTGGCTTTGCTGACAGACACAGGAGTTGAGCCACCATTATTCCCTGGCTGAAAGTCCCAAAGAACAGCAGCAGCCAATGGGAGTCACTTCCCACCTGCAGGTCTTCCACATTTCTACTGTCCTCCAAGGAGCTGTGACAGTGCTAATGACACTGAATGGAGTTAAGAGGCAGTGGGGATGGCACCATGGCCAAGTGCTCACTGAGAGGCAGTGGGGATGGCACAATGGCCAGGTGTCTTGGTATCAGGACCTCTGAAACCCGAAACCCGTGACAACACATAGGCGGGTACCCACAAACCTGTTGCCAAAGCAACAGTCACCATATTCCCAGAATCCACGTGGCTCACCTCCCATCTTTACCTGTGATTATATCATCATCCATATATAAAGCCCCCCCTCGATATCTCTCTCCCTCCCCTCCCCCCTCCCTTCTCTTTCCACCACCACCTTGTACCTCTTTCTCCCAATAAACCTCACGTGGAACTGTTTGGCCTGGTGTGGTGCCGAAACTGGGAATCATTACGCAGGAGAGCTGCGGAGCCCAGGTGGCTGTCACCCAGTGTGATGGTGAAGCCACCACTGCTGCCAGAAAACCAACACCACGTGGACAGCCATCACCACCTGTAGTCACTGCTACACCATCCAATTACTGGACTCTACCAGGTACATCACCCAAGCTCAATACCCCCTCTCTCTCCTGAGCCTCAGGGGACTTAAGCCTATCATTTCTGACCTCTTGAGAAAAAACTCCTTTGCCCTACCTCTTCCCCCTTTAACACCACTATACTAGCAGTTAAGAAACTTAATGGAACCTATTGCCTGGTTCAAGACCTCAGGCACATTAATTCTTCAGTGGTTCCTCTCCATCCTGTGTGGCTAACCCTTACAGACATCTTTCCACTATCCCCTTGGGAACTTCCTATTTCTCAGTCCTAGATCTCAAAGATGCTTTTTTCCTCTATCCCTCTAGATGCCCAGTCACAGAACATATTTGCCTTTACCTGGACAAATCCTGACACCCACTTTTCTACCCAACTTACCTGGACTCTTCTAACTCAGGGATTCTGGGACAGCCTACACCTATTTAGTCAGGCACTGGCTCCTGGCTTACTGTCTCTGTCTCTCCCTAAATCTAAGATTATACTTTATGTAGATGATGTCCTCTTCTGTAGCCCCTCTCTAGAAATTAGTCAAGCTGACATCTTGTAATATCCAAAATGAATTCAAGACCACCCAGTACCTTTCCCCCTTAGAAAAGAGCTCTCCAAACTGTTGTACTAGCAGGCCAAGTGCAGAGCCAGATAAGGAAGCTGCCTGACTAAATAAATGTAAAAACATAGTTTTAGTGGTCCAAATGACTAAGCTTGCAACTGCCAAAATAATATTAGCTGTTTTCAGAGAAATAACCATAACAAGATAGCAGCTCCCAGAGAAATCCCCCTACCCTACCCCACACTAAATTCTGACAAAGACCACAAACCACCCTGGCCTTGCACTAGAGACTCCCTGACGTTGATAGCTGTGATGTTAATAGCTGACCCATAAGTTCAAAATGTACTATTACTTTGCTGACCAAATCATAATAACCCACCATGGGGGCAGGCAAAGTGAGTCACTAGGCCAAAGGGTTACTTAGTCACTATACAAACCAACCAATGCCTGAAAGGGTTACTTGCTATACCAATGAGAACCCTGTTGCTCAAATCTGCTCCTTACAAAGGTATAAAAAGTGTGTTCTCTCTTTGTTCTGGGTCTCTCCTCTGGCTTGCGTGCTGGGAGGGGAGTCCCCAACATGTTGGAATAATAAAAATCCTCATGTGGTTTGCAGCGATGGTGGCAGTCTCTGTGGTCTTTGTGAGTGAGGGTCTTTTGACGAACTACAACAACCTCTGCTCTTCTAAATTTCCTCTCCAGTCAAGACTATAGGGTCTCACCTTCTAAAGTCCAAGTGTCCATTCCTTAGGTCACCTATTAGGGACTAACAAGTACCCTGACCCACCTTAGACAGAAAGAATCTGATTCAGCCTCTAACTGTTCCTTCTACAAAGGAAGAGATTTTTATCATTCCTAGGAAAAGTTAGTTTTTTATGTTTGTGGGTTTCATTCTTTTCCCTCCTTTCTCATCCCTTATATGTAGCAACATTAGGCCCCACCCATGAACCTCTTCTCAAATCTATTACCAAGCCCTTTCAAAGGCTCCAGCGGGCTCTCCTTAAGGCCCCAGCTTTGCATCCCCCTGACCTGACTCATCCTTTTTCCCTCTACGTAGCTGAAAAAGAGGGATTTGCCCTTGGAGTCTTAGGTCACCAACTCGGACCCTCTTTTGCACCTGTAGCATACTTGTTGAAAAAAACTAGGTCTAACCATCCAGGGATGGGCATCTTGTATCCATACCTTAGCAGCCACTGAATTCCTATTCAAGAGTCAAAACAATTAACCTTTGGGTTGCCTATAACTGTTTTCTCTTCTTATAACTTGTCACAGCTCCTAAGTTATAAAGGCTTACAGACTCTACCTCACTCCAGGGTTTTTTCTCTTCAGGTAGCTCTAACAGAAGACCCCACACTCACCTTCCAATCATGCCTGCCTCTTAATATTTTCAATCTTCTTCCTTGACCAAATACTGACCACTCCACATCTCACTCCTGCACTGAAACTTTAAAGGAACTATTACCTCATCCTTCACACATACAGGAGCACACATTGCCTCAGACCATCTATACCTGGTACACAGATGGCAGCTCCTTTTTACACAAAGGGGCCAGAAGAGCTGGCTATGCCATAATGTCAGACACCGAGGTGGTGGAGGCACGGCCTTTCCTGCTCATACCACCAATCAACAGGCAGAACTAATATCCTTTACCCATGCCTTTCAACTGGCACAGGGAAAATCCTTCAACATCTACACAGATTCCAAATATGTTTTCCATATTCTCCTGTCCCATGCTGCTATCTTGGAAGGATCTCGGGTTACTTACCACAAAAGGAGGATCAGTAACTAATGCAAACCAAATTATGGCCATGCTAAAGGCCTCCCATCAGCTATTGGGATTGTTCACTGTAGATCCCACCAGATGGATGACTCTATTGTCTCCAAGGGAAACAGCTGAGCTGACAAGGCAGCTAGAGCTGCAGCCCTTAGGGGCCTAGACTTGTCTCATCCTCCCCAGGACATTCTTACACTACAACCTACATCTCTACCTTCACCCCCTGACACCCACCAAACTCTGTCCTAGCTTCACCAGTTCTTTCATCCTAGCAGCCAAGCATTGTCTTGTTTTGTTAAGACCCATCTACAGTCTACTCCTGAGGACTTAAGTTTCTTAAAATCTATCACTGCTTCTTGAAAAATCTGTCAGATGTCTGACTCCAACTCAAGGTATCTTAGCATCCCCTTTCCTACCCATCAAGCTAGAGGTTCCCTTTCTGGAACTGACTGGCAACTTGACTTTACCCACATGCATACTGTCAGATGTGCCAAGTACCTCCTGGTCTTGGTGGACACCTTCTTGGATTGGGTGGAGGCATTTCCCACAGCTAACAAAAGGGCTCAAAGAGTCTCTGATCTCCTCCTCTGAGAGATCATTCCCCAGTTTGGCGTCCCAGCTTCCCTCCAGTCAGACAATGGCTTTAAATTTACTTCCCAAATTTCTCAAATTCTATTTAATGCCCCAGACACCCCCTGGCATTTTCATATTCCCTACCACCCTCAATTTTCAGGTAAGGTAGAAAGAACCATCGGCTCTTTAAAACCACTCTTGTTAAGCTGTCACAGGAACTTCACCTTGATTGGGTAAAACTCCCACCTCTGGCTCTTTTCATGCTAAGATCTCTCCCCAAGCAACCTCTTCTCACCTCACCCTTTGAACTCATATATGGATGTTCAGTCCTAACTCCTGGTCTTTCACCTAAATGCTTTCCACTCTTAGACCATCTACTCATCCCATTACTTTGCCACCTTTGTTCTCTACTATGGAACTTTGCTGACCACCATCTACCGCAGTCACACACTGTCTCTTGTCCACCCCCTGTCAATACTGGAGACCAAGTCCTTCTATGCTCTCCAGATCATCAGCCCTCACCCCTTTCTCCTAAATAGCAGGGCTCTTTTAAGGTAGTTCTTGTGACCCCTACAGCTGCTAAATGTGAGGGACTCTATCATTGGGTCTCACCTCAAACCTTTCATTCCTCCACCTAAAAATGACTCTTCTTCATACACATTGACCCTAACGGGACCATGCTCTGTTAAGCTCCAGATGTTGAGAGCACCCACCTTGTCTCCAAACCCAGAAAATGAGACTGCTCTGGCTTTCTTGTCTTCCCCCTGCTGTTCATTTCCATCCAGGGTAGCCCTTACATCTGGAGATTCGAGGTCCAAGAAACCCCCACAAATAACAAACAATCTTTCCAAATAGGGTCAGGAAACTGATCCTTAGCCGGATGCCAGGAACCGATCCAAATTGCTGTCATCCCTGTATCTGTTATCCCATCTAAATATTATGATCTCTATACTTGCTTTCTCTTTGACCAGACAAAAGATAATTGTAGAAAATGGCCAGACAAATATAGGGGCTGGCCATATTGTTCTTGTCAGATACATATGCAAGGATCACGGACCGATCATTTCTTCTATCAACACCTCAAGATACTCCTTTTCTACATACAAGACCCATGGAATCCCAGCTGGGAGTCAGGAGTTGTTGGTAAGCTCCACTCTAAAAGTCAGCTGTGGGTCC
Source organism: Mus musculus (assembly GCF_000001635.26). Taxonomy (NCBI): domain Eukaryota; kingdom Metazoa; phylum Chordata; class Mammalia; order Rodentia; family Muridae; genus Mus; species Mus musculus. Next base: position 70,437,081 of record NC_000078.6, on the reverse strand, counting down.
CTAGTAAGTACTATCCACATCCAGACAAAATATGTCTCAAGTGCCCAACCCCTAGATATCGAAAAAGTAGGAGAGATAATCAAACAATCCTCTGAGGTCCTTACCCCTTTGACATCACCCCTCATAAGTGGCACTAACTTGTCATTTCTCCTTTTGCTGCAGACCTTGACCTCAGTATACCAACTCCTTAATGTCACCAGGTCTGGACACTTTAAAGATTGCTGGTCATGTGTACCTCCTGGAACTAACTCACAATTGTCACAGTGTCTCCAGTGATATTGTCAAGTAACCTTACCTCACCCTTTGTCAGCTGCCCTGACTCCAGTGTTGCCATGACTCCATACCTTACCTTGATCCCTCTCTTTGATGTGGCAAACTGTTTTAAGACCTCTGGGACACATCCTGTAGGAACACTAAGTTCCCTAGACAGCATTAGAACCATAACCCTTGATATATCATCTCTGCCACAATGCCCTTCAGTCCGGAACATGTCAATTCTCAGTGGCACTCAGGCATATCATCGCCTACCTGCCAGCTGGTCAGGAGTTTGCACATTGGTACTCCTTTTCCCTGAACTGGGAGTAACCAAGGGAAATGAGCCCCTGCCGATCCCAGTTGTAGATATTGATCGCTGCTCAACATAAGAGGGCAGTTCAGGTCGTGTCACTCTTGGTCGCCATGGGAATATCCATAGGTGCTGGTACTGGAATTGCAGGGATAACAACTTCCATGACCCAACACAATACATTCACTTCCCAGTTTAAAAGCGATCTTCAAGAAATGACTGAAACGGTGCTTATTATCCAGAAACAGATCGAATCTTTGGCAGCCATGGTGCTTCAGAACTGACAGGGGTTAGATGTCCTGACACATAAAGAAGGTGGTTTTTGCCTGTTCCTCCAAGAAGAATACTGTTTCTATGTCAACCAATCCACGATAGTAAGAAATAAAATCCAGGAGCTATAGTCAGACATAAAGAATTTTTTGGGGGGGGGAAGAGGGGCTGGTGAGATGGCTCAGTGGGTAAGAGCACTGCTCTTCAAAAGGTCCTGAGTTCAAATCCCAGAGACCACATGGTGGCTCAAAACCACCCATAATGAGATCTGACACCCTCCTCTGGTGCATCTGAAATCAGCTACAGTGTTCTTATGTATAATAATAAATAAATCCTTAAAAAAAAAGAATTTCAGGGAATGTAAGACCTCCAGTTCTGGGATTTTCGAAAACCCTATATGGAAGTGGATACTCCCTTTAATAACACCTTTCCTAGTCATCTTCCTGGTGTTATTTGCTCCTTGCCTCATTAATCTTGTTTCTACATTCCTTCAACGACAAATAAAAAAAATATCTAACCAAACTATTTTTTTAACCATTTGGAGAAATGTGATTTTATTATATATTGTTTGTTTTTCAAGACAGGGTTTCTCTGTGTAGCCCTGGCTGTCCTGGAACTCACTTTGTAGACCAGGCTGGCCTTGAACTCAGAAATCCACCTGCCTCTGCCTCCCAAGTGCTGGGATTAAAGGCATGCACCACCACACCCGGCTTATATTTTTAAAAGCATAATTTTTACCAGATACCAAAGTCAATTGCCTGGGATTAAATCTCCCTAAGCACAAATGACAGAAAGAATGTTACGTACATTCTTCAGAACCAAACAGGAGAATTCAAGGTTGAAATAGGCAGTGTTTGAAAATGAATCTTTTATCTATTTATTTATTTATTTATTTATTTATTTATTTTTTACCTCAGGATAGGTTATTTATTTATTCTTTTTTTCATTGGATATTTTCTTTATTTACATTTCAAATGTTATCTCCTTTTCCTGGTTTCCCCTCTGAAAAACACCCACCCCTCTCCCCTCCCCCATGCCCTCCCACTGTTCCCCAACCCACCCACTCCCGCTTTCTGGCCCTGGCATTCCCCTATACTGGGGCATAGAGCCTCCACAGGACCAAGGGCCTCCCCTCCCATTGACGTCCGATTAGGCCATCCTCTGCTACATATGCAGCCAAGAGTACATGGTGATGTGTACTCTTTGGTTGGTGGTTTAGTCACTGGGAGCTCTGGGGGTACTGGTTAGTTCATATTATTGTTCCTCCTATGGGGCAGCAAACTCCTTCAGCTCCTTAGTTCCTTTTTCTAGCTCCTTCATTGGGGACCCTATGCTCAGTCCAATGGATGGCTGTGAGCATCTGCTTCTGTATTTGTCAGGCACTGGCAGAGCCTCTCAGGAGAGAGCTATATCAGGATCCTTCCTGTCAGCAAGCACTTGTTGGCATCCACAACAGGGTCTGGGTTTGGTGGTTGTTTATGGGGTGGATCCCCAGGTGAGTCAGTCTCTGGAGAGTCATTTCTTCAGTCTCTACTCAACACTTTATCTTTGTAACTCCTTCCATGGGTGTTTTGGTCCCCCTACTAAGAAGGATCAAAGTATCCACACTTTGGTCAATCAGCTCCTGTTACAGGATTACCAGCCTCTGTCCCACAGAGGAACCTGATGTGAACGTTTACCAAGTGGATCCAGATGGTGAAAGTCAGCTGCACCCCAAAATTGACAATGGCCCTAGACAGCAGGAAGCAGCTTAAGAGACACAGCACCTTTTTCACCATCGGCGTCCCCCTCTCCTTTTTTCCCTTCTCTTTATAATAACAAGAAGGGAGGTATGTTGGTATCAGAACCTTTGAAACCCGTGACATCACATAGGTGATACCCGTAGACCTGTTGCCAAGGCAATAGCCACTATATTCCCAGAATCTACTTGGCTCACCGTTCATCTTTACCTGATTACATCATCATCCATATTTGAAGAAAGGCCCCCATAATCTATCTCCCCCCCCCATTCACTTTCCGCCACCATCTTGCACCTCTCTCCCAATAAACCTCACATGGAGCTGTTTGGTCTGGTGTCGTCCTTCTGAAGCCATTCGTGGTTTGAGATCATGACAAAGTGCTCACCAATAGGCAGTGGGGATGGCACCATGGCCAGGCGCTCACGATTCCTGAAGAGAGAAGTCACTACCTCAAATCCCGTCTTTCACTGTGAATAGCCAGTGGCTTAGGGCAAGTAGTGTTGGACCATTTTGAGGTGTACATGAGTTAGTATATGGGATACACACTCAATGAGGTATACGTGTTAACTCAAGATTGCACAGAAATCTCAAGGGAGTTGTTCAAATACAGTGCTCTTGGATAACCATGAGCAACTGAAAGAAAGTGCAGTCCCTCCTAAGCCCGTCTTACCATGTCCTACCACCCACTCTGTCTGGAACCAGAGGCTGAGTCGTGTAGCAAGCACCTTGTGCACACTGACAGACAAAGACATCTTAACAGACAATCATCGTCCTCCACAGTACTTACTTCAATTTCCCAAACACTCAATCAAAGTCTAAATAACACTACTTCTCGTCCAAAGACATGTTAGCAAGCTTTGCGTGAGGTTAATCTGCCTTCACTGATTAGCGGTGGGACTGCAAGTAAGAGACTTGACTTCTCTGAGCCTCTGTTTTCTATGAGTACAATTAGTTAAACAAAAACAACAACAGCAAATATTTTGTGGGTGATTGTACAGATTGAGATAATATTTAGAAACTAAAAGAATTGTGGCCCTCTGATGACTATTCTTGGTTGTCAACTTGATTACAACTCAAATAGCTAAAACCTGAAAACGAAGGCCACACCTATGAGGGGTTTGGTCTCAATTTGAAGTAGGAAGATCCATTTCTAATCTGGATTTTTGAGATAGACACACCTTTAATCTGGGCCACACCTTCAGCTGGAAGCCTAAATATAGATGGCTTTTGCTTTTTTTTATTTTTTAGTTTTATTTATTTATTTTGCTGGAAGAAGAAACCTTTTGCTATTTGTCTTCTTGCCCTTGCCTTACTAGCCAGTCCATTCTTTATTGGCATGAGAGCCTACTTCTTTGGGATTCCAGAGTATACTGAAGACTGACTAAATGAAGACATCTAGACATATGGACGGAACAACTAATGAATTCTTGAACTTTCTGTTCCTAATCAGCCATTGTTGGATTAGCTGGGCCGTAGCCTATAAGTCATTTTAATAAATCCCCCCCCAGGTGTGTGTGTGTGTTTATATATATTCATTCTATAGGTTCTGTTATTCTACAGAACCCTGGCTCACACAGATTTTGGTACCAGGAATGGTTCTAGAGCAACAGAAGTACAAAGATGAATCTTTTCAGTACCTAGAATAGCCTTTTAGTTTGCTAATAGATACAGTTACTGAAGCCTCTCCTGGGAGCTCAGAGAGTGCTGAAAGCCCATGGTGTGGCCTCTATTACAAACTTAAGGAGACAAATGCATTTGAGCATGCTAATTCAGCAACTGCGAGGGGCAGGCAGTGCAGCAATGGATTTGGTGACCCTGTGTGTGAAACTTTTGGCTGTTTGAGGAAAAATAAGGAAAATGATGGTGCTGGTTGGTTGCTCTTAGCATCTTTGGATAACTTGACAAAGACCAGAGATGCTCTTCACGACAAATTTAACCAGCTTCTAGCATCTCAGAATACAGTGAAGGGCAACAATGACTTTAGTGATAAAATTGACTGGACTTTCTGTTTACAGCTGGCCATTATTTGATTAGCTGGATCACAGCTGTAAGTCATTCTAGTAAATTTACACACACACACACACACACACACACACACGGAAAGAGGGATTCATTCTCTACATTTTGTCCCTCTGGAGAAGGCTGACTAATACAGGTGCTGAGAAGGTATGTAATGAGTGGTAGCTTAAGTCCACATTGGGATTTTCAACTGTCATAATTTCATTTTCTTTGTAGAGACCTTTAGGGGTTCCACAGATGGACATCCAGACATACACTCAAAGCTTGTGGGAATCGCCGCCTTCCTATTGACCTCCCTTACCTCACTGCCCAATCACAGTGGGCTACTAGAACGATCCAGAACCTGACACCACACACCATATGATACGACAATGGACTATTTAGCCAACTTGATGGGTATCCAGATCCATGGGTAGATACTACAGGTGTCTTCAATGGGATTAACTTCATGTTTAGTGCACTGGAGATTGAACCCAGCACCTTATGTGAGGGAGGCAAGTGCTCCATCCCTGAGCACTTTGATAAGACTTTGAAAGTCGTCTTTCTTGAGATTAACCCTTAAGTGACTGGGTAAAGAACACTGCCCTCCACGTCTCGTGGCCTCATCCTGATGGCCTAGATAGAACAAAAGGGGCTGAAGAGGATAGAAATCTTCCTGCCAATAACCTTCGAAGTAGACCACAGACTCTTTCCTGCCTTGGATGTGAATGGAAGCACCAGCTTTCCCGGGGCTCACACCTGCCAATCTCACACTGGAGTTGTGTTGTCAGATCTCTGGCATCTCAGGCTTTGACTGGGAATGAAGCTAACCTAGTCTCTTCACTCTCCTTAGCTTGCCAAGCACCCTTTTACCCTGCTGGGACGTGCCAGTCTCCATGGCTGACAGCCAGCTCTCTACAGCAAATCTCAATCAATCTGTCTCTCTCCTCTCCTCTTTCTCTCGATCCTCCCTGCTCTCTCTCACACATACACGCCCCACTGCCACACACACACACACACACACACACACACACAGAGAGAGAGAGAGAGAGAGAGAGAGAGAGAGAGAGAGAGAGGTTCTGGAGAATCCCAACACATCTATCTGCCTTGTCTTCTCTGTCTAAACACTGTTCTTGATTCTCTGGTGACCTATTCTATCATTCTTTTAGGAATACATATTTACTTTAAAGAATAATAAGCACAGGCTTGCCCCACCCCCAAGGTTAAGAGATAAAGAGAGGTTCACGAACACTCTGCTTATTAAAAAAAAATCAGTATCTTCAGTGATCACAGGACTTTTGTTTATGCTTTGTTTGTTCCTTGGCCTAGAACTGACCCTACTTTCTGCATGTACTTTGTATGGTATAAAGGCAGCATGGGAAAAAATAAACTTGCTTCAGCCCTTGCTGGAGTCATACGTTTAAAAAAAAAATCAGTATCTTTTCTATTTGTATTTTGAAAACTTAGAGAATATAATCCTGCGTTGATATTTCACTTCCTACTGTGAAGAAGCTAAGGAACTTAGTTAGATGTGGCCTGTAAGCTGTAAAGATCCCTCATCACTCTGGAGATGGTGACAACATTTAAATACAACCATGGAATGGGACCAATAGGATACCAGAAAGAAAAGTTGTAATCGTGGTTCAGTGTCTGGAATTAAGGAATCTTATCATGAATACATTGTTTCTTTCCAAAAAACCTACACAATATTCCTTTGTTTATAATAACTGTAACGTTTTGCTTGTTGTCTTGGCTAATTATGTGGAGCCACTAGGGGGCAGAGGATGGCCTTCTTATTGCACTTAGTTTTAAGGGCTTCATTAAGGAAGGGTTTTAAACGGATTTTAAAATCACATTACAGATGTCATAGACGCACTTGTCATTTCAGTAGTGACCCTGGTATGAGCAGAGAGTCTCCTGTCTGTACCATAGTTACGATATGAATAACAACAGCCAGAGCACAGAGGTTTATGTTAAGTCTGTTAGGTACACAGTGCAGACTAAGAGGGGCCAACGCCTCGGGGTGATTATTCCACACAGTAGCTCGATAGGCAATCTCCATTATCCAGAAGAGGAGACTGAGCTCTGAAGAGGATGTGCAACATGCCCAGGGCATCAGTAAATAGGGACTGGATCCAGATCAGAGCTGTTGGACTCTGAGTCATGAGTGATCCATCTCTGTAGGTCCAGACATGGGGCACATTTTATTTTCAAAAGGGAGTATCACCTTGTCATGGTTTGGTGTCAGGCATATATTAGCTTCAGATCTGATATAATATTTTCAGTGCCAATGAAAAATTAATGAGTTTGATACTTGGCATTCTATGGAATGGAGAGTTTATAAAGGACTTGCGGCCATATAAGTAAGCCAGCCTGTCCTCTCATCTTTCTAACCACATTTAACCATTCTCCTAACACTCATTTCCATTGCACTGATATTTCTAAATAGATAATTATTCAACCAAAGCCAATTTTCCCATGATGCCTCTCTAATCCCTACATTTAAAATCCCATGCAACAGTGTGATGGGAGAGAATTTTGTCGATCTCAATTTAAATGTGTAAAATAAAATACCAGAACTGTTTAGAAAACATATTTCTAAGTCCAAGGTGCTTGTCTTCAAATAACCATATCATACACTAAGAAGACATCCAGCTGACAGAAGGCATTCATGATAATAAAGGGCGTTTCTCTTTATTTCCTACATAGCAATTAATAACTGCGATATATGGGGGGGAGGGGAGAGATTTTTGAAAGCAATGTGGGCTGGGACTATTTTATAAATGTGAGGCAAGGTGATCTAGAATGTTTTCTTTCGTGTGCATATGTATCTGGCTTTACATATTGTTGTTTAATTAATGTTTAAACTTAGCATACAAGGTCTTGGGTTCCATACATACATGTAAGAGGTTCTAATTCGTGCAGGTTTTTATAGTACTACATGACTCAGGCACTGTCTTAGGCTGGTTCTCTGGCTCATTGGTTGGTTTACTGGTTTCTTAAGTTTACTTACTCTTATGTTTCCTCTTGCTCTTCCTCGGACAAAAGAGATGTGTAAACTTCTCAGACCCTTTCTCCTTTTCTATGTATCTCCTAAGCCCTTTGTTTTCCTGCTGAGAAATAGCTGTGCTTTGATTACCTAATAAGTGTCAAGAGCCGTCACCTCTCCATCAGAAATGGCAGTTCCATTTTAACAGAATGGGTACAGTTTTAGCAAAAGAACCAAAAGAAGAGGAGGGTTTTTTTGTTCTGTTTCGTTTTATGTGTGCATTTGTGGTGTTTTTGTTGTTCTTGTCTTCTAAACAGTGTCTCACTATGTAGTCCTGCTGTCCTGGAACTCACTGTGTAGATCAGGCTGCCTAGAACTCACCAAGGTCTGCTGCCTCTGCCTCCCAAGGGTTGGGGTTTCAAGAGTGTGCTACCATACCTGACTTGTTTTTATTTTTGTGTTTGTTTTTGTTTGCTCACATAGTGTATCCTTGTCCCCATTATTCAGGCAAGTAAGATGACAGCAGCTTCACCCAACCATTCGCTTTGCTTTATGAGGTCTGCAGAAGGTGTTCTGGCCTGGAGGACAGTCTTCAGTGACATCAGTCAGGGGACCTCTTCATCTGCTAGGACCTCAGCTTCTGTGTGGGATCCTCTGCACTCAGTTGGCAAATAAGAACTATAAGGATATAACAGATCCCCTGGCACCCTGGCATGACAAGCCTGGGATTGGGCCTTGTCATTCTGCCCTCATTTCACTAGCTTCCACTCAGTTATGTGCAAGCTATGTCCTAATCCACGGCCAGGAGCAAAAAGACATAGAATCTGACTGTGTCTTTGCCACACCCACGGTGGTAGTAGTAGTCTTATAGAAATTACTCTCAGCAAGTCTTTCTTATACAGAATTGATTTTTGATCCCTAGACTGCAGGATTTTTGAGAAATGGCCCTGGGACATTTCACCCCTACACTATGGGCCTTCAGAGCAGTTGTTCTCAACCTTCCTAATCTTGCGGCCCTTTCATACAGTCCTTCATGTTGTGGCAACCCACAACCATAAAATTATCTTCATTGCTACTTCATAATTGTATGCTGCTGTTATGAATCGTAATGTAAATATCTGATATGCAGCATATCTGATATGCAAGCCCTTGAAAGGGTCGTTTGACTCCCAAAGGGGTCACGGCCCATAGGTTGGGGACCACTACTTTAGAGTAACTATGACTCAGTTCTCCATATACACAACAGATCTGCTTGAAGGATCCCAGGCTACTGAAAGCACAGCTAACATCAAACCCTTTACATGCTGTGTTTCCAATATTTACACACACACACACACACACACACACACACACACACACACACACATACACACACACTGACTCTGTCTCCATCCAGCACTCATTGCACACTGTAGTCACGGCTCTTACAGTTGCAGCTGGGATAATAAAACTAGCGCTGCCCTTTTCTTCCTTGCAGTTTCCCCAGAAGACCTGCCCTTACTATAGATCTTAGCGACTTCAGCATATATTTATTATCCTGAAGTTAAAAGTTTTCAGATTTCATTTTATAGTAGTGGCCCTCAACCTTCCTAGTACTGTGACCTTTGATACAGTTCCTCATGCTGTGGTGACCCCTCCCACCATAAAATCGTTTTGTTTTGTTGCTACTTTTTAACCGTGATTTTGCTAAGCTTACGGCTTGTAATATAAATATCTGATATGCATGATCGCTTGTATGTGACCCCTGTGAAAGGGTCATCCGATTCCCCCAAAAGGATTTTACCCATGTCATGTGAACAACACTAATGCCTAGCGCCAAATCTGTTAACCAGGTTGTTTAATTATTAGACATTATATTCAAGTATATTCATCTTTTTTAAAAAATATTTAAAGTTGCCTAGGTGTTAGTTTAGTTAGTGTTAGTTTAATGAGATGGTTTAGGCTTTAGCAAAGGGTTTAATCCCTTCTGTGGTGATTAAGAGGAACCTCTTCTGTTAACTTGTTTTATTATTGTTACCATGGAGATCACAGGAGGCACTGTCTTAGCTAGAGTTCCAGTTCTGTGATAAACACTGTGGCCAAAGGCAACTTGGGGAGGAAAGGGTTTATTTCATCTCACAGCTTGTAGTCCACCTCCTGAGAAGCCAGGCAGGAGCCTGGAGGCAGGAACGAATAAAGAGGCCATGAAGGAGCATTGTGTGGCTTGCTACCCATGGCTTGCTCAGTTTGCTTTCTTGTAGCACCCAGGTTCGCCAGTCCTGTGGATGGCAGTTCCCACAGTGAGCTGGGCCTTCCCTCGTCAATCATCAAGCAAGAAAATGCTCTATAGACTTGCCTAAAGGCAAATTACAAACCATGTTTTTAATGGAAATTGAATTAAATCACTCCTACCCTGTCCTAGGGTCTCCATTCCTGCACAAAACATCATAGCCAAGAAGCAAGTTGGGAAGGAAAGGGTTTATACATTTCCACATTGCTGTTCATCATCAAAGGAAGCCAGGACAGGAACTCACACAGGGCAGGAACTTGGAGGCAGGAGCTGATGCAGAGGCCATGGAGGGATCCTGCTTACTGGCTTGCTCAGCTTGCTTTCTTATAAAACCCAGGACTACCAGCCCTGGGGTGGCACCACCCACAATGGGCCCTCCCACCTTGATCACTAATTGAGAAAATGCCTTACAGCTGGATTTCATGGAAACATTTCCTCAAGGGAGGATCCTTTCTTTGTGATAACTCCAGCTTGTATCAAGATGACACACAAAACCAGCCAGTACATACCCTCTTTCCTCCCTCCAGACCCGCCCAACTACCCTCCCTTGAACTCCTCCCATCCTTCCTCTTCAAGTTGACAGCCTCTTTTTCTTTGCTTATTATTACATTATTGTTATTGTTTACATACATGTATGTATGATGTACACAATTAAATATAAATACAATCTGTGACAAATTGACATTAAAACTAGCCAGCACAGGAACCATCTCTCTAAATTCATAACCCAAATAAATTGGCTATGAAGCAATTCATGTTTTTTTTAATTTAACTTTTTATTGATTCTTTGTAAATTCCACACCATGTACCCCAGTCCCACTCGTCTCCCTGTCCCTTTGTACCTTCCCTCTGCCCTTGCAACCTCCCCTCCAAAAGGAAAAAGAATCTTATCCTGGAAGCTGTGGTGTGTCACAGTGTGTCTCACAGTGCACCCTTTCATCCAGTTTCTTTATTTGCAAATCTTCATTGCAATGATTGTTGGTCTGTTATAGGACCTCTGGCTTCTGCTACACTATCAATACTGGATTCTCACCAGGACTCTTTCGGGATATCCTGTCATTGCCCTGTGCAATGGAGATCCTGCAGCTTTGGATCTGTAGGACTGGCAGCCCTTCATGTGCTCCAATAGTTCATAGATGGGGTAGATGTTGGGGTGGGCACTCAAAGCCCTAGATCTGGGCTTGGGAGGTAGCTGAGCTGGTCAGCCTGCCAGCTCTCTTGAACTGACACTAACACCATCGGGGAAAGCTTTCTAGCACTGCCCAGGCTAGCTCACTCAAAGCTTCAGCCAGCAAGGGCAAGGCCAGCTCTCCTGCTCTTATGCCCTCAGGGTGATCAATGCCAGCAGGGCCAGCTCTATTATGTTGCCCAGGCGAGGTGCAGGACCTGCTCTCCCGAGTGCTGCAGCGAGGCAATTAATATTTTATATAGCTATTCACTGTAATAGTTTTTAAAAATAATCCTACATTTTTTTGGTCAAGAACGAGTATGGATTTTTTTTTTGTAATTACTTGAGTTTTTAAGTATGTAGTCAAAGCCCATAGGTTATAAATATAAAATTAATTCATTGAAATATTAATTTATGAGTCTAGTGTTACTCATTAATTCACCACAAAATGTCACAACTAAAAAGCGATGTAGATGGGGTCGTAGAGCTGAGAGGAGAAGTGAATGTGTGCTTCACATCCCTAAGTCAGAAGCAATCTCCAGTAGATAACCACCTGCAAATGAAATAAACTCTTAAGGATAGGCACCCTGCCCAGCTGAAAACAGCCAACAGAAAACAACAAACAAAGTTAAGGGCATCTCTGGAGGTTCCTTGTCAAGTCTGGGCTTCTCTTTGGAGGGGTTGTTTATTTTGTTAATTTTATCTCTTTTCTTTTTGTATTTCTTTCTTTTCTCTTTTTTTCTTATAGATCCTTTGTGTGTTTATTATGGCTTCCAGTTTAGCATTTTATGGGATTTTTTTTGAGTGTGTGAATGAGTGGGTCTCTTTTTCTTGTGTCTTTTCTTGGGATCTTTCCTTTCTGTTTTTTTGTTTTGCTTTGTTTTGTTTTCCTGTTCCCATGTGTTAGCTTCTGTTTTATTATATTACACTATTGCCCCCTTAGAAGCCTGTTTGTTTTCTAATGAGAGACAGAAAGGGAAGTGAATCCAGATAGGAGGGGAGGTGGGGAGGGACTGAGAAGAGTAGAGGGAGGGGAAACCGTAATCAGGATACATTATAAGAGAAAAAGATCTATTTTCAATAAAAGGAGGAAAAAAGCAATCTACTGATTACATTTATTTCATCAGTTGTATCTCTTAAGCATATAACTATAATGAAAACTCTTATGCATTAAATAGCAAGACTAATGTAACTCTTTTAAGCAGTCTACATTCTATAGCATACATTTATTTTATTCTAATTTAAGATAATTATTTCAAAATATATAGATAAAATGAGACTCGCTAAAAATCATGGCAGAAAGTTTGCTGTTTGCTTGAATGGTGTAATGATAGTTATGGCCAGCAGTATTTAATTACCTCTTGTGAAAGACTCTTCGGTTGAATGATATCATTTCTTTCCCGAATATTGTCTTTTTTATTTAGAATTTTGACTCACTCAGAAGACTCCCCTGGAGCACTGGCAAAAATATATATTTAGCCCAGTGACTGTTATGTTTCTATCAGTCAGTCTGTCTTAGCCAGAAATGATGTCACATGCTAACTTTAAGAACAAGGTGAATTCACATTGCTATTCTCTGCATCTGAGAGTATTCAACAGGATCCTGCATATGGAAGTTGATTGGCATGCAGCCTCCCACGGGCACACAGAATGGGAGCAGCATCCCCTTGATCCTTGGGCTTTCCCTCTAACCAGCTCCTGTACGTTATCGAATCAGCCGTTCCTTCCTAAATTAGACCTTTACCTTGAGGGATCTATTAAAAGAGTTCCGGCCATATCAGTAATTAGACTGCAAATGGAGATAAAATAGTTGCTAGGGACTGTTCTGAGTTTGTATGTTTCCATCAACAAAGCAGAAAAAGCTTTAGAGTCTAAAACTCAGAAAAGTTTAGTCTGCATTTGTTATCCCAGCTCAGCTGCACAATTATAGAATAGTATGCGATTTTCTGAACTCTGTTATTTAGTTTTCTCTTAATGTAAAGTGTAGATAATAACAGCTCTTATTACATAGGCATTGACTTAGGGCTTAATTTATCATATTTATAAAAGTTCTTGCTGAATTTTCAGGATTTTCAAGTTATTGTTAAACATAATTCCTATTAGAAATTAAGCAATTAATAAACAAATTATATGAAGTAAAAAATAAATGCTCAAACACTCACTTTAAAAATATTTAACTATTTTAATAATCTCTATGTTTTCAAGGTTGCTTACATCTTTTGAACACATATGTACCAATAACACGTAATGGTGGGGTACTGGCTGCAAAGCTCTAGTTAGCTACTGTGTTCAGTAGCATCTCAGCTTGGTGATTAGAAGAAATCAGTGAACATAGTAACTCAGACTTCTGTTTGTTTTGAAAGCTATTGTTGGGCTGGAGAGATGGCCCAGCAGTTAAGATCCTGAGTTCAAATCCCAGCAACCACATGGTGGCTCACAACCATCTGTAATGGGACCTAATGCCCTCTCCTGGTGCGTCCGACAGCGACAGTGTACTCATATACACAAAATAAATAAATCTTTTATAAAAAGACTTTAACCAGTATTTTTAGGATTTACCATTCTTAAAATATATTTAGATACATTTAATTTTATTAGCATATTTAATAAACACAACATATATTATTTCTGATTTGTGTATTTTTTAAGGTTTTGTTTTTATTTTGTATGTATTCAGATATAGAAGTACTGAATTGATGCAGTTCGGCTACATGCCTATGGCAGACAGTCATTTATAACTCCTAAACTGCAAAGAGTAGCAAGGTTCGAGGGATTTTTACCTGCATGATTTCTCTCTCCATCATCAGCATCTTCCTAAGGTGTTTTATGATAGAAATAGTTCAGGGATCTCTATCTAGTTCTTTTATTCATGACACCAGGGATAATTTGTCCACATATACAAACTTACACCTTCAAATAATCAGAACGAAAGAAATGAAATTTCAAGGTGGGAAGGTTCTTTTAATAATCTGTCTCTTAAAAACAGATTTGAAGTCTCTAATGTTAAGATTTCACTGGTTATTTTTAATAGGCTACATATCATCACTAACACATCCTTGGGGAAGATGGTTCCGTGTCTGGCTAAGGCGTGGCCATCTGTGGGGATCATTTAATTGTTCAACACAGCCTCTGGTGGTGTCCCAGCTGCAGAGCAGATGGTTCAGTGAGCAGAGGGCAGCTGGGGGGAGGCGGATTGGGGGCAGCCTGGGTTCGTACTCACAGGCCACAGTAATCCTTTGTCTCCTTCTCTATGTCCACATACTTGCTTCATTTCCATTTATTTCTATAGTAGGCTCAAAACCAGCCCCCTTTGTCTCTGCCTCCCCAACTCCCAATACGGACTGAGATAAAAATTTTCTTTATGTGTGATAAAACACAATAGGATGACTTGCCCAATTGTTGAAAATGTTTCTGACTTTAGGGAAAAGGTCTGCATTAAGGGGCTCCCCTCAAGAGCAGGTGTTGCAATGTGTTTGAATGATGGGCCATCTGCTAGGTCACAGCCACCTGCTGGTCACAGCTGGCTGACTGACACATTGGGGTGTCCCTGATTAATATAGGACACGAACTATATTAACACTGTGGTTGTAGGTCCACATGTCTAACATAGTAGGGAGCCGAAATGAGGAGACCAAGCTCATGAATTACTCGCTGTGCTTGCTGTGGTCTGCTGTGGTCTGTGTGAGAGCTTGTGTTTTCCCATTCAGCACTGTTGGGTCCAGCTCCGAGCCCTGTAGCTCTGCCATCCTATGAAGTATGGCACTAAAATTGCAAAGTGTAAAACTCTTCTTCTATAAAAATAGACATATTTACACAACCAACTGCGGTTCAACCCAAAAGCATATCTCATGGAGATCTGACTCTTTAGTAAAAGATTCTTCCATCCTTAACACAGAATTTTGTCGTGTTGTTAGAATCCGGGATTTGAGTTTATGAATGCAATATATGACCGTAATGTGTTCCTTTGTTCTGACTTCCTTTGGATATGGCTTCTGTCTCTTAGTTGTTGTTCACATGTTTGAATGGCGTAGGTGTGGGGCTATTTGCAACCATTATCTACATTTTCAGAGTATTTTATGTGCGACCTGGGAGATCTGCCATTCACTGCTCTCATATCTTTCAGACAGTAAATTACTGTCCTGACTCTCCACCATGAAACCCAGCTGACAGAAACTCAGGAAGCAGTTAACTAAGAGGACACATTGTAAACGGATTACAATTTTCATTTCCAAAGGAAACACACTATTTAGACATAGGAAATATGTTAGAGAATATAAACTGAACGACAGGAGCAACTGGATCCAGAATAAATCGACAGATCTTGTAACTTCAGTGAAATAAATAACTCTCCTCCCCATGAAGTGTTATAAATAAAGCACAGCTTTCTGTCTTCCTTTCCAGGCCCTTCTTGTTTTTGTAGGAACTACACTCACGAGTCGTTTAAAGATGGGGGTGCTTTATCACTGCATGCGTTTTCTGTAGACCTGGGTGGTTAGCTGAATAACTCAATGTGGCCTCTTGATGCAGTCGGAGTCAAGGTAGATACAGGATGTGTACCGCTACCTCCCCTATAACATGGCATACTATTTCAAGTTACTTGTTTAAGAAGTAGTACTATATTCTAAAATAATGCCAAAAGTATAAGGTCATAGATGATGTGTCACGCATAATATTGTGTGTGGTGTTTCTATATGGCAGACAGTAGATTTGTCTACACAGCAAATACAAACCCATGGAATAAGGTGCTACACTGAAAGAAAAATCTGGCTAGTCCATCAAAAAAATGGGAAATCTCCAGCTCCATGTTAGTCTTATGGGACAACTGTTGTGTACGCAGTCTGTCACAGGCCATGTGGTCCACGACTGTACAGATGGACTACAGTTATGTAACCACACTCCTCAAGAGCAGAACTATCACTGGCAACATAGAGCTTGTTTGTGAGTTTCATCCAGAAACTCAAACCCTGCACCAGGCTCTGCTTCTCAGAAAGAACACAGACTGGAACCAGGTCTCTAGGATTCAGGGAAGTTAGGAGGAATCTTTTGAAAACAAATCCAAATGTCTCATGGACTCCAGAAGATCAGTGTGGACCTCAATATATAATTAGCATGCGCATTCAAACAACAGGAACTGGGAAAGGGGAAGAAAAGACAAACATCAGAAAACATCGGAAGAAATAATTCACGCTTCCACGGAAAGAGCCCACTTTTTGGTCCTGCATTGGGGGAAGCTCCATAAACATGAAATTTATATCAGACATCAGAACCCAACTTCCTGGATCCTCTTCATCAATGGAACAGTTTTCCAGCAACCCAGACAGCCTTTCTCTTAGAGCATGAGCAATATAACACAATTGCTGTCATTCATAAGCAGTGTCAGAAAGTTCTGAGGATTTATTAGTCCCATATCTGCTGGATGACATCTCTACAGAGAATCTGATTCCAATGAAGATGGGTATTATTATAATTAGATGGACTAAATTTTTTCTAAAAGTAGAATATAAATTTGAGATGTACGCAGCTTATGAAGGGAGCAGAAGTCTGAGCTGTAAGCTGTGTTCTAAGGAGGTATCTTTTGCAAAAGCAGAGACAGATACAAAAATAGAAATCCAAGCAGTGGCTCACAGCCAATTTTATGCCATTTGTATTGAGAACAAATTGTACCACCACATTCATCATTAGTAAAGAACACATCCTGCCCAAATAGACTGGCTGAATGTGATTTATGGGGCACTTTTGAAGAAAACTTGACTTCTGGGAAATAAATGAGAGTGAATGGATGAAACAGCTGTAAATAATGGTTATGAAAATCCAGGAAGGATGTTCTGAAGCCATATAAATTGAAACATGAGCTGGAGATGTATAGATGAAATAGCTTCAGATCAAAATGCCATCTCGGGCTGTTGGTGATGAAAAGACTATAAGCAAGTTTCATTCCTTGTATTTTTCCAAAGAAGATAAATTGCAAGTGTTCAGGACCTGAAATTGGAGTTGGTTCAGGCTTCTAGCTACTTAATGCACATAAAAAGCAGTTTCATAGCTCAGAGAAAATCACCCACGAAAAGGACATCTCTGTCCACTTAACAACTTCAAGTTCACAAAACTGTAGGTACTTTTAAGGATGCAGTAATTTTAATTAACTCAGGAGCTCTGGTCTGAAATTCAGGAGGGACCCTCTGTTATCAGTAACTTCTGATGTTACCTAAGTGACATCTGTATGTGGGAGTCATATCAGATACTTAGTGTAGGGAAGTGGTGAGTACCATAACTGTGGTTCAGATGGGAAATAATAAGAATACACGTGTGTGTGTGTGTGTGTGTGTGTGTGTGTGTGTGTGTGTGTGTGTGTGTATTCTGTGTTCCTTTTGGTGGAACAGAACCCTAAACAGCAGGAGTGTTGGATACATCTTTTGGTGTAATATTTGGTTTGGTCCCTGCTTCCTAATACAGAGTTCATCCTTCCTTCCTTCCTTCCTTCCTTCCTTCCTTCCTTCCTTCCTTCCTTCCTTCCTTCCTTCCTTCCTTCCTTCCTTCTTTCCTTCCTCCCTCCCTCCCTCCCTCCCTCCCTCCCTCTCTCTCTCTCTCTCTCTCTCTCTCTCTTTCTTTCTTTCTTTCAATTAACAATTCAACCTTTATTTTCAATACCAGAGCTCACATTATAGGTGGAATGCAATAAACACTTTACATAAGTTGGCCATTTAAAAATTAGGGTTGGTGTTGTTACTCTACGTTTCTCTTGAGGCAGTTTCTTGTATTCTAGGCCAACCTCAAATGCCCTGGGTTGTTGAGGATAGCTTTGGGTTTCAGACCTTCCTACTCTCACCATGCTGGTTTATGACATATTGGGAACTGAACCCAAGGCATCATACAGATTAGCCAAGTACTCTATCAACTGAGCCCCATCCCTTTTTTTGAGATAGGTTCTTACCATGTTGCCTAAGGGGGTCTGTAATTCATGATCTCCCAGCCATTGGACTGAAGTCAGGAACCTCTATGAAGGAATGAGGGGAAGGATTGAAGAAGCTGAAGGGGATGGCAACCCCATAGGAAGACCAGCAGTCTCAACTAATCCAGACACCTGGGAGCTACCAAAGTCTGAGCCACCAGCCAGGAAGCATCCATGCACATACAGGCTGGTCTGAGGTCCCTGGTACATATACAGCAGAGGACTGCCTGTTCCGGCCTCAGTGGGAAAAGATGCACTGAATCCTCTAGAAACTCAAGGCCACAGGGAAGGGGAATGCCCGGTGGATGGGGAGCACCCTCTCGGAGGCAAGGGGAAGAAATGGGATAAGGAGCTGTGGGAGGGGGGCTTGGGTGGGGCAATGTCTGGAACTTAAAATAATAAAATAAAATAATTAAAAATAAAACAGAAGTAAAATTGTTCCAAAAAATTAAATATTTTAAGGTATGAATATGTTTGCATGCATGTATATATGTATATAAAATGTACATATGTAATCAGATGTGGTGGTACAGACTTACAATCCCAGCAATTGAGAGACAGAAGCAGGGTGTTCTTTCTTTTTTAACATAACTTTTTGTTGACTCTTTGGGAATTTCACGTCATGTAACCCAGTCCCATTCATTTCCCAATCCTACCATACCTGCTCTCCACCCTTGTAACCTGCTACACACACACACACACACACACACACACACACACACACACACCAAATATTTTTTCTTTAAAAAAAAAAAAAAAAAAAAAAAAAAAAAAAAAAAAAAGAACAAAACAACCATCTGGTCGACCCAACCACTCTGCTCTGGCAAGGACCTACTCCTCTATCAACTACTGGCTTCTCTCTCACCTGTTCCAGCTGTCAAGCCTCTGGTTCCACAGAGAATGTACCATTCTACTCCTCTGTTTTCCTGCCTCTGCTTCACATGTTTATTTATTGTAGTGACATTGGAAGCTTCCCTGTATCGAGCATTTCCCCCCAAACAGCTTTCCTTGCAAATGTTCATTGCAATGAGTCATTGGTCTGGCTGGAGGCCTCTGGCTCCTGCTAACATTATCAATACTGGATCCTCACTGAGTCAGATCTTGGATGTCATTTTGTTGCCCTGTGTCATGGATATCCCGTGGCTTTGGTTCCCTTCACAAGCTCTAGAAGATCACTGATGGGGTAGATGTTGGGGTGGGCCAACTCAAAGCCCTGGATCTGGCCTGGACGGTAGCTGAATTGGCCAGCCTGCCAGCTCTCTCCCTCAGTCACAGCGACAATGACAAGACACTGGCACAGGGGCCAGCACTCCCTCTGGGCCCCTGAGAAGAGCAGGGCCAGCTATCACACCTACTATAGTCAGTGAGGGGCGGGTCCACCATATCCCTCAAACACTGGAGTGGTCTGTGGTGGTAACACTGGCCTGGACATCAACACAGACTCTGGTGCTGTAGGCCATAGACCCAGACGTGGCGGCCCCATGGATATCACTCTGGCCTCAGGTGATGGCGCAGGCATCTCACCTCAGGCTGTTCTTCACACAGTCATTTCTTCAGCGCTGAAGAAGATACCCATTCCAAGAAGAAATGCTCGTTGCTTTCACCATGACTTTAAGAGATCATATTTTCATCATTTTACAAGAAAGAAGTGCCAAGCTCAAGTACTATTAAAACCCAAGAACACACCTAGATAACTTTTAGCTCACCACCAATATGTTCACCATGCCTCAGAGCCAGGAATTTCTGAATAAAAAATGTGTTCTCTGTGCAAAGTGACTTAGTAAAAAAAAAAAAGTGTTTTCTCATTATAAAGTATGAGGCTACAAATTATGATAAATGTGTAATTGGTTAAATCATTAATTTTTTTATAAACAAGAAGGAAATGTATACACATTGCATTCAAATTTCCATCAATATTCCTTATTAGATTTTCACAAAGATTATATATATATTAATATACGCATGATGTAGTCAAAAGTATATATATTTCAATGTTTAAAAATATGATTAAAATAATAAGCAATAATTTATTATGTGTTCATAAGTATTACAAAATAATAATGTGGTGAATAAAAATTAATCAAGAAAATACAGGTATGGAAATTACTCTTCAACATATTTGCATAAATGTTTTCCAGCCAAGTGTGTTCTGCTATCACTCCAAGACTTAATTTTCAAAAGTAAGAAAACATTAAATAAGATTTTATATTCCCATGTTGAGTAATCTTCAGAATTTCAAGGTCTCCTATGAGTTAGGCTCACCCCAAAGCTAAAATAATCAACATTTTCACTACACTAATTTTGTACCTGCATTTTTTTCCTGGAAACAAACAGGAACTTCCACATAAACTTTATTTGTAGCATGTGAAAAACTATTAATAAAGGAAGATTTTCAACAGGTTTAGCTTATGTAAGGATTCAATGTCTTAGGGGGAGAAAATTATGAATTATCTTATCTAACTGATAAATGTGCCATGAAATTAGAACTCTGTATTAAGGTCCTGTACATGAAAGGCTTCTGACTTGCTTAATGGACAATAAGGGGGTCTTATATCTTATGTTCAATGAATTATACTGCACACTTGAAAATATATATGTTTGTTTGTTTGTTTGTTTGTTTGTTTTTTCGAGACAGGGTTTCTCTGTATAGCCCTGGCTGTCCTGGAACTCACTTTGTAGACCAGGCTGGCCTTGAACTCAGAAATCTGCCTGCCTCTGCCTCCCAAGTGCTGGGACTAAATGAGTGCACCACCATGCCCGCCGAAATATTTTTTTTAACTAAGCTTTTATGTAATGAAAGTAAACCCTATACCGCATATGTTCAGAAGGCTGTGAGTGTATGTCTCTGGAGATTTAGATCTTTAAATTTTTATTTATTTGGAGCTTTAGATTTTGAAGGCTTGTTAAACTCACCCACTGTTCACCTCACCTGGGATAATTAATGTGCAAGCCAGTAAATTCCATATTTATCCACTTGCCATTTTTTACTTATTCTTTCTTCTAACACTGTGGGAGTATTTACTGTTAAAGGTAATGTTCTTTTTGGAAAGAATACATGAAAAGAAGCTAGAAATTATTAGCTATGGGGGAGTTTGGGATTGTGGGTAGCAAATCTTGGGAATTCAAAGTCTTCTTATGAAACCAAACTTTCTGGACATTCACCCCTTGGAGGCTTTGTTTCCCATGGAAGGTTTTGCTAATTAAGTTTTGTTTGCTTCCTGTGGGATAAGTGTGGGTAAGAAAAAAAAAAAAAAAGAAATCCAGTCTGTTTCAAGGCAATCAATAAACTATCTAACAGCTATGAAGCGAATCCCATGCATCGTTTTGTTTTGTTTTGTTTTGTTTCTGAAGAGTTCTTTAGAAAAGTTTGTGTTGAAAGGCTCCAGAGAAAGGATGAAAAGATTACACAACAGATTCCAGCTAAACATGCAAATTTTCCTAAAGGCCCAGAACTAGGTGTTGAACAGGCTATGAGCTGGCTTTTATAAAAAAGGTATTTATTAAAAATATGATGGCACTTTGTGGATAACCATAGCACTTTAACTATAGGCAATAGCTGATGACTATGGATCAGAAATATCTCCTACAGGGGATGTGGGTACTCCATGCTAACACTCATGCTTACTGTGACTGAAGGTCTGACTTTAATCCCCAGCTCCATAAGGAACTATTTGTTTCTAAGAGCTTTGTGGCTAGCTAAGAAAAATATTGCAGGGTGTGTTTGGGTATGAGATCATGTGGATGTGCAGGTATTTGGAGCCCAGAGGTTGACTGTCTTCCCCACTTACAACTGCTTTATTTTTTGAGTCTTTCACTGAATGTAGAGCTTCTTGGTTTGGCTGAACTATACAGGAAACAAGCTCCAGGGACCTTCTGTCTCCACCTTCCCAGTCCTGGGATTACAGCTTGTTAGGTGAGCACTGGGTGCTCTGGGTGGGTACCAGTGATTAAACTCATGTCCTCACCCTTGTGCAGCAAACAATTACTGAGTTATCTCCCCACTCCCAATTCCTAATCTTTTTCAAACTGCTGGTACAACATACCTATGTTCACAGAAATATTCTGAACATAAAACATTGGGAGGCTGATGAACCTATATTTTTTAATTCCAGCTGACATCTGTAAAAACAAGACATCTCTCTGTTTCCACCAATGGTAATAGATTAAAAGGGGAAATAACTTTTTGTTCACATATGCAAGAGTATCTCGTATTCCCCAGGCTCCAATTTATTCGAGTTTATTTTGTATTCATCCAGTACATTCATTTGTCAAAAGACTATTTCCTAGAATATACTTAAGAGTTTAAGAGGAATGGATGAAGAGCGAAATAAAAAGAACTGAGGTGTTTTGGTTGAGAACTTCCCTTCAAGCGAGGCTTGCGTGTTTGAACACTAAGTCTCCAGTTGGTTGGTGGAACTGTGTTGGAAGGATTCAGAGGTGTGGCCTTGTTGGAAGAGGTGTGTCACTTAGCATTGGGCTTTGGAGATTTAAAGTCCCATGTCACTCCCAGCTGACTCTCTCTGCCTCCTGCTTGTGGATGAGGATGTAAGCTCTCAGCTTACTACACCATCACTATGCCTGCCTGCTGCCGTGCTCCGCACTGAGATGGTCATGGGCTCACTCTGAAACTTTAAGTTCACAAATTAAACACTCTCTTCTCTTAGTTGCCTTGGTCATGGTCTCTTTTCACAGAAAAATTGGAAAAGTAACTGTCGAAGCCTGTGTAGGAAAGCAGTGAGCTTAATGTGAACTATGGATGGGGCAGTGTTCAGTGTTCTCACAAGGTGGCTTCCTAGAAAAAATGGCCTAAGCCATGATAAGTGAATGCACTTGAAAGTCAGGACATAAAGGGAATACCTTAACA
Source organism: Mus musculus (assembly GCF_000001635.26). Classification (NCBI taxonomy): domain Eukaryota; kingdom Metazoa; phylum Chordata; class Mammalia; order Rodentia; family Muridae; genus Mus; species Mus musculus. The sequence continues at coordinate 70,414,273 of NC_000078.6, read as the reverse complement.
AGTCCACATTATCTACGTGGGACAGTAAAGTCCTGGGAGGAATAGTCTTGGCTCTTTTCACATGACCAAAGATGATAAGACACAACACCCAGGGTATTCCCTCTGTGGTTGTATTTGTTTAATAACTATTAACATCATCTTATGTTTTACCTGCTTTAAAATAAAAATGAAAAGTGTTTTGTTTGCACTACTCTTGAGCTTAAAACTCTTGGAGTCCCCTGGTTATTCCACACAGGTCTTCAACACATGGAGACTTAGCAGCTCTGGCTGGAGCGGGTTGACAAGTAAGACAGGACTTAGTAAGTAAGTACGCCCTATAATATCTCTTGGAGGAACTGTTGAGTGGCAGACTTGCAATCCCTTATGAGATAGAAATATTCTATCTAGTCTGTGTTTTAACATAGAGGCAGTTACATTTATAGAGATAAATGGCTACTTGATGCACGACTGGTGATGTTTTTGAAAAGGTGATGTCAAACTGCATTAAGATTTCTAATTCCTTAGTACCAGTGATTTATACAGAATTCTTCCTCAGAGTAGAATATAGGCAACTGGAAGGGAGCCAGGAATACAATTAATAAAATATGGTTGATCATGTGCATAAAAAGAGTAGAAGAGATTCACATTTGATCCCGGGGCAGTGATAACTAGATTAAGGCCACAAAGTGGAAGGAATTTCTGACTGAAATAATTAAGGGAAGGATGGAACCATCTGTCACTCAGTGACAAGGATTTCTCTTTTCACAGTGTTATCTCACTGGTGGAAAGCTTGTGATCTGTCCTTTCCAGCACCTACAGACAGAAAGACTTCTGGTTATAGTAGTCTCCCAGACTATGAACCTCATCCTCTGGTTACAGGGCAACCCACACATAATACCACAAAGGTTTGGCAGTCACTAGATGACACTAGTCAAAATGAATACAGAAAGGAAAACAAGGTGGGGTAGAGACAAGTTATGCATCACACTCCTGCAAGTGACAGCATAGAAACCTTCTGTGCCTTGACTCAGGCAAGTGGCTTATTTTACGTATTGAACTGAGAATTTGTCTCAGTGCTTGGCTAAGTGACCTCATCAAGACATCAAGACAGAGTGCATCAAGACAATGACTTTGTAGGCTGTTTTGTCTTGTTCTGTCTCCTTATGTTGTGTTTTGTTTTGAGGTAGGCTCTTCCAATGGGCACAGTTGGCCTAGGGTTGGGGATATCTTTGCCAAAGCCTCCTGACTACAGAGTTGTTTGTGTTATATGATTGTATTTCTCCATCCCTTTCTCTTTGCTGGCTACCTTTAACTAGAACAGTCTTAATTCATCCTTTCTCCTTTATAATTCTCCCTCCTACTAACTTTTTTCTCTTCTATGTTTATTTGTTACTTGGATATCAATCACTAGTCACACTCTGCTTAGCTTTCTCATTCTTAACTGTAATAACTAACATCTTATACAAAACATACTATCATTGGCCCTTTAGTTTTCAAAATTATTGAAGTTGAATGTATGACTATATTTGACTGCTATTTGTCTATTTCTGTAGCAGGTCTTTGTATCAGTTTTGATTGCTCCTGCACTTAGTATTCTACTCTCAGAGTGGTCCCTGGAGCTGTGTGAGGACCATGCACATGTATGTCCCAATGTTCAATGAAGAGAAAAAACACCTCAACCTCAAGTACAACATAACCCATCTTAATCATTGTAAAAACTTCCAATGAAAGAATACAGGAGGTAAGAAAACCCAACCCACAACCTAAGAGCAGATGTGCAAGCCCACTACACAAACACAAGAAACATATAAAAATCACAGCAACATGAGCCTCCCAAAACAGCAAGTTCCTTAGTGATGGATTGCAGTGAGAGTAAAGAATCCAATAAAGTGATTACAAGAATGCTTAGCAAAGCCAAAGAGGACAGAAACAAACTGAAATAGACAATTATTCAAAGACAATTCAATAAGTAAAATAAGGATCAATATAGGATATAGACGAGGACTTCAGTGAAAGATAAAAATGCCAAAAGAATTTAAACTGACATTCAGAAATAATTTTTTAAAAACCATAGTAAATCAAATAGAAACAAACAAGGTAGATTAACTAGAACATTTAGACAATAAAGGTAAGTGTGGGGGTTTGGAGCGATAGTTCAGCAATGGAGAGTGGATATTACTCTTAAGGAGGACAGAGTTTGGTTCTCACTACACATCAGACATCTCATAATTGCCTGTAGCTCCAATTCCACAGGGATGTGAGGCCTCCAAAGTCATCTGCACTCACATGCATGTTAACCCATTCAGACACAGGCACACACACATATTAAAAATAATAAAATATTTATTATTATTAAAATATGAACAAAACATGAGCTCTTTGTGGTGCCATTAAAAACTAAATTTATGAATTATGGACAAGGAAGGAGAACTATAAGCTAAAGGTATAAAATATATTAAGTAAAATCATATCGGGAAAGAAATCTAGGGAGATAGGTTGTCATCCAGATACAGGAAACATTTAGAATGCCAAACAGACAACACAAGGAAAGAATCTCTCCACATCATATTATAAAAATACTAAGTATTTGTATAATACTTAGTTCATGTAATAATGAAAGAACATTGAAATCTTTGAGATAGAAGCACCAACCACATCAGAAGTCAGTATACTTATAAACAAAAGCTAAAAGCCAGAGGTGCATGAGACAAAGTTTTCCAAGGTCTGAAAGATAGCATGTGTCAACCTGGAATACTATACCCAGTAAAACTATCCTTCATTTGAAGAAGAAAAATCTTTCCATGACAAACAGAAACAAAGGCAATTAATGACTATAAAGACAGTGTTATAGAAGATACTTGAAAGAATAACAGACTGAAAAGAAAGATAAACACATCCATGAAGTCTCCAGCAAAAGTAAGCTGCAGTAGAATAGCAGATAAGCAATTAAAGATTATGACTGTACCAAACATGATAACTCAAAAGAGGACAAAAACTAATGTCAGGACCCAAAGAAACTCAGGACAAATGGCTAACTGTGGTGTCCATTAGCATGCCAAAGTGCACACTGGTGAGTAGGTTCACCCTATCTGTAGGTCCTCTGTGCCCTTCTCCCCTCTCCACCCACCCCATACCTCTCCAGTCCAGGGGAATGGTTCACCTCCCCAGCCTCTCCTTCCTACAAAACCCAGCAGTTTTAGTCACACATTCTCTTTGTCCTCTTGCTTCTTCTTCTCTTGGTTCCCTCTCTTGCCTCTTTCTCTTCTCTTCCTCTCTTGTCCACACTCCTCCCTCCCTCAATTGGCCCAGTTCAATTTGATGGCCATGTTCAATCTGGACTCTTCCAGATGCCTCTGGCTGAACTCTCCCTCATATCTACAATTAAAAACCTTCTCCTCAACCATACCTCGGAATGATCATGCCCTCATTTTCATTCATTTAATACATGCTTTTCCATGGAAAGTGTGAATGCCAATGGTCCTAATTCTCCAAACAAAAGTAATAGCGTAGTAGTAGTAGAATGGATTAGAAGATAGGAGCCATCTATTTGTTGCCCACAATAAATGCACCTCATTGACTAAGGATAGTGTCCTGCTGCCAGACTGCCCACCTTGGCTTGTTAAGGATGTCAGGACCCAGGCACTGAATATTTCTAGTAACAGGTCTGTCTCACTTTGTAAAGTCTGCCACCTGGAAATTAGCACTCCCTAGGAGAAACCCTCAGCATTTCACCACCCCTTAGGCCCCTCCGTGGCTCCTCAAAGTCCTTCTGAGAGCTAAGCTCCAGACTGCACAGCCTTTGCTACTTGCCTGCCTTCTCTTTCCTTCTCCGTCCTCTTCTTATTGTTTTCCCACTTCTCAAATAAAGACTGTAGCATTCTGGTTTGACATGGGGAACCCAACCTAGCCAAACCTCTGGAAGTTCATTGTGCCCACAAACAACGTGGTTTTGTGACATGCATCTGATTAATTAATCTCATTATAATGTGTCAATATTCTATTGTGCCGTAAGTGCTATTTCTCTTTTCAAAGACGTCTGTCTACGTGGAGCTAAAGAGATGGCTCAGCGGTTAAGAGCACTGACTGATCTTCCAAGGGTCCTGAGTTCAAATCCCAGCAACCACATGGTGGCTCACAACCATCTGTAATGAGATCTGATGCCCTCTTCTGGTGTGCCTGAAAACAGCTAGAGTATACTTACATATAATAAACAAATAAATCTTTAAAAAACAACACCAAAAGACAAAGGCATCTATGTGTAAAGAGCCATACATGCAGCGCCCTAATCAGTGCTCATTCACTCCAGCTTCTCCTTTAGATGCATTTGCAAGTTAGAAAAACATTATTCTATAAGCGGAATGAAACTTTGCTATCTGTAAATAGCTACCACTGGACACTTACAGAAAAACAAGAAAAATAAAGCTGCTTTGGAAGGCAGAAGAGTGAGGTGAAGAAGGAGGCTGGGACTGACTGTCACTTACGAGATGGTGTAGCTGAAGGTGCTAATTACTTCTAGCACTGAAAGCAGGCCAGATTGTCTTTGCCTGTGTCCTGTTAAATCACCTAAAAACTGCTCTAGAACTGGAAAGTTCTGAGGGTTTCTTTGGTCTTTTATTTTTAAAAAAACCACAGTAGGGAAATCATCTCAGTATTTCCAATGCTCCACACCTTAGAGAAGAAGAAAGGGGCTTAGGAATGTTTGAAGAACAAAACATTAGTCCCTTCCTGAATTGTTAATACATGCTAGTGCCTTAACCCATGGAAAACCCTTCTTAGGCAGGTAAGTTATCCAGGTTTTGAGGCACGGACTCTCCACTAAAGAATCCAGGCACCCTTTCCCATTTCCCATTTCCCATGCACCAGCAAGTGTCAGTGGCTGCCCCAATTAGATACACTGATGCAATACCTCCATTCAAACCTGGCGACCCACCTAAGCTAGTGCCAGGCAGGCTCATTCTGGGACGAGTGACTGCAGAGCCAAGATATTTCAGAGGCTTTTCTGGGGCAGACACAGTGTACTTCATCCGTTACCTTCTGTTTCTTCAAAGGTCAACCAGGAATAGGATTTGCATATTGCCTTGAGCTCTCTCCGTTTCAGAGCAGACTTTCCAGTTTTTCTAAAGATTCTTGTGCTACTGCTGTTCCTTGGACACATTTTCTCCTTGACCTAACTGGAGTGAATTTTATCTACTTGTAACCAAGAATATATCCTTTATATGCAAAGCTATGAAGAGATTGGACCTGTGAGTTAACAGTAAGAGGGTATCATGGTTGTGTGTGTGTGTGTGTGAACTTACCACAAACTAGAGTTACATCAATTGAGAAAATACCTTCATTCAGATTGCCTGTAGGCAAGTCTGTAGGTCATTTTCTTCATTAATGATTGCTGTAGGAAGGCCCAAACCTCATGGGTGATATTATACCTGGGAAGGTGGTCATGGGATGTATAAGAAAGCAAAGTGGGAAGTCCAGGGGGAGCAAGCCAACAAGCAGCATCCCTCCATGGTCTCTTCTTTAGTCCCTGCCTGCTTGTTCCATCCTTGAGCACCTTCCTTGACTTCTCTCAATGGACTGGTACCCAAAATATCTAAGCCAAATAAACCTTTTCTTGGCTACTGTTCTATCATAGTATACTAAGGCAGAATTTGGTACCAGGTTTTTGGAATGTTTCTGTGACAGACCTGAACATGTTGCTTTGGGGAGGATTGTGGGAGGACTCTGGAACTCTAGGCTGGAAAAGCCATTGAGTGTTCCAAGCTTAATGGGTTATTATAGGAGCCTGAAAGATTAGAATGTTGAAAGGAATGCAAATAATGGAGTCCTGGCTTGTGAAGTTTCAGAGGAAAGCAAAGACTCTACCATTCCCGTGATATTTTGAATTAAAAATATGTTGTGTCTGGTCAGCTGGAGCTGAAGAAACATCTGTGATTAATAAGAGACCAGCATCATTAAAATGAAATATTTGTTTGCTGGGACAATCTATGCTAGCTAGCTGGAGCTGAGAAATTGTGGTGATTAAGAGAGGGAACAACATAATTGAGGTGAATATTTCTGGGAGTATTTCAGGTTGGCCTCCAACTTGTGGGAGCTAGATAATATGCTCTCAGTTTCTCTTAGAACCAGCTGTATATAGCCGTGTGACTAGTGTTACTGAATATGAGAGCAAAGGCAGTATATATTTTTGTTCCTCAGTTCAAAAGTAAATCCTACACTGGGCTTCTGCTTCCCTCCTTTCCTCCTAGTCATTGGGAAATGAGGGACAAGTGGCGGTGAAGCTGAAAACAGAGAACATCAGAGTCATCTGTCTTGTCCGGAGTCTGGACCACTCTGTGGACAGCATGTCCATGTGCCATTATTGGAAGGCTCAAGGGAGAAAGAGTTGTCTGTGTGATTTACTTATGTGTTTATTTGCTTGTTGTCTCAGCTGCTATTCTATTGTTGTGAGGAGACACCACAGCTAAGGCGTCTTATCGAAGAAAGCAGTTAACTAGGGGCTTGCTTACACTGTCAGAGGTTAGGCATGGTGCTGGAGCAGTAGCTGAGTGCTTACATTCTGATCCACAGGCAGGAGGCAGAAAGAGTGTAAAAGAGAGGGAGGGGCAGGGAGAGGGAGAGGGAGAGGGAAAGTCTGACAGGGACTTTTGAAACTCAAAACCCACCTGCAGTGACACACCTCCTCCAAGGCCACACCTTTTTTTTTCTTAGATTTTTTTATTAGATATTTTCTTTATATACATTTCAAATGCTATCCCGAAAGTTCCCTATACCCTCCCTCTGCCCTGCTCCCCTACCCACCCACTCCTGCTTCTTGGCTCTGGCGTTCCCCTGTACTGGGACAGATAAAGTTTGCAAGACCAAGGGGCTTCTCTTCCCAGTGATGGCGGACTAGGCCATCTTCTGCTACATATGCAGCTAGAGATATGAGCTCTGGGGGTAGTGGTTAGTTCATATTGTTGTTCCATCTATAGGGCTTTTAATCCTTCACAAACAGTTCACCATCTGAAAACCAAACATTCAAATATATGGCTTATGGGGGCCATTCTCATTCAAAACAACATACTTGTATATTTAACAGTAATGAGCCTGGGGCCTTGTGCACGTTAGGCAAATGTTCTACTACTAAGCTATAACTTCAGCTCTCCCTCCTCTTTTTGAACTTTCAATTTTATTTTCAGGCTGTATCTTTATTAGTTGCCCAGACTGGTAGCCTTGAACTCTATAGCCTAGACTGACTTTGAATCTGTGATCCTCCTGCCTCAATTCCTGGAGGGGCAGAGGCCCAGCCAATATCTGCATCTTTTAGCCTTTACATCATCAGGATGCTTAGTCACTCAGTAATCTTGGCTTTTACCCTAAACACTGTAGTTATGGCATGATTAAATATACATGCTTTGCACATAGCTAAAATAGGTCCTGGCACTAAATATGTTTTATCTAGCCCCTCCCCTTTTCTCATATGAAGAAGCTGAGGCCCAAATAGATTAAGCATGAAACATCCAACATGTCAGAATTAGGATTTCAGCCCCATAACTGTCCAGATAGCTATCTGCTATGGAACTGCACACGAAGTTTTCTTTCTTTGTTGTTGTTGTTGGGTTCTTTTTTTAGGGATTTATTTATTATATATGTAAGTACACTGTAGCTGTCTTCAGAAACTCCAGAAGAGGGTGTCAGATCTTATTACTGATGGTTGTGAGCCACCATGTGGTTGCTGGGAATTGAACTCAGGACCTCTGGAAGAGCAGTCGGTGCTCTTAACCTCTGAGCCATCTCTCCAGCTCATATGTGTGTGTGTGTGTATGATTTTATGTAAGTCTTATACCTACATACAAATAATGAATCGCCAACCAGTCTTATCAGTCTGGACAGCTGACATGTGTTACATTTGCTTGGAACTAAGATGTGTCTTCTGTCCTAGCTTGCCCTATAGGATATTAGAGGGGCAGGAACTAGGTGATACCTAGGTCTTTCTAGACTTTCAGTCTATGAGGCAAGGAATCCAGGTCTCACTAAAAAGCTATAAAGCTATCCATGGAGTCTATTTGAATAGAAAGACAAGGAGCACAAAAGATCAAGTAGTTTTGAGCACAGGGCCTGGCTGGCCACCACATTGTGGTCATCCACAATGTGAAGAGCAGCTGCTGGGTGATGAAGATGGAAAGGCTAAGCCACAGGAAGTGCAGTCAGTGGAGGGACCTTAGATTTAACCTGACGTTCGTCTCAGCTTTCCCCTTGATGGTATATACATTCTTACTTTGAGTCTACTTTAGTGGCCAGTGAGTTTTTTCTATAACTTCCTCAAGGGAACAAATTCTTTCATATCAGCAGCTCATATAATTTCCCTATATTCAGCTTATAAAGGGATTTACTTCATTACTGGTTTATTTGCTGAGACTGACCCTTCACTGCCTGCCCAGGTGGCTTTTCTAGGCTTGATTGCATGTGGAGCTAAGGTTTTGATTGACAGTGCTCCACAACGGAAGTGGAGACCTCGAGGATTACAAAGGCAGGGAAGAAGGAACTTGGGTTCATTGAGCACCCACTGGTATACATTTGACATTTTGAGCATATAATTTTCTTTACTTCTAATTACTCATGACATTTCATTATCTCAGTTTTTAAGGCGAGAAACCTAAAGTTCAAAGAAGTTACATAACTTATCAAAGATTACAGATTTCTCAAGTGGAGGAAGTGCGATTCAAGCTCAGCTTCCCCCTGACTCTGAAGTCTACTCCCTTGCCGCTCTACTTTGTAGTCACACCCATAAGATGTTGACTTTCGGTCAGCACTAAATTTTCTATGAACAAACAGGAGAGGTAGAGGTATTTACCCTGTGTAAAATGCATGCATTTTACATGATACAGAAGAGATGATGAATCAGAAGTGACTCTACTTAGAAAGCACACATGAATCTTCTAAATAAAATCATCAGATTGATAAAGTTATTACATATTAAATTTATTTGTTCAGGTGTGTGGTGTGTGTGTGTGTGTGTGTGTGTGTGTGTGTGTGTGTGTGTTTGTACATGCTCATGTAGTGAGCACGAGAAAGCCAGAGAGCAGCTTTAAGGAGTCATTTTTTCCCCTATTACACAAGTCTCAGGGAATAAATTCATGTCGTCTTGTTGGTTGCAACTACCTTTGCCCACTGAGACAGCTTGTCAGCACATGGTTGATAAGGTTTTAATGATATCTCATTTTTCATTGAAAAAAAAAGTATGAGTCTGGCTAGTCAACCTGGCTGGGTCTCTGAACTGAGTGGCAACCTGGACCAATTGCTCCATCTTGGTGTCAAGTGGAAAGTTATGTTAAGTAAAAAAGCAATGTGACAATTGACTTTTTAAAATTGTTCTGGGAGATAAACAGGAAACAAAAGGAAGTTACCAAAAGACAGATCCCAACAATACTTAGAGGGAGAATTATAGTTGTATAAGGAAGTGAAGGTCACGGGACACCTTCAAACTGACCAGGGAATCATCTGGGAAAGATGATGTCTGACAGCATCCTGTGGTGGCCTCTGGACTCCAACAATCCAATCCTGTTTCCTTACTGAATCTGTCTTTATTCTGTTTTGGTCAGAGCCACTGTCTACTTCCTGGGTAATTTCAGGACATCTTAACCTTAAAATGTATATGGATTCTGCTGGCCTGAAGACTGTTATCTTCTTCCAAAGCCCCGTTCCCATTCGTCTTCCCCTGCACCTTTTGAGGGAGGAGCCCTGTTGAGCATCTGCTCTGGGATTCATGTCCTGTCCTCCAGCTATGCAGAACACCCCCGTTCCTGTGGGGGCGGGAGGCTTGGCTCTCCTTTTAGAAGCTCCCTTCTGTGCTGTGCTAATCACACCCTCAGTACATTTCACATCTTATTTTTAGGAGCAAAGCATACAGAACCCCAGCACCAACAGCAGTTTCTGTGGCAACCTGGATCGCCCCCCCCCCCCCGTTTGTCCAGCTGTGCAGAATTAAGCTCTAAAAGAGGCCATTTACATCATGGAAAGGAGATTCATTCGAGATGATGGTGAACCTTTGAAAAGGTTCTCCTCTAAGAGAGAATTAGCTAAGAATTAGGTTGGAGGGGCGGGGTGAATGAGGTGAATGGAAGAAATAGAACCTTTACTTGGAGCTAGAACTATTATAAAATCCCAGGTGTGCCCAGGCATGCCCTAGTTGCCTTGATTTTTTTTTCCCACAAGGCATCATCTCAGATGCAAAAATAGGATTTAGACCAATGAAAACTAGTTTGAATATTTATATCACTGGGGTTTGTTGATAAGCTCTCCTGGACTCCCTCTCTTCGCTGGATCTTCCTGGATGACCTTCCAGACATTTTGACACAGTTCCTGAGTTTTCTTGGCTAGCTCTTTCAAGCCAACTGTTCTACTTCCCCAGGACACCTTCAGCTACTTCCCCGGGGACACCTTCAGCAAGCTCGCTCTTCCTAGCAGTCAACACAAGCCAAGTACAAGGGTAGGCCTGGGAAAACACCGTCCGAAAAGTATGATCTGGGCAACACCCAAAGACAGTCCTCCCCCAGTCAGCCCAATCCCCACTTCTAGGTCATATTGTGCTCAGGATTACAATGGTAACAGTGTTTGGGGTCAGGTTATTTGATTATTCATAATTCTAAACAGGTGCACATATGCTTTGGAAAAGCAACATCTTGGTATCTTTTTTTTTTCTATTTTATGTAACACCTGATTTTAAGAAAATGAAGCACAGCTGATATTTTAAAAATATCTCTTCTCTAGAATGTCTGCAAAGAAAAATAGGAATTAATGTGCCCAGGCCTAGAGCATGTCACTTACCTTAATAAATAACTGAGCTACAAGTTTCCCGAAGCCAATCAAAGAAAGCCTTTATTATAAGTCATCACGCGATTAGATCGTTCATATGCTCATATGGTCTTCTGGAAGCCTACAGTTGGTAGTCTACAGACCAGTGTTTTATAACATCTGAAAATGAACCCCAGCCCTGCCATACTATGACAGTTTTTCATTAGTGTCGTCTCCCATATGTGTTGGGTGCCAGAAAATGTCAGCACTGATAACTTGACTTTTTAAAACGTGGGCCACACTTCATGCTACCTTTAAATTTCAGTGTTGCTATGACATCAGCAAAATCGGTTTAGCTGTAACAACATGAGACCCTTGTTCTCTGTCTTTTACCTCAAAATTAGCTAGCAGCAGCAGACTCCCAAGATCCCTGGAGTCCAAGTGACATTTGGTGAGCTATACTTGAGGACCAGCAGATAGCAGACTAGTGTGTAGGTTTCTTTATTGCTCAGAAAGGAAGTATAGTGGGAAGAGAAAGGAGGGCAGTCGATCCTGGTTTATTCTCTCATTGGATCATCACAGGCAGAGGACACAGAATCCTTAATACCTAGACTCCAGGAAGGCGACCCTCAGGACATCAATACCAAAGGAGCTGATAAAAAGACTGAGTGCTCTAAGTGTAGTTTGTGACACCCCAGCAAACCCCACGTGCACTGATCTAGACCGATACCCTTCACACTTTTGGAAGTGAGTAGAAGACTGTTGATTCCAAGCGGCGATGAGGAGGGAGGTGTGGCTCTGACTCTGCATCTCCATCCCCCATCTGTGTCAGAGTGATAGCTTCTGGCTGTGCTCTCTGGCTGAGCAGGGGGATTTGTGTCGTCTTCCCTAGGCAGAATGGCTGCCACTGGGGCCCAGGACCTCAAAAGCAGGTGCTAGCAATCCAGTGATGTCCAGACAAGTATCCGTAAAGGAAGCAAAGACTAGCATGAGTAACAATAACAGCAGGTTCTTGTGGTGTGGCCCACAAGCAGAACCCGAGACATCCAAGAGCTGGGGATGCCTCATTCTCTCTATCCACGGATAGCCCCAGAAGATGAGGGTTTCTCCGTCATCACTGCTAGAGTCAAGTCCATTGTCCATACATCTTCAGTGGCAAGAAGCCCCTTTGTGACATAGTATGTAGATTTCACTAGAGGTACAGAAATGATGGGGTCAACACTGCACACCAGTTGTGTAATTTCCCTCCACTTGACCTCATAAGGTTGAACTTGACCATTGTTCTCCCTCCCTTCCTCCCTTCCTCCTTCCCTCCCCCATTCTCTCTGATTAGCCACCCTTACCTGAGAATTAGAGGTCATTTGGCTCATTCAGCAATCAAGTTCAGTTTTCTCTGTCTTGCTTTTAGGTTTACGATTATTCAATTTTTTAGTAAATTTACTAACACCTGGAATTTTGCACTTCAAGTTTCTTAAAAGAATGGTCTTTCATTTTCTGGGAAAACTATATGCACACCAAATCCTCTCTGTTGTTGTTTCTCTGAAGTTCTCTCTCTTTCTCTCTCTCTGTTTGTCTTTGTCTCCCCCCAACCCCCGTCTTAATGTCCCAGATTTCCCAGTAGCTCACTCACTGTTAGCACCGAAGTCTGACTGATGAGGTCTCACCTGATGAAGTTATCATATTTAGTGGAGAAAGTTAGCCCACTCACTTTTATTTTAGCTATCTATTTTTAGGCATATTTTTGACTTTAAATTCTTTGTTTTTTCATATTTCCTATATGCTGTGTTTCTCCCTTTTTCTGGACTTTTACCAGGGGTTCTTTTTCTTTCTCGGCAATAGAAATTCTGTTTCTTTGGGCTGTGTGAAAACTCCACTGTCCCAGGACTCAAGACCTTCTATTAGGGTGCTGGTCTGGGCATTGCCCTTACCTTGAGGGTTCAGTCAGTGGGAAGGAGGTAGACATCCCGAGAGACATCATTTCTACGTGTATCCCTGTAGTCAAAGTTAGCAGCAGCACACACTTGGCTTACAAGAGAGCCTATGCTATGCAGACAAATTTTGAGTCCTATAATGGCTACAAATCCCTTGAGTACAGAAGTGGGGGGGATGAATATTTGGGGACAATCTGGCAGCCTTTGCTTCAGCTGAGATGTTGACTTTCTGACTTATTGCAAGGATTAATCTGCAACTCTTAACTCCTTATCTAACCCAAATAAAACCATCAGTATATGGCTAGGTTTTAGGTAAGTGCTCTGACTTGATGCATTTTAACAATGTTCTAACTTCAAATGTCTTCAAAAGGTTTGAGCCCCAGAGCAGCACTATTTGGAAGATGTGGAACTTTTAAGTGATGGGACCTTGTTGAAGGTCCTGACTTCTGTGGGAATATAGCTTTGAAGAGGATCATGGGACCCATGCCTCCTTCTGCTTCTGGGTCTGTGGTATAAGCGAATGTGCTCTGTCGCTTGCTCCCCCTCCCCCTCCCTCATCCTCTGCTCTACCCCACCCCCACCCCCACCTTCTTGGACTGGAAACACTATGAGCTAGATAAACCTTTGCTCTTCATAAGCTAGCTCAGGTATTTTGTTACAGTAGCATGAAGCTGACTAAGGCAAATGCATTAACACACTTTAAACCCGGTTCGTTAAATGATTTTGGCAATGTTCCTTCTATTTCCTTTAGGTGGAATAATTTGAGAAGTATTGGTATTAGGTCTTCTTTTAAAATCTGATAAAATTCTGCATGAAAACCGTCTGGCTTGCTTTTTTTGGAGGAGAAGGGATGTTGGGAGAATTGTAATGGCTACTTCTATTTCCTTAGGGATTATAGACCTATTTAAATTGTTTTCCAGATCTTTATTCAACTTTATTAGTAAGTGGTATCTATTGAGAAAATTGTCCACTTCTTTCAGATTTTCCAATTTATGCCGTACAGATTTTTGAAGTATGATCTAATAATTCTTTGGACTTCTTCAGTGTCTCTTATGCCCTTTTGTTTCTGATTTTGTTAACTTCAATATTCTCTCTGCGTCAGTTAGTTTGGACAAAGCTTTGTCATTTTCTCAAAGGCTCAAGGCTTGTTGATTTTCTCAAAGGGACAACTCTTTGTTTCACTGATTCTTTGGATTGTGTTCTTTGATTCTGTTTTATTGATTTCAGCCCTCAATTTGATTATTTCTACTCCTCTTAGTGAGTTTGCTTCTTTTTGTTCTAGAGCTTTTAGGTGTGCTTTTAAGTTACGACTAGTATGTGACCTCTTGAATTTCTTTATGAAGGCACTTAGTGCTATGAACTTTCATCTTAGCACAACTTTCATTGTGTCCCATACATTTTGGCATGTTGTATATCCATTTTCATTGAATTTTAGGAAGTGGTCCCTTTTTATTGGTGGATAGAGCACACTGACATTGAGAGATATTAACAACCAATGATAATTAATGATGATTAATTCTTGTTATTTTGTTGCTGTTGCTGGTGGTGGTGGTGGTGGTGATGTGTGTTTCTTCTTTGGGTTTTTCTAGTGTGAGATTATTTATTTCCTGTGTTTTCTTGGGTGTAGTTTCTCTCTTTGGACTGGAGTTTATCTTCTAGTACTTACTATAGGGCTGGATTTGTGGATAAGTATATTTTAAATTTGACTTTGTCATGAAATATCTTGTTTTCTTCATCTATGGTGATTGAAAGTTTTCCTGGGTATAGTAGTCTTGGCTGGCATCCATAGTCTTTTAGAGTCTACAAGACATGTGTCTAGGACCTTCTGGCTTTTAGAGTCTCTGTTGAGAAGTTGGGTGTAATTCTAATAGGTCTGCCTTTATATGTTACTTGGTCTTTTTCCCTTGCCACTTTTAATATTCTTTCTTTGTTCTGTATGTTTAGTGTTTCAATTATTATGGGGCGTTGGGACTTTCTTTTGTGGTCTAATAATACTTGGTGTTCTGTAAACTTCCTGTACCTTTATAGGCATGTCCTCCTTTAGGTTAGGGAATTTTTCTTTCATGGTTTTGTTAAATACATTTTCTGGGTTTTTGAGCCAGGATTCTTCTCTTTATTTTATTCTGATTATTCTTGGATTCAGTCTTTTCATAGTACTCCAGATTTCCTAGATGTTTTGTGTTAGAAATTTTTAGATTTAACATTTTCTTTGACCAATGAATCTATTTCATTTTTAGCCCCTGAGATTCTTTCTTCCATCTCTTGTATTCTGTTGGTGATGCTTGTGTCTGTAATTTGTATTCACTTGCCTAGATATTCCATCTCCAGGATTCCCTCATTTTGTGTTTTCTTTATTGCTTCTATTTCCATTATTAGGTCTTGAACAGTTACCTTCGCCTGTTTGTTTGATTTTTCTTGGCTTTCTTAGCATTCTTTGGGGGATTTTTTTTTCAATTTCCTCCAAATTTTGTTTGTCTTTTCCTCAAATTTTTAAGGGATTTTAAAAATTTTCTTCTTAAAAGACCTCTATGATCTCCATAAAGTTGGTTTGAAGGTTGTTTTCTTGTGCTTCAGCTTCATCGCAGTATTCATGTAGGGGCTGGAGAGATGGCTCAGAGGTTAAGAGCACTGACTGCTCTTCCAGAGGTCCTGAGTTCAATTCCCAGCATACCACATGGTGGCCCACAACCATCTGTAATGGGATCTGATGCCCTCTACTGGTGTGTCTGAAGATAGCTACAGTGTACTCACATAATTAAAATAAATAAACATTAAAAAAAAAAGAAATATCCATGTCTCATTGTCATAGGATAGCTGAGCCCTGGTGGTGCCATGCTATCCTGGCTGTGGTTGTGTTCTTACCCTGGCATTTAGGCATCTGGGTTTGGGATGATTATAAGTAGGTGACGATTTCTGGCTTTGTCTTTGTTGAATGGATGTTTGTTCCTTGGTTTCTGTTTCCTCTTTGGTCTTCTAATCTTTGTAGCCTAGATTTCTGGTGGCCAGCATGACCTCTGATCCAGTGGGGAGTCTCTGACCAGGGAGAAGGGGATGGTAGGATGTATCTTTGTAAACTGAGTCTAGGGAGTAGAATAATTCACCTAGTAGGTGGGTTACTCCTAGATGTGACTTACTAATGATCATTTTCTTGTATCTGACCTCCAAACTCAGAGGACAATTAGCCTATGTCTTCCTCTATTTTTCTTCAAGGAGAAAAAGGAAAACACAAGAGAAAAGCTTAATATAGTTGCTTTGTGCAACCTAGGTTTTAATTATGGTAATTTGTGTTTAGTGGTAGATGACATGAAATGAAATGTTTGCTGATGTGACACGACACTAAAGGAAAAAAAAATAACAGCCTTCCACAGATGGCCCGTGTCAGTGCATTAACCCCCTCCGGTGAAAAGTGTTCTCAGAACCTCAGCCATCCTCTGCCTCTATGAATAATTTCCCATTTGTATGTATGGGCGTCTGATAGTTTGTTTACATGTGCTATGGGGGGGAAAGCCAAAATTATTTGGCTTACCATCAAAACCCAGTCTATTTTTGTTGTCTGCAGTGCCCCAGTATGATGCATTTTAGTATGTTTTTAACAATGCATGAGTCTGAACCATTGGGAAGGCTCGGATGACACAAATTTGTCATACGATCAAGAAGAATGAGACACCATCTAATGTTTGCCAAGCCAACAACTCTTAAATTAATGCCCCTTTTCTTCAGGAGTGAAGTGTTCCCATTATAACTGGGCACAAGCTGCTGAGTATAATTTGTTGAGTTTCTGTAAAAGCTTTTAAGCCTGAAGTCATGCTTGAGTTATTCTCAAAATTTGATCTCATCTACACTGTCTTCAAGCCTTCAGCAGGGTCTAGATTTGCAAGGCTTCTGCCCTGCATGAAAACTAAAGGCTGTATACCACTGTGTGGATATATCTAGATGCAACCTAAGAGAAAGGGTGAAGGGGGTGTCATGTCAGTTAGAGGACATAATCCCCTTTCCTGTTTGCTTGTCTCCCTGCTTTTTGACATGACATTGAACCAACTTTGAAACTGTCGATTGTAGAAGATTGACTTTTTTTTTCTTAACTTTGCTGAACTGATTTGCTTGAATTGATAAAGTAATTTGGACTCTTTCATTCAGTTCTTCACAAGTAGCCCCTGTGCAGTGGCAAGTCAGCTGATTCGAGTCACTACAGTTTCTCTCTGATGCTGCAGAAAGAGTGTGAATTTTAAGTGGCCAAAAAAGAAAACCTGCCACCCAGGGCTCTGTAACCAATTTCTGTGTGCTATAGTAGAAACTGCAATCTGTTTTGCAGGCAGGTCCTTCCTAGGTTTGACATTATTGGTAGAGGAAAAGCAAACATCTCTATGTTTATTGGGATAAGCTCTGAAATAATCTAAATACAGATGTTTACAACAGATGTTTGCATTCATTTTAGTGGTGGTAGTTGAATAGGTTTGTTTCTTCTAAATATTCACACACACATATGGAAATATAGACAAATATGTGCATATATGTATATATAAATTATAAATTTGAACATTGTTCCAACAGTATAATTATTTAAGAGTGACTTGGACTTTAGTTGACATGTTGCCCATTAACTACTGCAATTGCATTCAGAAAGGTGCCTCAGTGGTCAAGAGCACTGGTTGTTCTTCCAGAGGATCCTGGTTCAATTCCCAGCACTCACATGGCAGCTCATTGTGAAATGCTCTGTCACTCCATTTCCAGGGGACCTGATTTCTTCTTCTGGCTTCTGTGGACAGTGCATATAAGTGATATACATGAAGGCAAAACACTCATACCAATAAAATAGAAGAAATAACCTCTACAGAGGCATGTTCCATTCACTATATACTCTTTCTAGCCTGGAATTTACCCAGCTTACTTAAGCAGAGAATCCCTCCCTTGGATCACATGTGTTAATATGCCACAGAATATGTCAAGAGGATGGTGTTAGCTAATTTTTTTCCTGGCAGTCATGGAACTATCTGGAATAATTGTTAGAACTCATTCGTGGCCCTTCCCAATACCCTGTTAGGCAGTAGGCCTGAGGACCTCACAGCGATGCATGTGGATGCTGCCAGGTCCCTGCTGGAGAATGTGTCACAGACTAAAATAGACGTGTTCCCCTTCATCATTCTAGAGTAGCACAAGGCATTGAGCTTACACTGGGGTAGCACATGCAGGGTCTATGGCTTATGGGAACATGGAGGCGCTCTGTTGATACAGAACCCAGGGACAAGTCACCACTCATTTGTAGCATGATAATTTTAGAAATCAGCACACAGGCAATATAGATTCAAGCTTCCTGGTGGTTCTGACCATTCGCAACTCAGTCATGTTTTGTATCAAGTGTAAAATAATTGAGGGGAGATGGCACATGGCTTATTGCTATTAGCTCCAGTGTATCACCTTGTCACCTTCTGATATGTTTGGGATCCTTGTTATCACAGCAGTTCACCCTATAGTTAATTGAATCTGAAGAAACTCCATTCATTATTAGGTGATCTGGGGTATAAAGCAGTAAACAGCTGGTTTTCTTGATTGCTTTGGCTGGCTGGATGAAATGCCTCAGAAACAGCAGAAATGGTGCGCTGTGTGCAATTTACATTTTTGCTTTCCAGTAATTACAGTGTGAGTTGAGCCAGGACTCCCACAGGAGTACTGTGAAATGTTCTGAATGGGTATGTTGTTCACAGCTCCTCGATATGTCTATGATATTTACCTGAAATAAAGAATTCCAAAGACAAGGCCAAAGTGCTTCAGAACAGAAAGGCCTGTTCCCCACCGAAGTTCAACTAGAGAAGCTACGTATAGCTACTCTACCTCTGTGGCTGTGTGAGGTGTCAAAAGTGGCACACACCAGCAGTCCACAAATTCAATGTACTAAGATCCTTTGAGTTACTGCCTCTGGGTACAGCTACTTATAGTCATGAACCTCAAGAGAACAGAAAGACCACTTAGCCTGTATTGCAAAGACTTGGGGAGCTATCTATCCATCCAGGGCCTTGCAATGTGCACCTGATGGTTATAGTGATGCCGGGCACTTGACACTGAGTTACCCTGGTGGGAGAAGTGTTTTTGAGTGCCCTTTGGTGTCTGCCCCTTGGAGCCTAATTCTCATGGCTGCCACTAGCCAATTACTAGACATAATAATGAAACAACCTTGACACTTGAAGGTCCTGGCTATGGTTTGACTGTACTGTTCCCGCCAACATTTATGATGGAACCTAACCAAGAAGATAATGGTGTCAGCTAATGGGTTTGCTGCACAGTGATTAATGAGGACTCTTTCCTTGTGACTAGATCAGGGAACTAGAAAAAGGATGTGATGAAAGGGTGTCCTTCTCCTCTGCTGTGTGAAGAGGCGGGGAAAGCCTGGTCCTCACATGCCAAGGATGCTGCCTTGATCTTGTCCTTGAGTTTGAACGTTAAAACCACCACTACACTCTGTCCCTAACCATAGCCTCATGGTCATGGCAAAGTGCAAAAAATTCAGTCCCTCATAGCCTTAGCACTATGGGGGCTATTCAGAACATTATTCAGAAGTTCCAAGTTTAAAGTCTCTGTTCTGAGACTCAAGGCAAATTCTTGCCTGTAACACAATAGTGAGGAAAAGAATGTCACACACTTCTAATATACTATGGTCTTTAAGCAACACTGCCATTCCACAAAGGAAAGCAAGATCATGAGGTCGGCTTAGAGAAAAGCAAGATAGTAACCATAAGGAGAAGCGTTGAATCCTCCAGACCTGCATTTCATTATTTGAGCTTTGGCAGACTGGTGCAGGGTACAGGAATTTCTCTATGCCAACTTCGCTCATGCGCCAGCAGCTTTCCTAAGCAGACACCCCATATTCTTAGCACGTGCCACACCCCAGGGTCCCCATTTTAACTTAGACTGCACCTTTCCCACCCCATGCATAACCCACTCAGGAGTTTCATGCAAGGGATCTGACCTTGCTACATACTGTGTCCCCACATTTTTATCTGAAACTTTGCTACATGCCCCATAGTCAAGTCACTCTTGCATTCTGCAAGCTTGCAATCAGTGCCATGTGGAAAAGGTTAAATTCTGCTGCACCTTGAGATGAAGCTTTCAACCAAAGCTTCATGGACCTCTGGGTAACTATAAGGTGGAACTTGACAAAACCTTTCCCTAGATGGTCATTTTCCTAGCAGGGCATCCCTGCAGCTGCTCTGTTTTTCCAGCCACTCTTTTGTTGAAAAGAGTGCACTCTTTCAAATGCATTTTTATACCCTGATCCCTTTGATGGGAAGGATGTCAACCCCCAGGCACCTTTCTTATTGTCCTGTTTAAAAAAAATGTTCAGTGTCCCTTCAGTGTCTAATCTGGTTGACAACTGCCCCCCTTTGGTCCACAGCATTTGCTTTGTCCATACTTTAAATGCATTCATGTTCTTTTCCTTGATAAATTGCACATGATGGGGGGGATTGCACACATGTATGTGGATGAGTGCATGCACACGTGCATATGTGGAGGTCACATAAAACAACCTCACTTGCCATTCTTCTGGTGTCTTCCATCTTTCATTTGAGGAAAGGCCTCTCTTGGGACTTTTTAACTAGTTGACCAGTGAACTCCTAGAGATTTACCTGTCCTCCATTTCACATCTTACTGCCATTGGTACAAGTACGTACCACTATGCCTGACATTTATATGTGGAGTGTGGAACTCAAACTTGGGTTCTCATGCTTTCAAGGCAAAGGCTTTGCCACCTGACCCTTCTCCCCATTGGGGACATTCCATTTACATCCTTCTGCTCAACTGTTTCTCCACCTCACTGTAAATCTGGCTAAAAGCAACAAGCAATAACAATGCTGCATCCTGAATGTGGCATCTTGAAATCTCCTCTTCCAAATAAATCAGTCCGTTACTTTTGAATTCAGCTTCATTCAGCGTTTTGGAACAAAGGCAAACACACCTGGATATTTCATCAGGGCACAACAAGAATGGCCTCTAACTCAAGACGGGAGTCCTTGTTCCCGTCTGCAACCTTATGAGTACAGTTGTATTCTCTGCATCTCTTTATCCAGGCTCTATTCTTCTACATTTCCACCAGAATCAACCATTAGGCTCTGTTTCTGGCCTTCTGGGGTTTCTCTCCACTGTACTTGTCAGTTCCTCACAGCAATGCCCCACTTCTTCCTGGGAGTCTTCTGTATTTCCTAATAATTGTAACAAAAATACCCGAAGGAAGCACTGGAGGAGAAGAAAGGGTTCTTTCCACTGAGGGTTTCAGAAGGCCCAGTGCCCCTTGATGGAGAAGGCACAGGCATGGCTGAACAACTCAGGGACAATGAAATTGTATAATGTGACACCTTACATAGTGGTGAATACAGAGGAAAGACTGGAACCAGAGATGGGTATAACCTTTAAGGCTTACCTCCAGTGACACCAGCTTTGACCTATATCCCTAGGGCTCCAAAACTTCCAAACTTCTACAAGCAGGGGGTCAAGTGTTCAAACACAAGAACCTATGGAGACATTTCACACTCAAACCATGGCACTGACTCTCAAGGGTTGTTATAGTAACACATCCGAGGCTGTCTTTCAATGCATACTTTGGCTTGGGAACCATCTCATAGCCCTGTTTCCACACGGGCTGTGGGATGAAGACACTTCCACTATTACTCTTTCCCCTTTGTCCTTCACCAGGGTTATCTCAAATTTCTTGTTTTTTTCTTAAATTTAATTTTATTTGTAATTCATTTTTTGCACTCCATATTCCATTCCCCACCCCTTCCCATCCACCCTCTGACTGCTCCACATCACACACCTCCTCCCCACCCCACCCCATCTTCGCATGGATGCCCCCACCCCCACCCCACCTGATGTCTAAACTCCCTGGGGCCTCCAGTCTCTTGAGGGTTAGGTGCTTCATCTCTGAATGAACACAGACCTGGAAGCCCTCTACTGTATGTGTGTTGGGGGCTCAAATTTCTTACATATCTAATTTAGTAACTGTTTATCAGAAGACACAAAACAATGTCTATGAATTTTATGCCATGATAAACGAAAAAGTAAGAGGAATATTCATAGGGAAAATAGTACCGGGATTAAAGTAAAAAAAAAATCTAAACATTTAACATCATTTATTTGCCAGATTCACAACTTAAGTGTAAAACCATATGTGTGTGCATGTGCTCTGCAAACACACACACACACACACACACACACACACACACACACACACACACACATTTATGTTTTAGTACATGTGCAGACATAGCATCTTGCTTCTCTCAATGTCTTTATGACATTACCAAGTTTGTACTTTTAATGGCTACACAATATTCCATTTTCTAGTTAACTCACTACTTAGTATCCCTTGTACTCTATCCTTTGATTGGCTTTCACTTCCTAGCTATTATAAGTAGCCATTTACCTAAAACTTGTCTGTATTTTGGAATTTTCTCGTGTATACGAGTTTCCCTGGTTTCCCCATAAGTCTGTATCTGAGAAAACACAGGCTCGCTCCCCATAACGTGTGTTTGAAGAATATAGGCTGGGGTCAGACGTCTCATACTGACCCGCTGAGCCTTTCCCGAGCAAGCATCTTCAACCGTAGTGTCTATACCTACAAAGTGGAGGAACTCACATCATCCCTATTGTCACAGCAATGCTTAATATTTTTTTTTATTTGCTTGGCTGACTGGCTTCACAGCCAATGCCATCGTCTTTCTGTTTTAGGGTTGTATAGATACAATATTAAGATGCAATGTCTAGGATATTGTAATGCTTGGTGTCCTAGAGAGCACTCAGCATTATATCAGAATAAAGTTGATTCCACATCTCATATAACTCACTGTCTGTGTGTTTTTTAAATCACCTTTGGTTCGGATTGCAAAATGCGTTAGGGCCATGTGAAACTGCTCCCCAAGGCCCACACAAACTATTGGTTTTTTTTTTTTTTTTTAGATACCAAAACCTCACATTTAACTTGTTCCTTTGTGTTCCCTGCCTTTATATGTGACTCAACCTTCATTGTTTAAAAATGCTCTTTAACAGTGTTTCTCTGGCATAGCCTGTGCCAGGACCTGAGTCACAGAGACATAACCTTTAATGTCCAGGAATTTCCAATTGAAGAGCCAGGATACTGAGAAGAGGCAGGGAGGACAAAAGGACATCTGAGCAACCAGTCTGTTCCTCACCGCTTGCCAAGGGCTGCCATTCGGGAAGCAGGAAAGGAAGGCAGTGATGGATGCTGACCCCGGAGGCTGGAGATGGTCCATGTCCTGCTCCTCAGAGATGAGCTGTGTATGGGGAATAAGGTTTCAGAAGCTTTGCAATGACATGGCAAGACTGAGGGCCTGCCAGGGCTAGCATTTCAAAATCTGGGCTCTCAATATATGAGAGTTTGTTCCTGATTAATGTAAAGAGAATCATCTAATGTTTCACAGAATAGAAGAAGACAGCTCTGGGACAAGCAGGAATGACAAGAACTTAGGCAAGGCAGGCTGTAGTGAGTGGTCGAACCACCAGCTAGCAGAAACTTTGTGGAAAATGGCAGCTGAGGTGTTGGTTATGCATACATAAGGACATGCAGTGATTGACCGTGTGCCATACTTCTGCCCAGGTAGCCTCATAGGAAGCACAGTAGTTCTAGCTTTTGTTCTCACAGATGGTGAACCTTATCTACCATTGCCATTAATAACTCCAGAGGACTTTGGGAAAATACAGAACAAATATTGCTCTTCCTCCAGTAGATTTTGACAACAGAGAATGAGCTCTAGAATTTTGAGCACGCTGATGTCAATCAGTGCTGGACTATGACATATTTTCTGAATGAGACTTTCTTTTTAATAGACTAACTGGTACCAAATACACACCAACTACACCCAAATTTTATGGTCTTGTCAGTCAAGCCAGAAGAATCTCTCACAAGATCCCTCTGAAAACAAAGCCTAGACAAGGCCTGAATGTGGCAGTGAACTTAGGATGGGATCCTGAGAACCAGGAGTGGGGTTGTTGAAGGAGTGACACAGAACCAGGTGAAGGGCCAAAGTACAATGACTGTGAACTGCAGAGGACATCAGGGGCTCAGTGCCTACCACAGACCCTTGAAGGAACCAAGAAGAGTGGCCCTAAGAATGGCCCACTGAAGAACAGAGGTGCCAAGGGACTTTATTTGCTAACTTCTGCTCTCTGTTCATTGAAGATTGTCCATAAGTCAGGGGGCTCTCCAGAAATTCTGAAACAATAAGAAACAGATTGATGATGATGATGATGACGAAAAAGAGAGGAAGGAGGAGGAGGAAGAGAAAGGAAGAAGGAGAAGGAGGAGGAGAAGAGAAGGAAGAAGAGGAGGAAGAGGAAGGAGAAATAAGGATGCTTATTGTGGAGCTGAATTACAGTATTAGGAGCTAGCCAGCCTCACAGTTTGTCATCTGAAAATTGGAGAAACAGAAAAGTTGGACCTATAATTCAATCTAAGTTTAAAGACCTGGACACCAAGTTCCAAGATCAGAAGAAAACAATTAGAAAAACTTTTTTTAAAAAAGAGTAAAGAAGGACAGAAAGAGAAGAGAAGGGGTGGATCACACAGCTCAAGAAGCAATGAGGGACATCACCTACCTCTGCCTTCTGTACCAGCTGGCCTTCATGGGGCTGGCACATACTAGTGACAGTTATTACCTTAGCATACTGACACAAATGCTAACTCTTCTGGAAACATCTTCACAGTTACACTTAGAAATAATCCTTCACCAGCTACTGGGTATCATTGAACACAGTCAGGTCAATGCAAAAAGCTAACTGCCACAGTCTCCTAAAACATTAGCCTTCCCCACATTCAGATCTCATCTCTCTGTTTGTGTTCAGATCTTTGGAGATGATCTTTTAAATAAAACCAGAGAGGTGCCCAGAGAGATGCTTGAGGCAAGACATCGAGATTGTCCTCCGACTAGTCCTGGTATGCCATTTTAGGTCTGCCCCAGAGACAGACGGTTCTAATACAGAGTATAGCCGCCACTGATATCTCAGTCCATGCCACTGCCTCACTTGGTGCAAGCTCTACACTGTCCTAGCATAGAGACCATCCTAATAAATATAGTAGGTATGTGTTAGGGTTTCTGGGAAACCAGTAAGCTAGTGGTTCTCAACGTGTGGGTTGCAGCCCCTTTGGGGGACACATATCGGATATCCTGCATATCAGATATTTACATTGCACTTCGTAACAGTAGCAAAATTGTGGTAGCAACAAAAATTATTTATGGTTGGGGCTCATCACAACATGAGGACCTGTATTAAAGGGTTGCAGCATTGGGAAGGTTGAGAACCACTGCAGTAAGCCATTTCTAACATGCCTTCCTGGCTCCTCTCCACACAGGACAGTAATGGCACTTCTTGTTGTCCATCCTTAACATGTGGACACACCAAGGAACCTGACCAGCAACCTCTTAAGCTCACTAGGAGGTTAAGTCCTAAGTCACAGGAAAATGGCCCTAGAAGGACCCTAAATGATGGGGAAATGACCCTAGGTCAATAAACAACTTTGCTAAACAACTTCCCATCCCTGCTCCCTCTCCCCAGCACCTTCCAGACTCACTCCCACGCATGTTCTCAAGTTCCTGCCAGGATACATCTCATAGTTTTTCCAGAGAAACGCTGTCTGATCCTGCAGCAGACACTATTCAGGCCATGCTGAGAACGGATCCAATAAATATGATAGAAATGATGGGGGTGGGGGGGGCAGATCTTGAGAAGAGCGGAGATCATGTTACAGCTGAGATTTTCGTGTGGTGTGTTGGTAAGGGTGGCGGAGGGCTTCTATTCTCCAGCAGGGTAGAAGGGACTGCCGCTTCCATCTAGTGGACTGTGGACTTCAACAACCTCGGGCACATTCACCAACAAGTCTTCTCATTTCGCAGCATCCTGTTGCTTCTGTACACGGTCTCTGACGTCACTCACCAGAGGACACTCGTCAAGGATGAGCGACCAGCATCCACGGAGGCAGAGCTGCCCCTCATAGGCAAGAGATAAGTGTTCCTTTACTGCTGCTGTGCCCTTTCTGAGTCTCAGGGCTTGCCCTAAACTAACAATCTACAATCGCTTTTCTTCAAGGCTCTAGAGCCTGTAACAAGTCAGTCATCTCAGCCTCATAAGTATAAGCATGTCTGAGAGTTCAATATCCCATCAGCCACACACTAGAGTCTGAGCCATTGGGAGATGCCACTCCAGGAGGTTCCCATGGGCTTACAGGTGATGGCAGTGGGGTCCCCGTAATTGTCTGATTGTTTTCACTGTCCCATCTGAGGCTTTGACATTTCCAGGGTCATTTCTACCTGAAAAGTCTTAATTTGTGAATCCGAAACAAGAACTTTGTGTGGTGGCTTGAGGGATAACCCTAGAAAGCTGAAGCAAAGGATAAGAGAGTCAGACAAAAAAAAGGGAGGAGAAAGTCAGTAAAGAAAGAAAGAAAGAAAGAAAGAAAGAAAGAAAGAAAGAAAGAAAGAAAGAAAGGAAGGAAGGAAGGAAGGAAGGAAGAAGAAAGGAAGGAAGGAAGGAAGGAAGAAAGAAAGAAAGAAAGAAAGAAAGAAAGAAAGAAAGAAAGAAAGAAAGAAAGAAAGAAAGGAAGGAAGGAAGGAAGAAAGAAAGAAAGAACAGTTCATTTTCAGGGGCCTAATTCCCTTCAGCAGTTAGAACGATGGGTACTCACCAAGAACAAATGCAAAAACAGACATTGTTATAGCTATGCTTAGAGAGCTATTATTCACAATGGCCAAAAGGTGGAAATGACCCAAATATCAACTGACAGATGAACAGATAAACAAAATATGGCATGTTCACAGTAGATGGCCTACTTTGGTTTCTATTGAGTGGGGAATTTGCGATTTAATAACAACACATTTCAGTGGGAAACAAGAAAGTGCTCTGGTGTGAACCCTGGTATGATTGGACTCCATCACCAAGCTGTTGTTTAAAATTGTTAAAATAATGTATTTCACATTATATACATTTAATCATACTTTTTATTTATTTACATTTCAAATGTTTTTCCCTTTCCAGGTCGCCCCTTCAGAAACCCCCTATCCTATCCCTCCTCCTCCTGCCTCTATCAGCGTGCTCCCCCACCCACTCACTCCGATATTCTCGCCCTGACATTCCCCTACACTGGAGGCATCAAATACCCTCAGGTCTGAGGGCCTCTCCTCCCACTGATGTCCAACAAGGCCATCCTCTGCCACATATGTGGCCAGCACCATGGGTTGCTCCATGTGTATTCTTTGGTTGGTGACCCAGTCCCCAGGAGCTCCAGGGATTCTGGCCTGTTGACACTGCTGCTCCCTCCATGGGGCTGCAACCCCCTTCAGCTTCTTCAGTCTCTTCTCCAACTCCTCCATTGGAGACCCCCAAGCTCAGTCCAATTGTTGGCTGTGAGCTTCATGCTCTCTATTTGTTAGGCTCTGGCAGAGCCTCTCAGGAGACAACCATATCAGGCTTCTATCAGCAAGCACTTCCCTACATCCACCATAACATCTGGGTTTGGTATATGGGATGGATCCCCAGGTGGGGCAGTCTCTGAATGGCCTTTCCTTCAGTCTCTGCTCTACATTTTGACGTCGTATTTCCTCCTGTGAGTATTTTGTTCACCCTTCTAAAGAGCACTGAAGCACCCACATTTTGGACTTCCTTCTTCTTAGGCTGCATATGGTTTGTGAATTGAATCTTGGGTATTCTGAACTTTTGGGCTAATGTCCACTTATCAGTGAGTGCATACCATGTTTGTTCCTTTGTGACTGAGTTACCTTACTCAGGATGATATTCTCAAGTTCCATCCATTTGCCTGCGGAGTTCCTGAAGTCACTATTTTTAATGACTGAGTTGTACTCCATTGTGTAAATGTACAACATTTTCTGTATCCAATCTTCTGTTGAGGGACATCTGGGTTGTTTCTAGTTTCTGGGTATTATAAATATAGCTTCTATGAACACAGTGGAGCATGTGTCCTTATTACAAGTTGGAGCATCTTCTGAGTATATGCCCAGGAGTGGTATAGCTGGGTCCTCAGGTAGTATTATGTCCATTTTCTGAGGAACCACCAGACTGATTTCCAGAGTGGTTGTATCAGCTTGCAATCCCACCAGCAATAGAGGAGTGTTCTCTTTCTCAACATCCTTACCAGCATCTGCTGTCACCTGAGTTTTTCATTTTAACCATTCTGACTGGTGTGAGATGGAATCTCAGGGTTGTTTTGATTTGCATTTCCCTGATGAATAAGGATGTTGAACATTTCTTTAGGTGTTTCTGAGCCCTTCACATTTCCTCAGTTGAGAATTCTCTGTTTAACTCTGTTCACTATTTTTTAATGGGGTTATTTGGTTCTCTGAAGCCTAACTTCTTGAGTTCTTTGTATATATTAGATATTATCCTTCTATCAGATATAGGGTTGGTAAAGATCTTTTCCCAATCTGTTGATTGCCATTTTGTCCTATTGACAGTGTCCTTTGCCTTTCAAAAGCTTTGCAATTTTATGAGGTACCATTTGTTGATTCTTGATCTTAGAGCATAAGCTCCCTGTGCCCATGTGTTCAAGATTTTCCCCACTTTCTCTTCTATTAGATTCAGTGTATCTGGTTTTATATGGAGGTCATTGATCCGCATGGACTTGAGCTTTGTATAGAGAGATAAGAATGGATCAATTTGTATTCTTCTACATGTTGCCTGACAATTGAACCAGCACCATTTGTTGAAAATGCTGTCTATTTTCCACTGGATGGTTTTAGCTCCTTTGTCAAAGATCAAACCCTAGGTGTGTGGGTTCATTTCTGGAACTTCAACTCTATTCCACTGATCTACCTGCCTGTCACTGTACCAATACCATACCGTTTTTATCTCTATGGCTCTGTAGTAGAGCTTGAGGTCTGAGATGCTGATCCCCCCAGAAGTTCTTTTATTGTTTTATTGTTTCTTGTTATTCCAGATGAATTTGAGAATTGCTCTTTCTAACTCTATGAAGAGTTGAGTTGGAATTTTGATGGGGATTGCATTGAATCTGTAGATTGTTTTCTGTGAGATGGCCATTTTGACTATTAATCCTGTCAATCGATGAGCATGGGAGATCTTTCCATCTTCTGAGGTCTTCTTTGATTTCTTTCTTCAGAGACTTGAAGTTCTTTTCATACAGATCTTTCACTTGTTTGGTTAGAGTTACACCAAGATACTTTATATTGTTTGTGACTATTGTGAAGGGTGTCATTTCCCTAATTTCTTTCTCAGCCTATTTATTCTTTGAGTATAGGAAGGCTACTTATTTGAGTTAGTTTTATATCTGGCCACTTTGCTAAAGTTGTTTATCAGCTGTAGGAGTTCTCTGGTGGAGATTTTGGGGTCACTTAAGTATACTATCATATCATCTGCAAATAGTGATATTTTGATTTCTTCCTTTCCAATTGGAATCCCTTTGACCTCCTTTTGTTCTCTAATTGTTCTAGCTAGAACTTCAAGTACTATATTGAATAGATAGGAAGAGAAAGGGCAGCCTTGCCTAGTCCCTGATTTTAGTGGGATTGCTTCCAGTTTCTCTCCATTAAGTTTGATGTTGGCTATGGGTTTGCTGTATATTGCTTTTACTATGTTTAGGTATGGGCCTTGAATTCCTGATCTTTCCAAGACTTTTAACATGAAGAGATGTTGAATTTTATCAAATGCTTTTTCAACATCTAATGATATGATCATGTGGTTTGTTTGGTTGATTTTTATTATTTTTTTTTAGTTTGTTTATGTAGTGGATTACATTGATGGATTTCCATATATTGAACCATCCCTGCATTCCTGGCATGAAGACGACTTGATCATGGTGAGTGATCATTTTGATGTATTCTTGGATTCAGTCTGTGAGAATTTTATTGAGTACTTTTGCATCGATATTCATAAGGGAAATTGGTCTGACGTTCTCTTTCTTTGTTGGGTCTTTGTGTGGTTTTGGAATAAGTGTAATTGTGGCTACATAGAACAAATTGGGAAGTGATCCTTCTGTTTCTATTTTGTGGAATAGTTTGAAGAGTATTGGTATTAGGTCTTCTTTGAAGTTCTGATAGAATTCTGCACTAAACCTATCTGGTTCTGGGCTTTTTTTTGGTTGCGAGACCTTTGATGACTGCTTTTATTTCTTTAGGGGTTATGGGACTGTTTAGATGGTTTATCTGATCCTGATTTAACTTAGGTATTTGGTATCTGTCTAGAAAAATGTCCATTTCATCCAGATTTTCCAGTTGTCTTAAGTAGGCTTTTGTAGTAGGATCTGAATATTTTCTTTAAATTTCCTCCGTTTCTATTGTTATATCTCCCTTTTCATTTCTGATTTTATTAATTTGGATACTGTCTCTGTGCCCTTTAGTTAGTCTAGCTAAAGATTTATCTATCTTGTTTTTCTCAAAGAACCAGCTCCTGGTTTTGTTGATTCTTTGTATAGTTCTTTTTGTTTCTACTTGGTTGATTTTAGCCCTGAGTTTGATTATTTCCTGCCATCTACTCCTCTTGGGTGTATTTGCTCCCTTTTGTTCTAGAGCTTTCAGGTGTGCTGTTAAGCTTCTAGTGTATGCTTTCTCCAGTTTTGTTTTTGTTTTTGTTTTTGTTTTTTGAGGCACTCAGAGCTATGAGTTTGCCTCTTTGCACTGCTTTGATTGTTTCCCATAAGTTTGGGTATGTTGTACCTTCATTTTCATTAAATTCTAAAAAGTCTTTAATTTCTTTCTTTATTTCTTCCATGACCAAGTTATCATTGAGTAGAGCATTGTTCAGCTTCCATGTGTACGTGGGCTTTCTTTGTTTTTGTTGCTATTGAAGACCAGCCTTAATCCATAGTGATATGATAGAAAGCATGCGATTATTTCAATCTTCTTATATCTGTTGAGGTCTGTTTTGTGGTCAGTTTTGGAGAAGGTACCATGAAGTGCTGAGAAGAAGGTATATACTTTTGCTTTAGGATGAAATGTTTTATAGATATCTGTTAAATCCATTTGGTCCATAACTTCTGTTAGTTTCACTGTGTCTCTGTTTAGTTTGTGTTTCCATGATCTGTCCATTGATGAGAGTGGGGTGTTGAAGTCTCCCACTATTATTGTGTGAGGTGCAATGTGTGCTTTGAGCTTTAGTAAAGTTTCTTTTATGAATGTGGCTGCCCTTGCATTTGGAGCATAGATGTTCAGAATTGAGAGTCCTTCTTGGTAGATTTTTTTCTTTGATGAATATAAAGTGTCCTTCCTTATCTTTTTTTGATAACTTTTGGTTGAAAGGCAAGGAAAATTGTTTTCCAGCCGTTTGCGCTGAGGTAGTGTTTGTCTTTGACACTGAGGTATGTTTCCTGTATGCAACAAAATGCTGGGTCCTGTTTACGTATCCAGTCTGTTAGTTTATGACTTTTTATTGGGAAATTGAGTCCATTGATGCTTTTTTGTTTTGGTTTGGTTTTTTGATTTTTCAAGACAGGGTTTCTCTGTATAGCCCTGGCTGTCCTGGAACTCACTTTGTAGACCAGGCTGGCCTCGAACTCAGAAATCCACCTGCCTCTGCCTCTGCCTCCCGAGTGCTGGGATTGAAGGTGTGCGCCACCACGCCCGGCTGAGTCCATTGATGTTAAGAGATGTTAAGGAATAGTGATTGCTGCTTCTTGTTATTTTTATGTCATTTTTATGTTTGTTCGGTTATCATCATTTGGGTTTGTTGAAAGACTATTACTTTCTTGCTTTTTCTAGGGTGTAGTTTCCCTCCTTGTGTTGGTGTTTTCCATCTATTATCCTTTGTAGGGCTGGATTTGTGGAAAGCTATTGTGCAAATTTGGTTTTGTCATGGAATATCTTGATTTCTCCATCTATGGTAATTGAGAGTTCTGCTGGGTATAGTAGTCTGGGCTGGAATTTGTGTTCTCTTAGGGTTTGTATGAGATCTGCCCAGGATCTTCTAGCTTTCATAGTCTCTGGTGAGAAGTCTGGTGTAATTCTGATAGGTTTGCCTTTATATGTTACTTGACATTTTCCCCTTATTGCTTTTAGTATTTTTTTGTTTTGTTTTGTTTTGTGCATTTGGTGTTTTGACTATTATGTGATGGTAGGAATTTCTTTTCTAGTCCAATCTATTTTGAGTTCTGCAGGCTTCTTGCATGTTCATGGGCATCTCTTCCTTTAGGTTGGGGAAGT
Source organism: Mus musculus (assembly GCF_000001635.26). Taxonomy (NCBI): domain Eukaryota; kingdom Metazoa; phylum Chordata; class Mammalia; order Rodentia; family Muridae; genus Mus; species Mus musculus. The sequence continues at coordinate 70,382,430 of NC_000078.6, read as the reverse complement.
TTTCTTCTATAATTTTGTTGAAGATATTTACTGACCCTTTAAGTTGGGAATCTTTGCTCTTTTCTATACCTATTATCTGTCCCGTCCAGCAGGACCCAGTTATTTGTGGGTACGAGGGGAACCGCAAACCTGCAAGAGAAACGGGTGGGAAAAAAGAGAGAGACCAAGGAAGATTCCTGTCAAGGTCTGTTTAATGAAGGCTAGAGGCCTGATTATAAGCACACAGTGAGGGGAAATAGGGAGGGGCTGAGGGGGAATTAACAAAGAACAAAGAAGTAGGCATCTGGGGACATGAAGGCTGAATTCTGACTGCAGGTGGGAGGCACCCTGAGTCTTATCTCAGGAATGTAGCTTCCTCCTTAACAGTCTGGGGTGTCAAGCTGGGCTCAGCACATAACTCATGTCCTTAGAAGTCTTGGGAGTCAGGAAGAGATAAGGAAGAGGGGACTATAATTCAGCTTTTTAGGGTCTTAGGTGCCAGGAAGAGAGAGGGAGGAGGAGGTGACCAGCTCCTTAACACAAGGCCATTTGGCTTATTAGGGTGGGAAACTGCGAAAGGCTTACTTTCTCACGGTATGGTCTCCAACAATTATCCTTAGGTTTGGTCTTTTCGTTGTGTCCTGGATTTCTTGGATGTTTTGGGTTAGGAGATTTTTGCATATTGCATTTTTCTTTGACTGTTGTGTCAATGTTTTCTATGGTATCTTCTGCACCTGAGATTCTCTTCTATATGTTGTATTCTGTTCATGATGCTTGCATCTATGACTCCTGATCTCTTTCCTAGGTTTTCTATCTCCAGTGTTGTTTCCATTTGTGATTTCCTTATAGTTTCTATTTCCATTTTTAGATCCTGGATGGTTTTGTTCAGTTCTTTCACCAGTTTGGTTGTGTTTTCCTGTAATTCTTTAAGGGATTTTTGTGTTTCTTCTTTAAGGTCTTCTACCTGTTTACATGTGTTTTCTTTTATTTCTTTAAGGAAATTATTTATGTCCTTCTTAATGTCCTCTATCATTATCATGAGATGTGATTTTAAATCAGAGTCTCGCTGTGGTGAGAGACCTGGGTTCTGATGATGCCAAGTAACCTTGGTTTCTGTTGCTTATGTTCTTGTGCTTGCCTTTCACCATCTGGTTACCTCTGGTTTTGGCTGGTCTTGCTGTCTCTGACTGTGGCTTATCTATCCTGCAATCCTGTGTGTCAGTACTCCTGGGAGACCAGTTCTCTCCAGGAGGATTTTAGGTATGGAGAATTGTGGTACAGGGTCAGCTCTGGGGTGCAGACAGAAACCAGAAGGGTCCTGTCCCCAGCTGATCCTTGGTTCCTGTGTCCGATGGCTCTGGTAGTGTCCCTCTTGGGCCAGGAATTTGAAGAGAAGTGGTGGTCTTACCCATGCTTGCAGGTGTGTAGGCACTCCTGGGAGACCAGCTCTCTTCTAGCGGTAATTGTATATGTTGTTCTATGGCCACAGGATCAGCTCCATGTGCAGACAGAAATCTGATGATTCCTGTCCCAGGCAGCTCCTCCGTTCCTGTGTCCTGAGGGTTCTGGGCGGGTTTCTCTGAGCAGCAGTGGTGGTCCTCCCTGTGCTCACAGGCTTGTCTGTGAGGCTTGTTTCTGCACTGTCCTGCAGAAACCCCCCTTACCCCTAGGCTCTCTCCCACAGCAGGCACAGTGAGGCTTGCTTCTGAGGCTTGCCTCTGCATTTTTCCTCAGCTCTGCTTTCCCCAACCCCTGCCCCCCTCCCGCCTTGCAGCAAATTTGCGGGTTCTCTCTGGCCACTATGAGCAGACTCAAGGAGCCATGGGTGCCAGCCTGAGTAAGACAAATGACAAAAACTCCTCAGCTTCAGTGGCGTCAAGGCTAGCACTCTCCCAGATAACCAGGTGCAGCTGGTGCCTATTCTTGAAGAAAGGAGATTAGGGTCCCACACTTAAATCATAGAAAAGAGGTAATCAGAGGTCACAGACAGTTATGGCCGGCCATAAAACTAGTTCCTGATAGCCCTACAAAAGACAGTCTTTAATCCTCCCTCAGCCTTGCAATCCTGCCCTACCAAATGGTGTCATGTCTGAGTTATGACTTATGTCACCTGCCTTCCCTCCCCTTCACCCTAAGTGTTCAAGGAATTTCTAACTACGCTATATATAAGTGCTAAAACACTGAGCTTGGGGTCGCACTCCAGACTTACACTGTGGGGAGGTTTGCAATCCAAGTCAAGACTTGTAATAAAGGACTCTTATGCAAGTTGCAGTGGACTTCGAAGTTCTTGAGCTCTCCTGGGTTTTCCCACAGAATCGGGGCATAACAGTCTGCACTCCTGGGAAGGCAGCTCTCTCCGGGCACTATTTGGGTATGGAGTCCTGTGCTAAATATACCTTTAAAGGAAAGGAAAGAAGAAGGGAGGGAAGGAGAGGGGAGGGGAGGGGAGAGGAGAGAAATCTAGAGAGGTCCAAGCAGGCTTTTGCAGACATACACAAATCAGGATGCTTATTTCAGTACTGGATACAGAGTAGTGACTTATGTTTCACACGAGTTTCCACCCAGCATCCCCACCCTACTGCCTTCCTGTCTGGTCCTTTTTTTGAAATACAGAGAGTAAGGAAACAGAACTCAAACTGTTGTGTGGTTGCACCTGCTTAAACTCTCAGTGCTACATTGTTGCTATCAGCTTCTGGGAGACCATCAGCTACCGGTGACCTCCTAGCCACTTCTTCTGGGAAGTTGTACTGTTAGCCCTTTAAATCTTTTCCTACATAGGCAAACGGAGATTCAGTGGTATTGAATGGTCTTCTGGGACTTACCCTATGGAAGCACCTCTCTTGGTGGCTAGCCACTCCAGGGCTGGCTTCTGGCTAGACTCTAATTGGGGAAAGACCAAGTCAGGAGCATGTGAGTTTAGTCCATTGTGGCAACTCACTGGTCACTATGCATGAACATTGCTGTGGTCTGTGTTCTGAAACTCTCAGCATTCCCATGCATCTCATAAAACCTCCTCTGCACATAACTGACAAGTTGAAGGGGGGGGATATGCCCTTGTCCACATTGTATAAATAATATAATTAAAAATGCATGGTTCCCACTGGGAGAGACAGAGAGAAAGAGAGAGAGAGAGATTTTCTACACAGAATAATGAAAGCAAAAGAACATAGAGCAAATGATTTAACCAGGAAATCACCAGATCATAACTATTTATTCATTGTGTGTGTGTGTGTGTGTGTGTGTGTGTGTGTGTGTGTGTGTGTGTTCAGGTATCTGGGAAGGCCAGGAGATGGTATTAGATCACCTAGAGCTGGAGTTACAGGCAATTCACTTGCCACGGTTGCTAGAAACCAAACTCCCATCTTCTGAAGGAGCAACAAGGGCTTTTATCTGCTGAAGCATCTCTCCATCCTTTTGTTTCACAACTCTTAGGTCGTAATTTATTCAGAAGAATGATTTTCAACATATGTTGAAGACACTGGGCAAAAGTTTGAGAACAAGACAGTCTCATCACTCCACAGATCATTTTTAAATAAAAAGGAGGAAAGATGACTTTACAATGACTGGATCTGGCAGATACTCTATAAGTAAGAAAACAGATGTGATCACCTTATGGTTGCCATGAGGAATAGATTCCTCTATGGGTGTGACTTATCATTATATAATAGAACAATACTTCTTTCAGCCCATATTTGGGAAGCTTCTTCTTGTAGCAGGGGTTGATCAACACAAGACCCACAACAGGCTGAACTGAAGACAGTGAGAGACCATATAATGCTCAGCCTTAAAGGGAACAGATACACTGCGCCTCCCCGCTCCTCTCAGGGCTCAGAGATCATTGGAGGGGGCAGGAAGAGGGTGAGAGCCAGAGATGGTGGATGACTAGAGGGAGGAGGAGGAGGAGGAGGAGGAGGAGGAGGAGGAGGAGGCTGCACATGTGAACTCACAGTGGTTGTGACACCACGCACAAATCTCTTCACTCCCCAGCCAAGCCAAATCCCAGAGAGGGGAGTTGGACACACTGTCCCATCACTAGCAGTGGAGTGGATGGCAATCTTTAGCTGCACAGAGAGGGAGGGACAGTTTTCTCTAAGAGAATAGCCTAGATAAATCAACCACCCTCCAGTGGAAGACCACATAGCTAAGACTTTGGACAGCCGAATGGGACTTGTTTTGTTTGTTTGTTTGTTTGTTTTTAATGTACTCAGAGCTGGGTGGGTAGAGAAGATAAGGGCAGCGAGTATATAGTCAAAGCAATGTATGAACTCAAAACTCTCAAAGATGTAGTACAGTTTTAAAGGAAAATGACAAATGTTGAGCAGTTGAGGGTTTTCCCCCCTGCTTTCCCATTTTCCTGCATGCACTGTAGCCTTGGAGCACACTTTATAATAGCATTTTAACTAATGAATGAAAGGTATTTCAGGACCTGGGGACACAGGTCAGTACTTAAAAGCACTGGCTGCTCTTCCAGAGGACCTGGGCTCAATTCCCAGCAGTCCCACGGCAGCTCACAACCATCTATAGTAACTCCAATTCCAAGGAATGTTTCCTCTTTCTGGCCTCAGTGGGCACCAGGCACACATGGTGCACAGGCAGACGTGCAGACAGAATACCCATATACAGAATAAGAAATTTTAATGAGAATATTACCATGCTATAAACCAAATGAACAACAGAGTCAATAGTTAGTGGCTACCAGTGTCTTCTTCATTCATGAGAACTGCTCCATATCTCCTTGCCGGGCCAAAGGAACCAAACGTGGACTGACAAGGTCCCTGGGATCCAACCTGGGCTGCCAACCTTCGGGACACTAAGGACAGATGAGCATGTGAGTTGCAAAATCACTCTAGGGGCCCAAGGACCCAAGAAAGAAAGAAAGAAAGAGAGGGGAGGGGAGGGGAGGGAAGGGGAGGGGAGGGAAGGGGGGAAGGGGGAGGGAGGGAGGGAGGGAGGGAGGAAGGAAGGAAAGAAAGAAAGAAAGAAAGAAAGAAAGAAAGAAAGAAAGAAAGAAAGAAAGAAAGAAAGAAAGAAAGAAAGAAGGCAGTATGTGTCTTTGAGTTTCCAATGTTGTGAAGAGACACCATGACCAAGGAAACTTTTGCAAAGGATAATGTTTAATTGGGGTTGGCTTACAGGTTCAGGGGTCCAGTCCACTATCTTCATGGTGGGAAGCAGGCAACATTCAGGCAGACATGGTGTGGAGGAGCTGAGAAGTCTACATTTTGATCTGAAGGCAAACAGGAGAAGACTGTCTCATGGGCAGCTAGGAGGAGGGTCTCGAAGCCCACCCCCACAGTGACACACTTCCTCTAGCAAGGCCACACCTTCTAATAGTGCCATTCCTGGGGCCAAGCAAATTCAAATCACCACAGTATGATCATATTAAAATTCCAAATATGTCTTCCTTGGTGAGCACAACTGGACTATCATGTGTGGGCATTTAGTTTGGTGAGGAAAGTTTGCACAGTGAAGCTGGATATACTTGGGAGTTAGAGGAAGGCAGACATCTGAGTTCAAAGCCTGGTCTGGTCTTCCAGGAACACAGAGAAACCCTGTCTTGAGAGAGAGAGAGAGAGAGAGAGAGAGAGAGAGAGAGAGAGAGAGAGAGAGAGAGAAATAAAATCCACCACAGAGATGAGAAAATGTGAGAAGGCATCTGAAGTAGAGAACAAAGTTTATTTACTCATTTACTTATTATGTTGCTGAGGCTGGCTTCAAACTTGTTATGTAGCTAAGGATAGCCCTGATCCTTCTTCCTCAGTCTCTGCAGTTTGGAGATTACAGACATACCTTATACTGTCCTGGTAGACAAAGGTCTATTTTTTTTTGTTTGTTTTATTGTTGTTGTTTGAGTGGTAGTTGTAAAAGTGTTACTTTAAAAAATTCATTGTAGCTGGGAAGTGGTGGTGCATACCTTCAATCCCAGAACTCAAGAGGCAAGAGGATCTCTGAGTTTGAGACAAGCCTGGTCTATAGAGTGAGTTCCAGGACAGCCAGGGCTACACAAAGAACCTCTGTTTCAAAAAATAAAACAAACAAACAAACAAACAAAAAATATATATAAAGTAATAAAAAATCATTTTTATAATTTTATGTGCATACATGTGAGGGGTATGTACATATGTACAAGTGCAAGTGTTTGCATGTGCACTGCACAGTGTTTGGAAGTAACAGGTCAATGAGAGGTCTTATCTTTTATCACTCTCTATCTTATCCTTAGAGACACAGTCCCTCACTCAATCTGGCCTCCCAGATTGGGTAAAGTGGCTGGCCATCATGTCCCTGTCTTTCTCATGTCTCCATCCAAGCAGAGCTGGGATAAGGTTAGTAATGGGTACTGAATCCTCAGATCCTTCCTCCTGCTTGCCTTGATTATAATTGCGCTTGTGTGGTTTCATATAGCTTTGTTTTACACCCTAATTAACAAAATTTAACTTAGAGTACATTAAATAAATAAATAGCAAATATAATCTTTGAGTTTCATTTGGATCCTAATTTGAACAAACCAGAAAAAAAAAAATGTCAGGCTTGGAAGATAAGTGCTTTTATGTACTGGCAATCTCTCGGGCCTTGATCTATTAAGTTTAGAAGTCATCGTAAAATTTTAGGCATAACAATGGTTTTGTGTGTTTTAGAAAAAAATCTGCATTTTGAAAATGATTAGATACTATTTGGGATTCACTTTAACATAACCTTCTAGGAATAGAACTATCAGGAAGAGGCATAAGTGAAACAAACTCACTATGTGCTGGACAGACACTCTGACTGCAGAGAACGTGACCACTCCTGAAATGATCCCTCTACCTCAGTGAGTACTTGAATTTCTCACAAGACAAAAATGTCTTTTCTCTACATGATTTGGAAGAGAGGTCCGTGGCAACAGAAAGATGCAGCCTACAAACCTTATGGATGGGTGGTCAGGCAACCTCCTCAATGAACTGTTGAGAAAGACAATTAAGGAGGCAGAAGAGTCAGGGCAGGTGTAACATTGTCTAAATACCCATGAGTGTCCATTACCACAGTGTTACTCTGGATCAGCCTGGAATCAAAACAAAACACAGTCTACCTTCCCTTTGCAGGGGGCTGTAAGTGTGCAGGGCAAGACTGAAAGCCAAGGTGCCACCGTCCTGTAGGACGTTGTGTGTTGTGAAGCCCACGCCTAGAGTCTGTGTATGATAAAATAATGCACAATGTTTTCAAGGCCTCACTGCTCCCTTCCTGGCTGGCACCAGCACTGTGTGCCTTCTGGGGTGTCAAATTGAGAAGAAAAATGTTTTTGCTACCACCCTGCTGCTTTTCAAAATAACACATCCAGCGAGCCAGCTGTGTTAGGACAAAAAGCGTAGCAGCACTTCTGAAGTCGGTGTTGTGTAACCAGTTCTCGAACTTTTCCCTCGATTTCTCCCACTCTAAGATAAGTACCACATGGGTGTCTTGTGGGACGGCGTCTGTTATCAATAGACCATTTTGGAAGAGCATTGTTTCCATCAAGAAGTGGAAAAGCTTCATTTATCTGGTAATTTTAAATATGTTTTTAAAAAATGGCTTGTGTTTTACAATGCAGTGCTGTAAGTTCATGAAGTCATTGCATGATGTATCTTTCTGAAACTTGAAATGGGGAGAAATAAAGGTCTGTGTTTTGTATGTAACGATCGGTGTTGAGAATGTAGATCTAAGGAGAGATGGCATAGCTGTCAGGTCAGCTAGGTTGGGCTAGAAAAAAAATGAGTATATTCCAGTACGCAAAGAGCATGTCCATCCGAGGGCACTCTGTGTGACGAGTGAGAGGTAGCGATCTCCCACAAAACAGAAGAATGGTGACATGCTGTGACAAATGATGTCAGGGCCCCAGCCTATGAAATGCTGTTCCCCACATTCGGTCTCCTCCTACTCAAGAGAATCCTTCACAGGCTTGTCCAGAGGCTTGATTCTTGAGTGAGTCTAGACCCAGTCAAACTGATAAACAAACCACCATAGTCACCATCATTGGCTTAACTCAAGGCTCCGAGTGATATTAAGTAAGACTTATGATAAAGGCCACCTCTGCTATGACCCAGAGGTGTCAGGGTACTGTTCACAAACTAGAGCGTGGGACCCTAACCTTGCTCATAGGAAGGTTTTGTCATGGCATTATAAGCACACACTACCACATCCAGCTTTTCTTACTGTGGAGTCTGAAAATCAATTTCAGGTCCTTATACCAGCAAGATACACATTTAACTGACTGAGACATCTCTTCTAGACCACTGTTTAGCTCTTGGAAGCGTCTACATCAACTACCCCACACTACTATCTTCCATTGACCAATCGCTAATGCTTCTGGGTCCTGAGTTCTTGCTCTTACAATCTCCTGGTTCTAACCTGACTTCTTTTGATGGTTTTCTATAAAGAGATAACGAGTTGGCTTTGAAGAGCCGGACTCCTGCCCATGGGGAAGTTTTATGTGTGTCACTGTGAGTTTGGTAGTTGACTGTGTCCCTCAGTCAATAGTAAACTGGCCCTCGGAGATGGATCAATGGTGTTGTGCCAGCAAAACCAAGTGTCAGCCTTCAAGGTTAAAGCTCTCACTCAGTCTCATCCCTAAAGTCACTGTGGTCAAGTTCCTTGAGACTAAACTACTCAATTACCTAACCAGGTATCCTCCATAAATAGGATTTTTTACAATTATAGTTTAATACAACTATATTTAGAAGATACTTTGGGAATCAATTGGTTTTGGTGGTTTATGACATTTTATGTAATTGTATGTGAGTGTGTGTGTGTGTGTGTGTGTGTGTGTGTGTGTGCATGTGTGTGTCCATGCTATGGGACACTAGTGGAGAGTAGAGGACAATGTGCAGCAATCAGTTCTCTCCTCTTTCCGTGTGTGTCCTAGGGATCAAGCGCAGGCTGTCAAGCCTGGCATTGGGCTTCTTTCCCTGATAAACCATTTCACCAAACCCAGGACCTTTTAAAAATAAATCATATTTACCTACAACATTATACTTTTGTATGTAGGTGGTGTGTGTGTGTGTGTGTGTGTGTTGGGAGGTTAATTAATGGAAGTACACAAAAAGTGAGTTTCAGTTAGAAAATGCATGATCTTTGTCTTTGAGGTCATCTCTTCCTGAAGTGTTGGGTGTTTGTTTCCCATTGTTTTATTTTATTAGTATTGCATTCCATGGTTCTTTGTATTCTGTGAAGGGATTTTTCCCCCTAACTCTGGAATTATCTTCTCTCTACTCCGTCAATGCCATTGCCTCTCTGCAGTCACCCACTAGCCTCCTTTATTTCATAATCTAGAAAATGTCCACCTACAGACTGCACCTTAATTGTGTCATCTGCCAAAAGGCAAGATGATTGGGGAAGAGAATCTTAAAAACACTTCCCACACGTTCACACATTGTGGGGTGGGGATGCTTACATAGCGGGCACCCCAGAGTCCCGCTGTGTCTGCAGAGAACTTTAGAATGATTCATGCAGAAAATAACTTGGGGAAAAGGAACTCTGGAAGATTCTATGTGGCGTGAGTGTCAGGGTTCTGAGTCAGAACATCTCTGACATGGCCAAGATCTTTCATCTCTTCCCCACCACAGCCATGAACACAAACATTTCATTAATTCATCCACTCACTCATTCATTCATTCATTCATTCATTCATAACATGGTCCTCAAGGATTCATTTGACCATGTGGCCTGAGATACTATATATGAACTGTGTACAAGTGGATGCCATGACTTGGGTCCCTTGTATATAGGCACTGCTTTGCATTTAATAAAAATCAGATGTTCCCTGAAATCAGAAGCAGTTGGTGGTGTTGCTGATGACAAAAACTCAGACCAGATAGTTCATGTTTGCTACCATTAATGATCACAGTTGTTTTGTTTCCTGCACTCTCAGGTAGAGCCATTTGGCAGCTCACAGGGGTTTCTAGAAAACACCAAGGATAATTACACTCATATTTATTTTCCTCCTGCAAGAAGAAGGTATCTTTGGATGACAAATTAGCTATTGCTATAAACTTAAGCTAAAAACTGAAAATTACTTAAAGATTATTTCAACTAAAAAGCTTGACAAAACGCCAGAAATTAAATGTCTCTTGCCACTGCACTCCGGCCGAGTCAGCCTGTCAGGCAGGGATGCCTAAAAGCTGCTCATGAGGCAAAAAGAGTTTCAAGGAAGCTCTCCTCCTGGAGTCTGGCATTCCCTTAATTCTCCATTCCCGAGTTAGTCTAGTGTATGGATCCACGTGCTCTCTTTCAGTATCATCTTATTATAAGTGCCTTTTAAGATTGAATTCTGACATAGCTAAAGCCTTCCGCCAGTGTTCCAACAGTCCTAGAACGTCCTTGAGCTAGACAGTGACATTCAGAATAGCCTCTGGTATTACACTATCAATAAAAGCCAAGTCACTCCCATATACAGGAATTTACAATGGTTTAGGAAGTAGATCGGGCTGTGGTTTTAGAGTATTGCATTATTCATGAGATGGTTAGCTAGAACGGAACTCCCTAGTTAGAACCATGACTTGGGTGTGAAAGCCCTTGCCCTAGGAGTGAAAAGTTCTCACACCTGGCTTCTAAGACTATAGCTGACCTTAGATAGAGCTGACTCTGTCTCAGTTATTTTATTGCCCAGTTCCTGCCAGTCTTTGCGTTTTCATTTCCTCTGTTCTGTGTAAGAGTCATTAAGCATCCGGTTACCTCATTTGTACCTTGTGGGTATGTCACCCAACTTCCTTATTGTCTTCTGCATAAAAAGTCTGATGTTCGATTTGAAAAATGACATTCAGATTCCACACGGCCTCTCCTGTGTACATCTTTTTGTCACTCATCCTACGCTTTGTCCACCCGTGACTAGAGACCCATTCCACGCAGACAAAGGGGCCCAGAGGGTCTACGGCAGTCTATCTCCTTATTGTTGCATTCTGAAGTGAGCTGTGCAACACTGTGACACGCAGAGCAAAGAGCCTCTCAGGGCTGTTTCTGAAAATATGTTCATCCTTGATTAACAAGCCAGTCCCAGCAAGAAGAAGCTGTCCGAGCAACTACACAGACTTCTAATCTCTACAGATTCCAGATTCCAGGAACCTCCTCCTCTCGGCTGCCATAAAGAAAATGCCAAGCCCACTATCCAAAGACTCCCATGCCTCTGCGACCCTCTAATAAGCTCACCAGGTATCCAGATTCCAAGAAAATAATGTTAGATTTCAGATGAGCTGCTGCCCAGGGCATGCCTCATCTCATCTCTCTATCTCAGCACTCATAGTTGAATCTGGAATGCCTACTGCTACCGGGCAAAGATGCCTCACTGAGTAACCTTCTAAGATTGCCTGGGCATATGAATTCCAGGAAAATGAATGGTAGGGGCTGTTCTCACTCCCTCTAGGAAGTGTGTAAGCCCAGGCTACTGGGCTCGAAAACATCAGAAAGCTACTGATCTAATAGGAACACCTTAACCTAATGTACTTCTACCCAGTACCCCAGCATCCTCTAAGCCACACAGTACCAAGATCCCTTCCTCTCTTTCCCAGAATGCAAGACCCTCCCTTACCAGCTTGGGTACAAGAGACACCTAAGGACAGTACCAAGGACCACCGACCTTTGCCTTCCTCTGAGATCTGAAGAAAAGGGCCCATATCCTGCCTCACAGGCCTGAACTCTCCTCAGGGCCACACCATGTTGCCTTTCTGTGTTGATAATAATTCTGACAAGTCTCTTGCTCCAAATCACGCTTCTCAGTGCTCCCCATTTCCCCATTTAAGCCCCTAACCTAAGAATCCTTAAAAAAAATAATAATAATTAAAAAGGCAGCAGATACCCCCTTAACCTGGACTCTGCTTTGACAGGCAAGGACTGGGGTGAATCCATCCAGCTCCAGAATAAACAGGCTTCCAAATTCCGCATTTAAGACCTGTGTAACCTTGGCCAGTCCCCACAACTGAATCCAAAAGTTTTTCTATAACCTTAAGAAAGTATGCCCTATCAAGACAGAATAAAATGATCTATCCCACAACAATAGAGCTACACAGTAGGGGTCACAGGATTCTGTGTGTGCACTTAGCTTCCCCTCCATTGGCTCCCAAAGCAAAGGAACAGAGATGTCCCCTTGGGACAGTGGAGCTACAGCCACTGACCCCAGCTTCTGCAAGAGGAAAGAAGTGCACGCACTAGTCTCACAGAGTATCCCAGGCTCTTCCCAGTGTTGGCAAGATGCAACAAAGGGAGAGGACTTGCCTTTCTGAGGAGAGCCAGCAGACCATGTCTTGAAGTCACCTCTGAGCAATGAGGCATGCTGGATCTCCTGAGGTAATTTAAAATGCCGCTGTCACATAGGCCCAAGTTTTAAAAGAAAAAGTCTTCCTCACTGTGAGTGGGACTCATGTTTCCCCCATGATAGCTACCTTGACTTGTGTCATTGTTCACGCCTTGGCTTCTTGATGGTTCCCCTGATAGTGGTCCTGATTCTCTTGGGGTCTCTGTTTTTCTCTTGCCTGGCTCCAAAACCCTGGTCTAAAACACTGTTTTCAATCTCATTGCATCTGGATAAATCCCTTTCTGTCTTTTCCAGCTGAAATATAACCTTCTGTGGGACAAAAATATTTGTCTATTTTGTACCTAATGCAATTGACAGTCAATTGAATGAACAGATAAACTGGTTGATTTATAACCTCTGTGCACATACAGAGGAACTCTGAGTGCTCTTCAATTAGTAGGTCAGAGAAAGCTCGGGAATTAGTTTGACTGAATCAGAAGAAACGGTAGGAAGAAGATTTCAATACTTCATTTTTTTTTTAACCGTATAAGATGCATACTTGCATCATAGACGTCACTCTTTCTGACGTCGCCGGTAATCCTGAATATGCCTGGCTTCTCCTTCTCTCCCTTCTCTCTCCTCTGTACCCCATCATTTCTCTGTCACATCTCAGAATAGCAAGTGCTCTTCCTGCTGCATATGCATCGATACATTTCTTTTTTTGTGCAAATGAATGTTTTAAGAAAAGTGTGAAAACGAACTTCAGTTTCAAAACAGAGATGTTCTAATTAAATATGCCATGATAACAAAGCGTCACCGAACAAGATTGGCAACAAAGAACCGGGTTGCTTGATGGAGGAAACCAAGCCTGAAGTCTCTAGAGGTCCAAGACACGGATATAAATGATGACAAGTGCCTTGATGGGCATTGGGTCTCAGCGCCAAGGCCAGTGCTGAGCAGCAGGTGGGGTGAGCTCTCGGGTAGGTTTCTGGGTGCTCACAGAGTGTTTGTCCAAGGTCAGGATATCTGCCCTCCTGGGCTGCCGCCTTATGATCAGATGGCACTATGTCATCTGAGGTAACTGCCTCAGAGGAACGAAGGGGCAAAACCAAGCAGAGCTACACCACCGCGTGAGGAAAACGGGAGGTGTGAGCAGGGAAGAGTTCGGTGTTATAAATTCATCTCCACACTCAGCAGCAGAGGCAGCATGAGTCTGAGACGAAGCCAAGAGCCCTGCCTTCCAATCTCCAGCATGTTGAAACGTCACTGAAGGTTTAAAATATCTGTGTTCTTTTATCCTTCAGCCCTTCCCCACCCCATTTCCTATATCTTTCATCTAGTTTAGGCAAGTGAATTATTGTTCTACCCTGATCTTTCAGCGAGGAAAGCATAAATACTGTCCCTCTTCATTCCTAGACCGTGACAGAGCACCTGAGACAGTGGCAGCACCATCGTGGCACCAGCCTTGACAGGACTTTGCTCGTAGGGAGTTCATGGCCAACCATTAATACACTGATAAGCAAGGCAGAAATATAATATGAGGCCTAGTGATAAACACCATGAATTCCAAATCCTTAAACCTTTATGCAGAAAGTGAATTTCTTCTTAGCACATGAAGATCTGACCTGCCCTAGGTCCAGTGTGTGACTTTTATAAACATACATCTATGAATTTTAATTACACAAATAAGTAAAGTATTAATGGGTCACTTTAAATATAAGATGTAGACATATTTCTCATAAAATTATTTCTCCATATAAAGAAGTTATTACATTCCAGTGCCAAAATTCATCAGAATCACACTTCTTAAAAATCTGAAAATGTCTTAAATTAAAATAAAGCCAAAAAGCAGTTTCATTGATTTCTTAGTTTTATTCAATCCACTGACATAAAAAAAATCATATTGGTGTAAATGAAAACAACACGATTTAAATTTTTGTGTGATATTTCTTAGTGTTGGCTCTGACTTCTATTACAAAGCCTGGTCACGCAGTGTGTTCTCCAAACCAGACTGTCCCACCATGCCGGATCAGGAAGTAGTTCCACGCCGCGCAAGTCTTTGCTCCTCCCCTACACACACACACACACACACACACACACACACACACACACACACACACACGCTTGCTAATGATTATTTGATTGCTGGAAGAGGAGCAGGCGCCTGTGCCTCCAGCTGTACATTGAACTGGAGCACCCCTAGCCCAGAGCCACTGAATGGCACCCTTGCCTCACAGCCAGCGCTTGCTTCTCGCTGTCTCACTGGAGACAGCAACCTCCTCATGAGTCTCAGAAAGGAATAGTGTCTCTCTTACACTGCCCTTCAATCTGTTCGCTGGGTCCTCCCAGAGGACCTAGCAGCAGTCACAGCTCAGTGGCCAAGGGCTGGAGGAAGGGCCCAGGCAGAACCCAGAGCTCTAGCGGTTGCCATGGCAGCAGCAGGACTATGTAAAGCTTCCCGAAGCAGATCTGCTGTCTCAAGAGCTTATACCACAGCCATAGGCTGTCTGTGTTTAGCCTGTGCTGGGGGGAGACAGTTCAGCGTTTTCCCACTCCCTCTGTCAGCTTGCCTTGAGATTATTTGCTGACACCCTGGAGACACAGGTCAGATGAGGCCGCTGACCCAGGTCTTCAGGGGTTTGTACAAGAGCTTGCTTGGCCCTTGTTTGTTTGGAAGGAGCGTGGCAAAGCAGACACTGCTGTATTTAGCCATTGGTGAGATGTCTGGTCCTGTAGCAACTGAACATCCTTTACTAACTGCAGAGTGGTTGATCTAAGACAAAATTGATTCCGCTGTAATAATGGGATTACTTAGAAATACGTAGACCTATCGTACAGGGGATATGTCTTAAATGCACATTTCGCTCAGAACATTTCCCTCCCTTCCTCCCTCCCTCTTTCTCTCCCTCTCTTCATCCCTCCGTCCCTTCCTCTTTCCATTTCTTCCTTCCTCCTTCCCCTCCTCTGCCTTTTTATCCTTCCATTCCTTCCCTCCTCTCTCCCTCCTCCCCTCCCCTCCCCTCTCTGCCCCTCCCTCCATTTTTTTCTTCTTTCTTTTCTCATGTCACACATCCCAGGCTGGCCTTGAACTTCTAACCCTGTTGCATCTCTCTCTCCAGGATTCCAGGATTACAGTCCTGTGCTGCCCCATCCTCTGCTCTCTGCAGCCCTGGAATGGAACTCAGGGCCTTGTGCGCACTGTACAAGACAAGCACTCTGCCAACCAACAGAGCTGCATCTGCAACTCTGGGAGTGCCCATCCCAAGCTCACCATGGACTTCCCACATGAAACATCATTTTTGCCTGTGCTCCCCATGTGTTTCTGGCTGAAGACAGCTTTTGAGTCTGTGGACTCACCAAAGGAGATCACCCTAGTCAGTGTAACGTACTTTCCTGTCCTCCAAGCCTTGAGAATCTAAATAAAACAAGGGGCCGGGAAAGAAAGAGCCTTTCCCCTTTCATTGCTGATTCTTTTTCAATTCTTTTATTTTTCTCACTCATTTGGTGTCAAAACAGATGAATGAAAAGAACTAAAAGGGAAAGGAAAGTGACATGGCTGCTCCTAGGTATGGTGGAGGAGAGGATTTATTGAAGCTATGTGGGAGAGCACAACCAGAGGCAGGGGCATCTGGGAGAGCTCAAAGTGGACAAGATCCTGAGCCAGGCCATGTGGGAAGAGGGGAAAGGGAAGGGAGAGGGTAGAGAGGGGAACCAGGTATAGCAGCCAGGAGGCTCTAAGGTTCAAAAAAAAAAAAAAGTGGGTAGGGTTGGAGAGATGTCTCAGTGGTTAAGAGCACTAGCTAGTCTTCCGGAGGTCCTGAGTTCAATTCCCAGCAACCACATGGTGGCACACAACCACCCTTAATGGGATCTGATGCCCTCTTCTGGTGTGTCTAAAGACAGCTATAATGTATTCATATAGATAAAAAAATAACTCTTTTTAAAAACAAAACAAAACAAAAAGAGAGGGTAAACAAAATGGTAGGATTCTATAGGGAAGAGCAACTGAGTTCCCTAGGATGGAGAGTTCAGGGTAGGGGGATGGGTGTGTCAGCCAGGATGGCTTTGTAACAGGCAGGGACTGGCTGTGGGATGCTGGGAGAACCTGGCAGCCATTGTCTGCTTTGTTCTGTTAAATAGGCACCTCAGCCATTTGCCCTGTGCTTGAACAGATCTTCACAGTAGGCAAAAGGTGAGCACAACCCAGATGCCCATTAATAAGTGGATAAGTGAGAGACATGCATACAATAGGGTACATTTCAGCCTTGAAAATGAATGTGGTTCAGATACACGCCACGGTGTGAATGGAACTTGAAGACACTGTGAAATACGCCAGCACAAAGGGCAAACAGTACATTATTTCTCTTATATCTGATATCTATGTGATGGCTGAAGAAACTCCATTTGATGCTAGGCATCCATTTTGGTACCCAATAGCCATTTGTCTCTGACTCAAGTTCCTGGAGTCAGATAAGTTCTCTGACAACCTGGATTCCTTGACCTCCATCCAGGAATGTGCAGCCTCGACCGTCTGCTTTGTTATGATACAACCATCAACTGTGTTTGTGTTTGTTGCTTCTGTAACTCAGCAGACATTCAAGGACTATTTTGAAGTCATCGCGACCATCCAATCTTGGCAGAGCAGAACAGCCCTTCCTTCATCTCTCCATAGCATGTCTCTGATTTGGCTTAGAGGTTACGCCCCTGCTGGCAGTTCTAATACTTTTGGCTAACTATAATCTAAATTGAGTCTGGAGGTGTTGTGGATGGCCCTGGTGCTGTTTGTATTTTGATGTTAATTCCAAAGAAGAAATTAAGTATCTCTACCTCCAGGTGAGGTAGTACTTTGTGGCTAGGTGACCACTGGGCAGAAATTGCCTATCTCTCCTGCAGACCCATACTGTTCTTGAGAGGACACAAGTTACAAGTTAGGGCAGCTTAGTTCTGCCGAGACAGACTAAGCTAGTCCTTAATAATTACTGTTTTTCAAAAGTCTGTCAGATGATCCTGGGCCAGAAGGCTGAAGACTGATGCTCCAACTTCCTGACTTACTGGGGCTGTATGGGTAGACAGCTCTCTCTACAGCCTGCCTCAGTTCTGGAAGCTGAGTTTAAGCTTCTTATATTTTCAGGTAATGTTGGTCATTCTTGGATTTCTGACTGGGTTGAAAGTCTACTTATAGTCTCATAGCCAACCCAGGCTATTTAGCATTGATAGAACATATTTCAGAAGCTAGTTTTCAGATAGTATGCAGGCTAAACCAGGACATAACATATGGATTTATAAGTCTTTTAAGTTAGGATAGATGACAGCGTGTTCTATTTATTTGACAAAAATAATGGACTGGGTGTTCGGTCTATCTTGTACTTTACTTTTTAAAAGAGATTTTATTGATTTATTTTATGTATGTGAGTACACTGTAGCTGTACAAATGGTTGTGAGCCTTCATGTGGTTTTTGGGGATTGACTTTTTAGGATCTCTGTTTGCTCTGGTCCACCCCACTCGCTCTGGTCATCCCTGCTTGCTCCAGTCGGCCCCGCTTGCTGAGTCCCTGCTCCCTCAGGCCCAAAGATTTATTTTTTATTATTATATATAAGTACACTGTAGCTGACTTCAGATGCACCAGAAGAGGGAGTCAGATCTCATTACGAGTGGTTGTGAGCCACCATGTGGTTGCTGGGATTTGAACTCAGGACCTTCGGAAGAGCAGTCAGTGTCTCAGGAGCCCTATCTTGTATTTTATAAATTACAAAATGCTAATAGTTGTGCTCAATTTATATCTGAGATAAAAGAGTCTTTTAATTAGACAAAAAGGGGCAAGTGTTGTGGATAGCCCTGGTGCTATTTCTAGTTTGATGTTAATTCCACTTTCCCAGGAGGGTTTGTCTGGAACAAGGAATGAGTCAAGTACTCAGGTGACTTCTTGAGAACCTTCCTCTAATGAATAAAGAAAGCAATAACTGGGAGAGTAGGCGGGACTTCCAGGTTGGTGGGAGGAAGAGAAGAAGCAGAAGAGAGCTTTTGAACGAGCTTTTGAACGGGACAGCCAGAGGACAAGATGTAGCTACTAGTGACTCCGCCAGGATTCACTTCTGGAGGATTTAGATTTAATATGACTTACAAGATTAGGATTCTAGTTGTTGTACCCAGCGATTGAGTTACCATTGTTTCTGAACTGAATTTGAGTGGTGTTTTCTTTTCCTTCATGTGGTGGCTCAATTGGGTTCCAGAGAGAAAGGTACAGCAGTAAAGCGTGGGGTTGCAAGAAGTGCACCCAAAAAGCCATGGGAATTTTGAAGAGTGGGGTTGGTGAAGTAACGACCCAGCCATTAGGAACTTAGTGAGCTCGGTGGAGAGATTTCAGAGCTCTGAGTCACAGAGTCTCCATGAGATAAGAACAGGCCAGCCATTGCCCACCAGTGCCTGGCCAGCCAGCCCACCAGGGCCAGTCGGCATAGCGTGGATTGATTTAATATATTTCCTGCAACATGCAGGTCTTTTTCAAGGGGTCTTGGACTCCATACATCTAGAGCAGGCAAGCTCATAGAACTTGAGTAGGCTGTGGTTGCCAGCTTCATGGAGGAAAGGCTGATGCTTAATGGGTACAAAGTTTCCTCTAGGAAGGATGAGCAATCTTTCTGGACACAGATCCAAGTAGCGGTTGCACAACATTAGATACATTCTTAATGCCACTGAATACTCATTTTACAAAGGCTAAAATGGTAGATTTTAAGTATATTTTACTAGCTTGTAAAAACCAATCAGATTAAAATTTTTTTGTAATATGGGAAAAGTGGGATTTATCTAGAGAATGGAATCTTATCTGTAGGCCTGGCCATTTGTCCCGGAGAAAGATTAACATTTCCAAACTAAGCCCATTTTCTTTTCTATTTGCATTAGTCACGGGCAGAGGGGCAGGGTGAGAACTGGTTTCTGTGACTATAGAGACAGAGGAGTCCCCCCCACCTGCTGACTGCCTGCCAGCTGAGCCTGAGGAAAGCCAGTGGTATGTCAGGATCTCAAAGCCCGAGATCCAACATGGCTGATAGTGTAAAGCCCAGCCCCAGGACTGAGGAAGATGGAAGAGGAGAGGATGGTGTCAGTTCAATAATGAGATAGGGGCAAACGCAATTTCTTCCTCCCCTCCCCTTTATTTTATTCAGATTCTCAAGGACCACATGATGGGGAAGCATGCTGAGTGGGACAATCTCCCTTGCTGAGTCCACAGACAAAGATGGTGTTCTCAGCCAGGAACAATGTCAAACCTGGAAAGTTCATATCAACTCAAGTTTACTAACTTAGATTATCAGAAAACCCAGGGTGTCTGTCTGTCACCTGTCTGTCTGTCTGTCTGTCTCTGTCTCTCTATCTGTGTGTCTGTGTCTCTGCCTCTCTCTGTGTCTCTGTCTCTTTCTGTGTGTCTGTCTGTATGTCTGTGTGTCTGTCTGACTCTCTTTCTCTCTCTCTCTCTCTCTCTCTCTCTCTCTCTCTCTCTCTCACACACACACACACACACACACACACACACACGCACACACACACACACACTTACATTTTATTGAAAGTATCAAATATCACCTACTCCTGAGATGAATGCTTTAAGGATTTAGTGGTTGGAATAGTATGGTTTTGAAGTCAGGGTACATTATTTTCAACAGTGCAGCAATCAAGAGGAGAGTGATTATGAACAGATTAAAGAAAAAAGTCTTTGCAAAGATTTCCTGCAGTCATCAGATACAAGTTGTTCGTTATTTTCCCTCCTATTCCGGTTTTCTCAGGACCTCAGTTGCCATACAACTGTTTCAGACATAGGAAAGAGAAGTGTGCCCACTGAGAAGTGTGCCCGCTGTGAAATGGCCATGGGAAAGATTTTTTTTTTAAACAGAAACCTTTCAGATTTAGATGCCCATGGGTTATGCCTTCATTTTTATCTTGAAAAACCTTCAGCCAGTTTTGCAATTTGTTTTGTTAAAATGTGTGTAAGACACAAATTACAAAGCAATTTTACTCATTGTCCCTGCCTTTACATTTAAAACGCCTATGGAAAAATCCTTACTGAAAAGGAGGAGTATTTTAAATTCTCAACACTTAAATTAATCAGCCTCTCTGCTTAATGGTTTTTCTGGAAACCGTCTTTTCCTAGGATCTTAAAAAAAAAAAAAACAAACAAAAAACAAACAAACAAAAAAAACCAATTTCTCAAAAGAGAAAAGGATGGATTGGGAACTTCGTTTGAGCTTCAGGTACCTGCCCTTGTTCTCTGGAAGATGGAAAGCCTTTTCAAAACCCTTTTGTAAATGAGCTCTGCAGACCATTAGTTATTGTCCTTTTATGATAATGCAAAACAAAATGCACCATTAGTCACTCCACTCATCTCCCTTTGTGAAAAGCATCCAGCCAGGCGGTTACAAACCCAAGGATAAATCACATTTACCTGGTGGATGGAACCTGATAATTTCTCCATATGCTAATACTTAAAAGTGACATGGCAGGCATCGTCACGAAGTGCTAACCTGATAATTCTAAAGAACGAACAGTTCTAAAGTTTGAGAATTAATCACTTATAACTTTCCATGCAATTGAACAGCTTCAAGAGTACTATTTACAAAATTGCTTCTTCCAAAGCCAGTCTCTGGAAAATGTTACAACCCCATATAATTTTTCTTCTGGTACTTGAGACACTAATGCCTTCCAGTGTGGCCTTGTTAGTGAACCAACAAATCAGGCTCCTACCTGCACCCTTCACTTCCTAAGATAGTTGATGTAAGGACTAGGGACCATCATTGGAAAGAGAAACCTGCAGAGCAGGAAACTCTAAGACACTCTCTCCTGGTGCAATCCCATCTCCCATGGCCCTTGCCCATTCTCAAAGCCTATATACTCCAGGCAAGTTTGTGTACCCAAGGACCTTCCTCTAAGAAGCTGAAAAAGTCTACTGATTTTACACAAGCTCATTTTGGGGGCAATGATTTTCTTAAAAAAAAAAACTAATTTAAAAAAAAGTGATGCTTGCAGCCAAAACTACCATTACCTGATGGCATCATGCCACTGTTCAAACCCTGTAGTTGTCAAAGACCATTTTATTGGTTCTTTGTGAATTTCACATCACGCACCCCAATCCCACTCACCTCCTCATCCCTTCATATCTGCCCTCCACCCTGGCAACCTCCCTGCCAAAAGAAAAATTTTAAAAATTAAAATAAAAAAATAGAAAACCAAACCAAACCAAACAACCTAAAATCCAAACAAACAGACAACAACAACAACAACAAACAAAATAGCAAAAAGCAAAACATTACAAAAACCATCTTGGTGTGGAAGCTGCAGAGAATACCACAGTACACCTTTTTGTCCACACTTCTCGGCTTGCAAATCTTCATTGCAATGAGTCATTGGTCTGGTTCGAGGCTTCTGGCTTCTACTACACTATTAATACTGGATCCTCATCAGGACTCCTCTGAGCTATCCCGTTGCTGCCCTGTGTCGTGGAGATACTGCAGCTTTGGATCTGCAGGACTGGCCCCTTCACGACCTCCAGCAGTTTATAGCTAGGGTGGAGTGGGCCAACTCAAAAGCCAACTCAAAGCCCTGAATCTGGGCCTGGGTGGTAGCTGAGCTGGTCAGTCCACTAGATCTCCTGCAACTGCACCACCAGGGTGAGCTCTCACCCAATGCCCCAACCAGCAGGGGGCGGAGCCTGCGCCCACGTATCCTGACTCCTGCCAACAGGGCCAGCTTTACTGTGCTGCCCAGGCAAGGTACAGGGGCCGCTCTCCCAAATGCTACAGCTGTGAAGGTGACAATGGTTGGGGCCAGCCCTCCCAAGTGCCACAGCTAGCGAGAGGTGGGGCCAGCTCTGCATAGCCCTTGGGTATCAGCATGGTCCCAGGTGGCAGCCCAGACCAGGGACATCTGCATGGATCCCAGCTACTGCAAGGCCATTGACCCAGACACGGACTTTAACAGCAGCATGGGATGGGACTTCACCATAGCCTTGGGTGGCAGGGATGGCTACTCTCATATCAGGCTATTCCCCTCTACCCTTTCTCTCCAGTTCCAGCTCTCTTCAGGGTGCTCAAACTGTTCAGCTTCTCTTGCTCTCCCATCTCTCCACCTTATAATTTGCATATGGTAGTGGCTCGGGCTGTGAGGAGAGAGGGGAAGGCAATGAAAGGCAAAGAGGACTGAGGAGGAACAAAAAAGGTCCTTAGGGCCGCAAGGCACAGGCTTGTACACTCAAGTACAGAGACCAAAACGTCCACTTTATAAAGTCAAGGACAGGAGCTTTTCCTCCTATCTAGGGCTCGAGGAAGCTTTCTTCTGTTGAACAGTCTAGCTCCCACTTGAGAAGAAACGCTAAGCTTGGCGGATACCAAACAGCTCTGTGATGACAACGGTGTGCAGACATCACGCCTGGTGACAGAACAAGCTGACGGAGTTCATACCCTCCTCTACCCAGGATTTTGAATTCTCAAATGTGTTCTGCCACCTGCGAGCGAGCATGGGCAGATGTATTTATTGATGACTTCACTGCAAATTAAAATGGTGCTAAGCAGCCCCTGCAGTTTTGACAGGTGGAAGGGAGGCGGTGGAGGTGGGCTTATGAATGTAGCCACCATGCCGCCCGCCTGCCCGCCCGCTACTGTGCCACGTGGAGGATCAGCAGGGTGTGCCGATTCAGTTCCCATTGGCATTTGTTCCATAGGGATGAGTGACAACTGCTGATGGGGAAAAGGCTTTCAAACTGAGTGTACCGCCCCACCCCCACCCCCACCCCCTCTGCTCGCCCCAGTCTTTCACGATTCCTGAGGCGCTCCTTTAGGGAGCTTCCAGTGCTGCGCTTGGTTGTCAGTAGTACACTTTATTTCTACATATGTCCACGAGGGATCCATTATCTTAGCCCCATTTCACAAGTGAATGAACAGAGGCAGAGCAGATGAGGAGACTGCCTTGTCTAAGTCATGTTTGTAACTACACAGGGAGACACTAAAGTCCTCAGGACAAGGTGGGCAGGGTCTTGTATGTGAACAATAGGGGAACAGCGTCAGGACTCATCACTTCTCCACTACTTCCCTCTAACCAGGGCTGCATTCACTCAGTGTAAACTGTGTTCCTAAGTTCTGTTTTATGCACCTGTAATATACTTCTCATTTGGTACACTTTCTAGAGCAAGTGAATACCACCAGTATCCTTCCAAATGGAGAAACTGAGGCTCAGGTGGGGACAAGAAACTCACCCATGTTAACAAAACTACTGAGAGCCAGCTGCAGAATTTTCAAACTTTGTCTGACCCCAGACATTGTGCTAGACATTCAAGACCAATCAATCCCTGGGTGCTGGCATGCAAACAGAAACCCATTATCCCTTCCTGACTCGGAAAGCCTTTAACAAACTGTCAGGCAGAATTACTAAGATCAAGGTTGGTGTCCAAAAGCAAACTGGGAATTAATTTTTCCTCTGAACAAATGGCAAATTTAGCAGTGTGCACCCCTGGGAGCCTAGTAGTAGTGTAAGGAGAAGAAGTGGAGAAGACTCAGCTCTGTGTGAATGATGGCAAAGGGAAGCTCCTGAGTCCCTCATTGGCTTTGGTTCCCAGGGAAGACATGCTCTGCCTTCCTGATACACCCCTCAGGGGGAAGGAAGGAGCTCTAACGAGAACTGGGCGTTACCAGGAAGTCACTGGTGTGTTTGGCCTGCTCATTGTGAATCCTTATGACATGTTATGCATACCCTCTAACAACGACTAGATTCCTATCTCTACCAAAAAAAGGCCTCTAGCATTAATAACTTACCTTTAAATGACAATGTAGCAGGTTACTACTTTGTTGATGGTTTCTTTTGGAATTGGCCATGGGGCTTGTTAAGAGGGCTAGGTCTAACAGCAGAGGAACCTGTTAGTCACAGAGCAACAACACAGACAGAATTGGGAAAGGAAGCTAGAATGAAGCACAGAAGCCAGGAGAGAGAATGATACCTGCGTTTCTTTACTTATAGAGGTTTGGCCATATCAATAAAGCCAATTAGGAGACACTGGCCTCCTAGCTCCTGTAGGGTTCCCTCCCAGTCCATCTCTGGTGGAAGCAAGACCTCTAATTTTCTCCATTAAGTTCACCATCAGGTTCTTCCTTCAGGAAATTACTGGGGGGGGGGGGGAGGAGAAGAATTCATACCAGAAGGGAAATGTCCAAGTGGCCAAATATCTCCTCTTATATGTAATACATAGGCATCTAACTTTAATGACAGTTGTTGAGTTGAATTTTACTTTATTATTTTTTACTTAGCTTTAAAATGCTTGTTTTTCAAAGTTATGCTTTTGTGTTGAATGTGGGTGGTTTATAGGAACACATGTTTGTATGGCTGTGTGCATCTATGCACTTGTGTAAAGAAACCAGAGGAGACATAGGTGTTCTCCTGTCTGTGTCGCTCTCTGTCTTGAAACAGGCTCTCTCCCTGAATCAGAAGGCAGGCTAGTGAGGAGTAAGCTTCGCCTATCTGTCCTGTCTCACCCTTCAACAGCTCTAAGATTACTGGTTTTGTGTCCAACCCTGGCTTTTTAAGGGAGTAACAGAGATTTGAACTTAGGTCACCACGCTTAAACAGCAAGTTCTCTTACACATAAAACCATTTCCCCAACGCCACAGATTCTATGCTAAGCAAGAAGCCAAAAGTTATGCAATTCTCAATAGTTTTCTAGGATCACAGAGGAATTTGAATTCACACCAGAGGACGTGATAGATTCTGCGACTTGAGTAATCTGTCGCAGGGCGTGATGAAGTCATATGTTCTCACAAGCTATCTGTATATGGATAGCACGCACAAACAATCCAGAGGCTACAGTTATGACTAGCCTAGTCACACATTTACCTAAGAATACTAAAGGAGTAAATTAGAGGCTAAAACATAACTAAAAGCAGCAACGCTGGTGCAGTATTCCTTATAAGCAACAGGTAAATACACATTAGCAGATCCAGAGCTGAAGAAGATGCCACACTGTGGCTGAGGTGAGCAACTGTGAGGTACTCCTCCCTGGAGAAGCAGACATGATGGGGCTCTGAGCCCCTGTAGCTGGTGATGGGTGCTTGAGTGGAGACTGAGGATGCTTGAATAGGGGAATGAAGATGATCAGGAAGTATCACTTACAAGGGAAAGGGGTTTTATTCTAGCAATAATAATATCAATAAAAATGTCTGCTTTTGTTAGTAAAAATTGCTGGATTAAGAAAATGTTCATGCAGCATTTGTTGGAAAACTCCATAGATAGCATTTGCCAGAATAGACACACTTTCAAGCAAAATGTGTCCTGTTCTGTTTAGTAAGGGTGGTGGGTTTTTGCTACAATGGAGGGAACTTTAAACTAAGCTTATTCCTAGACTGTACTGTTAGGATAGAACTCTTGCTTATCCCCTGTACAAGCTGGGAACCCCAAATGCTTTCCTTCCCCAAATCCCTCCCACACAGAGAAAACTTCCCTGTCTGCTTGGAGGAAACTCCCGGCTAACATGCCATCCATCACTCCTTGTCTCTGAGTTTCCAGCAATCCACCCAAGAGTGCCCATCTAGGGGCTCAGTTTTTGACCGTATATGGACAACATCCCAGATTCTTGTGTAAACTCTATAGAACTCCCTTGCTTTAACCTGGATTCATGACATCACTGATCTCCACCTGTGAGATGGAGATCAAGAGCTGCCTCCTAATCAACTTGCCTTTATATACTTTTAATCTGGTCTAATCTGGCCAGTATCTGTGTCACTGAAGATGCCTATCAAGTGCTATCTTTGAAAAGTGTCATTGATTGTAATATTTAACAAAAAACTGAATATTTCAGACTCCAGGAAGGGGACCATGAACTCTCTGGAGTTTCTAGGCCAGAGCAAAAGCAGATAGACATAAACTCATGTAGGTGTGGTGCTGATGCTAAGGTCCTGTATCCCAGTTGGTTCTTGATCTGTCAGTAAAGAAGTCATGGACAGAAGGGATAGGCACGACTTCCGGGTCTCTGGAGGCAAGCAGAGAGAACAGAGGAGATGGGAGGAGACTTCACCATGCTTCTTATGGAGAAAAGTTGACCAGCCACGTGAGATCTCCAAATGGAGTGGCCACACAGGCCGCTCCTACAGGCGGTGGTCAGGGATGTTTATCAGGGACTAGATATAACTGAGCAACTCAAGTTTAGGGCAGGTGGGAGGTGTGGAGATAAGAATATTGATAAGGGCATGCTTTTCCAGGCAGGAGATAGTAGTGCCCAGCAATTGTGTCAAAGGCAAGTTCATATTGAACAACTCTGTGTGTTTGTCTTTTACGCATGGATTCAAGGAAGGCTGAATGGAGGCTGGTATCGTGGCCATAACAGGAGCTTAAGCAGTATAGCGAAAGTACACTCAACAAACTCACTCTCGTAGGGAATCAGTGTTTCTCCATCAATTTCTAAAGACAGGAAGGGAAAATAGGATAACAGAATATTGCCTTGCAAAATTGATTTGGCTGGCCCTGTGGGTGACCCAAACCTGTATCTCTTTAGCATTTATGTCATGTCTGGGAACCTCCATTCCTCTAAAGCCGCCTACTCATTGGGACTATGACAGCTAAAAGAGATCTACATAACAAAGTATTAGTGGAAAGGGAGGTGCCATACAAGAGGATGGTTTTAAGCATCTGAAGCAGAAATTTTCTGCACGACAAATAAAATGAAACTGCTATAACAAAGAACAGAAGAAGCTATCCAGTCTTACCAATTCTCCTTTCTCAGGTGAGCATTTGCTCTATTTTATCCTGCTTTCATGCCATTTAAAGTATCTCTAGCCTAACACTTAGTACGGGTGCATATGTAAGATGTTTGCAGGACTAAGTGAACCCCCAGGTCTCTCCTAGTCTCAGCAGGCAGGAGGGAGAATAACTGAGAAATTTTCTCCCTCAAGATCCCCAAGCAGATCTTCCTCTTCCTCCCAAGATATGTCCTAAAATGAGAGACTGGTAGAGACTTTGGCGTTCTTAGAACTCAACATCCAGGAGTTGTTAGGGTCAAAGCCTGAACCCAGTTAGTCCTAAAATACCAAGGTCCAGCCATCCAGCCTTAATAGGCCAATTAAACGCATGGATAATCATGAAGAATGGAGAAAGGGTATTTATTAGTGGCCACGCTTGGAAGAGAGGGCCAGTGCAGCAAACAGAAGACCGTTTGCCGTTTGCACACTGGCCTTGGTTCTCGTCTCTGAGTTGATTCACCCTGTTGCTGCTTCAGTGATATTAGAAGCAGCGTTTCTAGGTTTCCGTATTTGACTGAGGACCAATGGCTCTCTGGGAACCTTTCAGATTCTCAGCACCAGATTGGGACTACTGAAGTGCCCAGCCTTGTGGCCTGAAGAGCTCCTGGGTTCTCAACTTCTTGGGTGTGAGGCAGTTTGTTACTATTTTAACATAAGCTGAATTTTTAAAATTAACATTTAAAATGTGTGTGTGTGTGTGTGTGTGTGTGTGTGTGTGTGTGTGTGTGTGTGTGTGAGTGTGTGTGTGTGTGTGTGTGTGTGTGTGTGTGTGTGTGTGTGTTCATCCTATCATTTCTTTTCCTCTGGAGAGCCCTGACTAATACTGGTACCAATGCCCCCCCCTTTTTTTTTCCCTAACAAGTCTTAAGAATCTGAAACCAAATTATTGTGTTGGTCAAGTTTGCATCCCTTTGACAAATTCCTACAAGGATTCAAGTTCAAAGAGGAAGGGTTTGGAGGCTTCAGTCCACTGGCTCCATTGTTTCTGGGCTGATGGTCAAGGCAGGGAGGGATATAATACAGCCACAAAGCTCATCTTATCGCAGACAAGAAGCAGAGGAAGGAGAGTAGGAAGGAGGGAGGGAGAGAGAGAAGGAGAAAGGGAGGAGGGGAGAGTGAAGATAACCCATATCTAGAACACAGAACATACCCAGTGACCTGCTTCAAGGAGGCTATACCTCCTACATTCCCACCAGCTGCCACAGTCCATCCAGCCTTGAGTTGATGGATTAATCCATTGATGAGGTTAAGAGCCTTTATGATCCAATCACCACTGCACACTGCACTGGGGGCCAAGACTGAACACACAAGCTTTGAGGGCATTTCAGATCCAAACCATAACCCAGACGAGTATCTTCAGCTTACAGAAGGACAAACTGAGTCTTAAGGTACTCAAGCAACTGAGAAAGGGAAGATCTAAGACCACAGAAGCTTTGTGACCAAGAATAGTATAAAGCTATGGTCCGGTACCTATGAAACCTTCTTAGATTGGCTGCTTTCACTTAGCAACGTGTACTCAAGGCTCTTCCTGTGACATGAATGTTCACATCTTTGTATGAGTGAGCACTATTTTGTCCTCTGAATGCATCACAGAATGGCTGTCCTCTTGCTTATCGGAGGGTAAGTACTGGAGATTATAAATAAACCAGCTGTAAATATGCAACCATCAGGCTGGGGAGATGGCTCAGCCGTTAAGAGCACTAGCTGTTCTTCTAGAGGTCATGGAGTTCAAATCCCAGCAACAACATGGTGGCTCACAACCATCTGTAACAGGATCAGAGGACTTTAGATAGATAGATAGATAGATAGATAGATAGATAGATAGATAGATAGATAGATAGATAGATAGATCTATCATACACACACACACAACAATCCAGTGTTTGTGTCCTCCAAATTTCATATGCTGAAATCGTAAATGCCAGAATTATGGCACTAGGAATGGGAGCCCCTGGGAGGCTCTGCCTTCATGAATGGGATCTGAAACCTTATAGAAGACCCCAAAGAATCTCTTAGACCTTTCTACCACAGAGCACTGCTGTCATTTATGATACCAAAAAGCAGCCCTCACTCAATCCTAAACATGTTGACACCCTGACACTAAACTTCTCTGCTTCCACAGTTGTGCAGAATAAATTATTGTTGTTTGTAATCTGCTCAGTTCATGGACTTTTAATTTAGCAACCCTATCAGACTACAACAGTATGTTGGCATAAGGTTTCAACACATTTAAGTAAACACCAAGAAGTAGAATTGCTGGATTGTGTCGTAAAACTTTGTTTTACCTTGTAGAAAACTGCTGAATTCTGCAAAGTGCTGTGGTTTGCATTCCCATCAGCAGTAACTGAGACTTCCTTTTGCTCCACATCCTCAGACGACTCCACGTCCCCTTTTCAACATGCACCTGCTCTCTCCCCACTCACTCAATCCTCATCTGGATTAGGCTTTTCCAAGAAGCATGCCCTGAGAAACAAATTTAAGTGCAAGTATTTTATTTAGCAATCCTCCAAAAGATCACCATTAAGGAAATGATGGAAGAAAAGTTTAAAAGGTATCAAGTCAAGGGTGAACTATCAAGCCACACTGGACAGCTTGCTCATTCCACTGCAAAGCTTTGAGGCATCAGGCAGAAGACACTCACTCACTTAACAGCTGTCGTATGGGGTTCATTGCTGAGAAGAGACACCATCACCCAAGGTACACCAATAAAGGAAAACATTCACTTGGAACTAGCTTACAGTTTCAGAGGTCCAGGCCATTATCCTCATGGGGGAAGTATGGCAGTGTGCTGGAGAGCTGAGAGTTCTGCAACTTTATCAGCAGGTAGCAGAAGGAGACTGTGTAGCACACTGGGTATAGTTTAAACATATGTGAGACCTTAAAGCCTGCAGCCAGAGTGATTCACTTCCATGCCTACTTCAACAAGGTCATACCTCCTAATAGTGCTACTCCCTATGGGCCAAAAGCATGAGTCTATGGAGCCCATTTTTATTCAAACCATCAGAGCAACCTTGTTTGGGCTATTCTCTCTCTCTCTCTCTCTCTCTCTCTCTCTCTCTCTCTCTCTCTCTCTCTGTGTGTGTGTGTGTGTGTGTGTGTGTGTGTGTGTGTGTGTGTGTGTGTGAAAGAGAGGGGGGTATTCATGGGTATAAATGTGTTTGGGTAAACTTCTATACACACTTGGGGTGTCTTTCTTAATCACTCTCCACTTCAATTTTTGAGGCAGGGTCTCTCATTGGGCCTGGAGCTCATAGGCTGAGCTACGCTGGCTAGCTGATGGGCTCCCAGGATCTGCGTGTCTCTGCCCTCTGTTACGTTGGAGAATGTGCTTGCCTTTTCTGGCAGTTCTGGGGACCCACACTCATGCCCTCATCCTTACATGGAAGACACTTTATAAACTGGGCTCTCTCCTTGGCCCCATGTGCTATTTCTAAGAGTATTCTCTTCCTGAAGCCTCAGCTTGCCCAGTGCGTGGACTGAGTCTGCTTCTCAGGCTAGACAAAGTCTTCAAAGGGTCACAGAAGCTTTGTGATAGTCTTTATCATGGAAGAGTACATGCTAAGAAAAACCGGGCAGGGTACCAACAGCATCTGCCTCGATGGGATGTAAAGATGTAAACAGCTAAAATATGACTTATTAACCAACTTTACTTAGGACTTTCGGTTACAAAGAAGAAAGGCAAACTTAGGCTAATCAGGAGAGTAAAGTTTATTGTAGAGATACCAAGAGGCCCAGCAGTACATAATAGAGAAACCAAGTTAATGTTATGCCTAACAGGGGCTGGATCTACAAGCCCTAAGACACAGTGCGCCCACTTAGCTTTTTCAAGACCGGCGCTCCTGGCTTTCTCCTATCTGTTCCCTCCAATCTTCTCACTTTACTGCTGTCTGAGCCATGCTGAGCTGTGCAGTGATACAGGAACATGCTAGCTTCACCTGTCTGGTCATCTCAGGTTAGTTTCTAGGGAAACAATAATGGTTATTTGGAATGGCTTCTACCCACCCCTCCAGCTCCAGCCTGGGAGCTTCAAGTGATCATGGTTTACAACTTGGTGCATATGTTTGAATAAGTTTTTACGGAGTTACACAACCATATGAAGATATGTGCAAGTACGGAGATTTTAAAGAGGGACATTGCTGAGTCTACCAAAACCTTTTGGTATCTTATGTAGATTCCTGTTATAGTTTGAATATGAAACACCCCACCCAAACATGTGTATTAAAACTGAGGTGGTGGGGGGGGAATAGTCAGTGATATTTTCTAAAGTTCTGGTCATTTCAGAAGTTTGACCTACCTGAGGAAACAAGCCACTGATAGGTCCTCGAGGGTATCTTGTCCCTGGTCCCTTCCTGTCTCTCTTTTTGCTTCCTGTCAGTCATTATGTGAGTGTTCTTTTCTGCTACACTTTTTACCCACAGTGGACCGATGCCTCTGAAGAGGTAAGATGGACAAAATAAATAATTCCTCCCTGTAAACCTTTCTCACATATTCTTGTCCCAGCAACACAAAAGTATAACAATTCCAATGCAAACTACTTGTCTCCATCAACAATATTTGGTGGGCACTCTCCTAATCCAATGTGTATAATGTCTCTATTTTTCTCCGGACTCTATGCCAGTAACACTCAGCTCTCATACTCCTGAAAGAGGAGAATTCAAATGGGAAACAGTCGATCCAAACCTCAACATTTTAATTAGAGCGGGCAAGGAAGCAAGAATACACTCCTTAGAAGAAGAAAAGGCCATGTGCTGTGCTGAGCAGTAATGACTCATGCTTGGCAGAGGAGGGACATCCAGTCTCTTCTACTTGTGCATCTCTCTGGGTAAGCACTTCCAGGAAAGGGGTATGCTTTTTTCTTAGAAGCTCATTTTACCCAGAATTCAGCCTGTTATAAGTAGATGTATAACATGCATAAATATTAATCTGGGTTTAAGTACCCCTATCACCGAACATTCTGAGCACAGTTCCCAAGTGGAGTAAGCCCCGAGGCTGGTTTGAGCTAATCCAGAAGTAGGCACTACCAGCTATTGTTCTAAGGATTAGGTTTGGGGTCCTGTCTTAGTTAGGGTTTCTATTGCCGTGAAGAGACCATAACCATGGCAACTCTTATACAGGAAGACACTTCACCAGGGCTGGCTTACAGATTCAGAGGTTTAGTCCATGATGGTGGAAAGCAAGGCAGCACACAGGCAAACTGTTAGGTGCTGAAGAAGGAGCCTCCAAACCTCCTCTCCACACACACACACCCATGCATCGAAAGACAAATGGCTCTAAACGAGAACATGGAGTGATATCAGAAAATACTTCCTTCCTTGTGTTTGTTCTTTAGCTCAGAGAGAATACGGAATTAGTCATCAAGCAGTACAGTTGAAAAAAAAATACAAATGCAATTGTATCTTTCATCAGAAAACATTCATCTTCCCTCTAAAAGTGGAAACGCTGCCAGCGCACTTCTAATTTGCTCAACTCATTGCTAAAGAGCATCATTTGGGTGAATGGTAAGCTTCATGGGGCCACATCCGGCATTTTCAAACTGAGAACATCTGCAGTCATTACCAAGAATGAGGGAACTACAGGACCAGCAATCCCACACTCCAGGGCTCAGTCAACCGCCAGCTGGGACAGAAAAATTAGTCTCCCTGTGGGCTGGCATTTCTACAAGGTCACCAATTGCATTCAGATTTTTTTTATGCCCCTTAAAAGATAACTTGGGGTGGTGGGCTTTAAAGCACACCTTGGACAAGTAGTACAACATGAGAGAACATCTTCAAAGGCCTAACAAAAACAGAAATTA
Organism: Mus musculus; assembly: GCF_000001635.26. Taxonomy (NCBI): domain Eukaryota; kingdom Metazoa; phylum Chordata; class Mammalia; order Rodentia; family Muridae; genus Mus; species Mus musculus. The sequence continues at coordinate 70,349,659 of NC_000078.6, read as the reverse complement.
ATTTTAAAAATGTTAAACTCTCAGAGAAGCTAAGCAGGATAGCAAAAGATTAACATTTCAGGTTCGTTACACCAGAACCTCACAAAATATGGACTATTTACTTGGTGAATGAAGAAAAGGAGCTACAACCTTCCCGCTCTTGGGTTCCAACCCTAGCCTCACCGGTGCTGGATCGTGAGAGGTTCCTCTGGTTTTCTTAGCTTCAGATCACTAATCTGACAAGTGGCAATAACTGTGCCCATGTGGTCATATTACAGGGACTGGCTCAAGTCGTGATGCCAGGAAGAGGAGACTTCCCAACAAACGGCAGTCATCTGGAAAGCTCTCTAGGAGGGATCGATGTGCTAGTTCCTGACCAAATAGATCTAACAGTTAATTCACCTCAAGCTATTTCCTAATTGACCAACTGTTCTATAAATCTGTATCGGATTGAGGCTATTTGTGTCTGACACCAAATCAGACCATTGGACATGCCCTCAAACTACCCACCCTTTCCCGTGAACCAAGCATAGCCTGTCTGCTAATCACCAGACCTCTTACATGGTATTCTGTGGTAGGCAAAACCCAGACTTGGGAAGAATGACACTCTTTACTTTGCTAGCCAAGGTTTCTCTGACTTGCGCAGGTGAATACAAAATACACGAAAGGATTGTAACATACACGGGCATGGATGCCCCTTTCTTCTTAAGAATTAACTACTTAACATGAGCAAAGTGTCTTTGGACTAATAGTCTATATATCCTGCACTAATATAGATGATGCCCCAATCAAATCTTAAGAAACACTTTGCCTATAAACAGACTGCATATAACATTAGCAGCTCCGGTCTCAACTAATTAAAATGTGGGTTAGGAATAAACCCTGTAGGATCTGTGACTAACATAGTTTTAAATAACAATGTGAATTTTCCTCCCACACAACCAATGATCAACTACTGTAATCATTGTGCTAAAAAATATATTTGCAAGATAATTCAATTTATTTGTACTATTTCTCCAAAATCAAGATTATAGAAAGTACTTCTTTTCTCTGGGAAAAAAAAAAGTGCTTTTAAATTATAAAGTAAGCTATGAATAATTGTTATCTTCTGGAAATTGAAAATTTGGAAGATCCCACGAACTTGAAAACCATTTTTGTCACTTGCTTCATGAATCACTCGGAAAATTAACTATGTATGCTCCCAAGATAAATTACTTCCTTGGAATGTCACTAGATTCAAAGATTCTCCCCCATTGAGTAGCAGGCTGATATCTTTATTCAAAGATTCTATCATTGTCATCATTTCAAGGGTTATACAGGCAAGAGGCAGGACTTATTATCTCTAGCACCGTTTGGGGGAAAGAGAAATCGGTTAGAATATAAGGGCTATCACTGGATCCCTCGTTATCTTACAGAAGCAGAAATAATATCCCACCCCTCTTCTGGAATTTATGGTAGATGCTAAGGGCATGTGACATTGGATAATATTGTTTGGAATCTTCAGTACCATAGCGATTCGTTCACATAGCTAGTTAACAACCGATAAACACTCAGAAATACACAAACACTGCCTGACTCAACTCAACTAACCTTCCTGGGGCCTCTCGAAAACTGGGGGATGGAGCTTCGGGAGGTTGGGGAGGGTGAGAGGTACCTTTGCTCCAAGGCGTAGGGCCTCCGCACATTTAAAGCATGTAGCGATGGTGGCACAGCTTTTGGGGGAATGCTGAGCCTTTGCCTCGGGTAGGGAAAAAGCTACCAGGGATGCAGAAAGGGGACACTGCAGCCATGGCACACCACCATCTTCCCTAAACACCAGAGATGCGGGCGCTCCAGCTGCTTCTGAGGGTTGGAGAAAAGCCCAAAAGGCTCCAGGAAGGCTCGGGGGAGGTGCTGGCTCTACGCCAGCAGCGGAAGGAGAAGGGGTGGGTCGGCATGCAGACCAAAGCTGGAAGGCAAGCGCCAAGCGCTGGCGACAGGCAGCAGCAGCCCACTCGCGACCGGGAGGGGTTCTCACGCCCCCTGCTCCGGGGTGACTGCACCCGAGCTCAGAAGGAAGCGTGGAGGGGGGTAGGAAAGGATGAATCATCCCGCCCCACTTCTTCTCGGCTTGCGCCAGCCCCCTCCTAAAATCCCGCAGCAGCCAGCAGGCGATGCCGGGGCTCCAGCTCCGACTCATAGAGCCCTCAGCGACCTGCAGAGGAGAGGAGACGGACAAGGCGGGAGGCCAATAAGAAAGCAGCTCTCACGGCCACCGTCCGATGAGCCTCCGCTCCCTGGCGGGGCGGGGCTAGCAGTGGGAAGGGGGCGGACCCGGGCTGGCGCGCAGCGCGGAGGCTCGGTGGCTCACAGAGAGAGCGCATCCTGGGGAGTCGGCGCCTAGGCGACCGGGGAAGGCGCCACCACCGCCGCCGCTGGCCAAGGTGCTGGCCACCACAGGCCCATCGGCTGCTTCGCCAGGTCAGGCCCCCTCCGCCGCAGCCGCTGCTGCCTCGCTTCCAGCCAGGTCCCCATGGAAGAGATGGAAGAAGAGTTAAAATGCCCTGTGTGTGGCTCCTTCTATCGGGAGCCCATCATCTTGCCCTGCTCTCACAATTTATGTCAGGCGTGCGCCCGCAACATCCTGGTGCAGACCCCGGAGTCCGAGTCCCCCCAGAGCCGCCGGGCCTCGGGCTCTGGGGTTTCTGACTATGATTATCTGGACCTGGACAAGATGAGCCTGTACAGCGAGGCGGACAGCGGCTATGGCTCCTACGGAGGTTTCGCCAGCGCCCCCACTACCCCGTGCCAGAAGTCGCCCAACGGCGTCCGCGTTTTCCCCCCTGCTATGCCGCCACCGCCCACCCACCTGTCACCGGCTTTGGCCCCTGTGCCCCGCAATTCCTGCATCACCTGCCCCCAGTGCCACCGCAGCCTCATTCTGGATGACCGGGGGCTCCGCGGTTTCCCCAAGAACCGCGTCCTGGAAGGGGTCATCGACCGCTACCAACAGAGCAAAGCCGCGGCCCTCAAGTGCCAGCTCTGCGAGAAGGCGCCCAAGGAAGCCACGGTCATGTGTGAACAGTGCGATGTCTTCTACTGCGACCCTTGCCGTCTGCGCTGCCACCCGCCCCGGGGTCCCCTAGCCAAACACCGTCTGGTGCCCCCGGCCCAGGGCCGCGTCAGCCGGCGGCTGAGCCCGCGCAAGGTCTCCACCTGCACAGACCACGAGCTGGAGAACCACAGCATGTACTGCGTGCAATGCAAGATGCCCGTGTGCTACCAGTGCCTAGAGGAGGGCAAACACTCCAGCCACGAAGTCAAGGCTTTGGGGGCTATGTGGAAATTGCACAAGGTGAGTCCTATGCAACCCACCCCTGACTCCCCGCGCCCTAGGGTCCTCCAGATTTGCAGCACTCGGTCCCTCCTAGGGTGACAGCGCATCCCAGTGGGGGCGCAGTGCAAGTGCCTTCGGCGTCTGCCTTGAGATCTGGTGCATTGCAGGAGGCTCAGGGGACGTTTGAGGCGACGCAGGGAAGTTGAAGGTCTCCAGAGAGTGGTTGTAGGAATACCTTAGCACGGGTCTCCCTTCCCATGCATTCTGCCTGTGAGCTGGGCCTAAGATGCCCCCTCTTTAGTCTGCAGCCTATCTATGGTCGCCACCACCATAGGGCAAAGCCTACTTGGTTTGACGGAGGCTCGCGGGTGGCAGAGGCCTCCGGGCATGCGCCTCTACAGGGTGGGCTGAGGGCTTGGGAGACTAGGGCAGGTCGGGGCAGTGGGGTTGGGTAGACCTCAGGGGGCTATCTCAGCAAAGGAGACAGAAGCCCTGATGCACAGCGGGGGCGGGGAGAGACTCCGTGGCTGGAATACTGATGAGTTGGCTCTGAGCTGGACCTGACTCTGCTGAAAGAGAAGCAGGTCTGGGTGCCCAGAACTCCTGTGGTCCTATGGCATACAGTCTAGGCCTTAACCCTCGAGGGTGGGGACCTAAGGCTGAAGCAGAAGGACCAGAGTTTTCTGAGCGGTCGCGTACTAAAACCATCCTTCTCTCCAAACCTTTATTCCACCAGGGTTCAAACCTTTTCCCTTTCAGTAGCTGCGTGTACAAACTTTGAGACACCTGTTAGCAGAATTCCCTTTTGGGTCCCCTTTGATAGGGTCTCTCCCCGGGCTACCGAGAAAGAATGCTATTGACATGTTGTCTTGGGACTCCTCTACTCTGATGGCTTCGTGTGATTCTCAGACCATTCTTAGAACATTCTAGCAAAGCCTACTTGACGTGTTCCTCTTGTCCTCTTCCGCTGATTGACCCTGACTCTCTGCTTCTGTGTTTCTTGCTGTTCCTCAGCCAACCCCCGGGACCTTCCCTTGGCCTAAGCCTTTACATTTGTGTGTTCTTTCCCGAGATTCTCTTCCCCAGTGCCTAGACAGGGCAACCCTCCCTTATCTCATTAACTTTGTTCAGACGTGTTAAGCCCAGATGGAGACTGCAATGACCATTTGATGACCACATGCTTCAGACAGTCCTTTGTTCCCCGTTTTATTTTTCTCAGTAGTATTTATCACCATGATAACATGCACATGCTAATTATGCTGGCTTTGTACTTATCTATTGCTCCTTCCCCCACACGTACAAAACAAGATAAGCTTTGTGAGGAAAGAGCTCTTTTTTATTATTAGATATTTTCTTCATTTACATTTCAAATGTTATCCCGAAAGTCCCCTATACCCACCCCTCTCCTGCTGCCCTGCTCCCCTACCCACCCACTCACTCCTGCTTCCTGGCCCTGGCATTCCCCTGTACTGGGGGCATATAATGTTCGCAAGACCAAGAGCCTCTCCTCCCAATGTTGGCCGACTAGGCAATCTTCTACTACATATGCAGCTAGAGACACGAGTTCTGGGGGGGGGGGGGTACTGGTTAGTTCATATTGTTGTTCCACCTATAGGGTTGCAGACCCCTTCAGCTCCTTGGGTACTTTCTCTAGCTCCTTCATTGGGGACCCTGTGTTCCATCCAATAGATGACTGTGAGCATCCACTGAAAGAGCTCTTTTTAATAACATGTTTATGCTGCTTAGAAGGAAGGAGACCACTTTGCAGAGATGTGCTTTAAGTCAACTTTACTTTTCAAGTATACCATTTGGGGGGGGTGGCGTCGGTGGGTGGGCTGCCCAGCATTGTCAAAGGAGAAATTATCTTTACACCACTTTAATTTTGAAAATTAAAAACAATAGTTCTCAGACATGATTTCTTCATAGTGTGATTCTTCATCCAAACTCGTGACTGTAGTCAGGACATAGTTGGTCTAGAGTGGAATTTCTCTACAGAGTATCGAAGAAATGAATGGCCCTGCCTGGGCAAAGACCGTACTGCTACATGTTAATTGGAATGGTATGAAACACAACATGTGTGTTCATGAAGAAAAGCCCCCCTCTGTCCACAAAGACCAAAAGGAACCTTCAAATCTCTGCTAAGCTCCATGTACAGTTGAAATGTCAAGCTGTTTGTTAAGCCCGATAATGCAAATTGTGGGTAGACATTATGGTTGAAAGTTTTATATCTGCTTAAAAATAATGAGAAATGGAATAAATGGCTAGAAGACCATGACTGGATTTTGGCACATTTTTTTCCAGAAAAATAAATCCATTTCAATTTGTTCAGTCAATATCAGAGTGACTAAATGGCCTGGAAAAGTTGAATGGGGAATGATAGATTTTAATACTCATTTTTTTAGAAAAGCACCTAACATTATTTCTTAATTTATTTTTCCCTAACAAGCTAATACAGTATTGCTGCATTGCCCACAGCTAGACTCTGTCCTGGTATTTCTGTCTCTGAACATGCTCCCAGGCAAGAATTGCTATGACCTTTAAAACACAGGAGAGCAAAAGGCTCTACCTCCTTCCCTCGGAGTCTGGGCACTGAGTTATGAATGGTTTCATTCATATTCTGTGATAGTAACCATTTCTACTGCTGAAGAAAATCCTGTGAATAAATATCCGTTAGGCACAGGCCATTATCTTACATAGGCAAGGCAAAATAGTTTTCAAGTAGTTTTAATAGTGGTTAAAATTTATCATCAGATTACCAAGTTAATTTTTTAGATATTTATGACCTTGAAAATCCATAAGTAATACATGAAATAATAATCCAAACCAAATATCTGGTAGCAGTCTTTATACTGTATCATCATTTATGCTATCCCTTTTTCCACGTCAGGCTGAGAGAAAACCTTGCAACACAAGAGAGTTTTGCAGACATTTTGAAATAAGCTTTTGGAGCTACTAACTCACTTTGTAATTTTGTTTGGTTTGGTTTGGTTTTGAGATGAGGTTTCTCTGTGTAAGTGCCCTGGCTGTCTTGGACTTCGTTTTGTAGACCAGGCTGGCCCCAAACTTACAGAGATCTGCTTGCCTCTGCCGCCTGAGTGCTGGGATTAAAGGAATGCACCACCACTGCCAGCACCACTTTGCGATTTTTAGCAGTTCCCAAGAGTCGCCATAGTCTTAAACTCTTGATGGTTTACCAATCACTGAATCAGTAAATGTTTCATAAGCTTCCTTCCGTGTTTGTGCTGCTAAATATTTTTTTTCTTTTTTACCCTAGACACGTGCTAATTCGTCTAGAGTGTCTTTCAAATGACTTTGCTTTTAAATTAATTAACTCTGGTGTTTTGAGATTGAGTTTTATGTAGCGTAGGCTGCCCTCTAACTAGCTATGTAGCCAAAAATGACTTTGAATTCCTGACCCTCCTACCCTAACCTCCAACCACCTTCCTTCCTTTTTAAAACTAATATTTACAATGTAATCATTTTCAAATAAGTCATCAGTTGATTATCCTTTTATTTCTAAACTATGCTGGAAAAATATCTGCTTAGTTATAGCAGTGGTGTGTAAAATGTCTCAGATGACCCCTCTAAGATAACATTCTGTTAATATTTATTACAGTGTGTGGAACACACAGTGATCATCCTGACTCTCCCTCCCAGGTGCTGGGGTGAAAGGTATACACCACCATGTCAGACTCTTTTCAAAGTTTTTTCCTTTCTTGTGTGCGTGTGCGTGTGTGTGTGTGTGTGGGGGGGGTGGTGGTGGTGTTTTTCTTTATTTGCAAGTTTGTGGCAATAAAGTTTAGAGAATTTTAATAACGAACTAGGCCACAGTGAAGGAGCTAGAGGGCAGGAGGTCCAGGCTCTCAAGCAAGTCTCACCTCTCTCTGTCACCCATAAGGATGCAAAGAACTTCAGTGATACTTTCAAAAATATTTTTTAAAAAATAGGGTAAATATTTTCAAGTTATTATCTTCAGCTTGTGTAAAGTAAGAGACAACTGTCCTACCGCCGCCTGTTGTTTGGTGACTAGAAATAATGTACACACGGTTATGTCTATCAGCACATTTCTCACCGACATAGGTGTCATTTGCATGACACGGTGCAGGCTTTCGATTTATCTCTTCTCTGAAATACTAGAAGCAGTTCAGGTTTTGGAGGAGGTGGGATTTTGAAATATTTGCATTCACATAGTAAGGTATCTCAGGAGCAGATCCAAATTTACACCTGAAGGTTGGTTTCGTACACATTCTATTTCAATAGCCCTTGGGTCATTTTATACAGATATTTAAAGTACCAGCTTTATGATGGAGTTAGGGTTGGAGTTATGTCTGGGGTTAGGCAGGAATTGGCCACTTCTGGTGTCATGCACCAGTTTGGCTTTTGAGGCATTTACAGATTTTACACTTGCAAGTTAGAGATGCTCACCCTGCAACCTTGGCATCCAGGGAAGGAGAAGACCCACTCATGTGAAACTAAAATGTGAGAGAGCACAATAGTTGCAAATAATATCATTTTAAGATCAGCCTTTTCAGAGACTTCTAGTTGTAAAGAACGGGAGCCAGCTTAGGTGATGTAGGAAGATACCATGGAAAACACAGCAAACTCTGCCTTGTCGGGGGATGACCCTGGTATGCCAGGGCTCACTGTGCTGGCATCACATGCCAGGGTTCACTGTGCTGGTCAGCTTGGACCAAGCGATGCTGTGCTAACAATCTCCAAACCCCAGTGAGCGACTAATTCCTCACTCATGGGTGTCGTGGTCTTGTTTTTCTCTTTAGCTCTTCATGATGTTTTGCCTGCCACTTCCAAACTGAGAAATCCCCAGTTACAAATGTGTGTGGTTCTAAAAACACTGGGCCATTTGCATTGAGGAGTCTAATTGTTTTTAATTCTAGATATTGTCTCTGAACACTCTACTTACCAGGGTGCATTCTGATACAAATACTAAGGCAATGTTGGTTTGGCAAAGGAAATAATAACCTTAAATCTACCTGTTTTTTCCTATTAGTTGATTTCTTTGGCTGTTTTTATTGTGAAGTTGTCAGCAAACAACTCCAAGGGAAACGTTATTTAAAAGAACTCTACATAGCCTTGTGAGTGCCGCTTTCTTAAAGGACCATTTCCTGCACATACCGGATCAGCAATCAAAATTCTGCCAGTTATAAACATTGTTTTCAAAGGCAAGAAACCTCTTATTATGCATAAAAATCCAGAATGTTTATTATTTTATTTGTGTATGTGCGCATGTGCACGTGTGTGTGTTTGTGTGTGTGTGTGTTACACACATGTATGTTAATGCTCCATGTAGGCCAGAATAGTGTGCTGGATCTTGTGGAGCTGAAGCTGGAGGCAGTTGTGGGCCATCAAATATAGAAGCTGGGAGTTGAACTCTAGATCTCTGCGGAAGCAGCAAGTGCTCTTAACTCTTGAGCCACCTCTCCAACCCCACTGAGCGATACTCAAGGGCAGAATTTCTTAAACTATATTCCTAGTGACTTTCCATAGATAAATACTTTTGGAACTCTCCATTCTGAACACTCCTGACAGTTCCCGTGGTACTTTGCCATATCATAATTCCATATGGCGATCTTCTTTAGCCTGCACTTTCACTTTCTGTGGTTTCAATTATTGAAGTCAAGCAGCGTTCAAAAATATTAAATGAAAATTTTCCAAAGTTTTAAGTTGTTTGCCATTTTGGGTGGCATGATGAACCCCTGTACCATCCTGGTCTGTCACACTCAGGGTTTGGTTCACCCCTTTCTCCAAAGTATCCACTGCACAGGCTCAGTTGGTGGTTCAGTCCATTGTCAGATGCACTGATACAGGATGGCAGTGTTTGAGTTTAAGTAACCCTTATGTGGTAGCTCACATTGTATCACAGAGCCCACACCATCCACCTCAGTGCAGTTCATCATCTAGGTATAGCATACATCAACACAAGAGTATAAATACAATACTTTTGAGAAGGAAACCCTAAACACTTAACTTTCATTATATATTGTTATAGCTATCATCTTTTACAATTGTCATTAATCTCCTAACTTAGAAACTATATTTTTACCATAAATGTATACGTGCATAAAAACACTATATATACGGGGCTTGGCATGATATAGAGCTTGGGACATCTATAAGCAGTATTGAGCCATCAAAGTTGAGAGCCTTAGTCTGTATCTCTCAGAATAGTATAGGGAGAGAAGAGGAAATACCACGTGTCAACAACAAACTAGCTACTTGTTGCTAGCCCAGCATTTTCAAACTTATTCAACTTTTGGACACTTTTTTTTTTGAGGGGCTGAAATATTTAGGAAACCTTGTTAGGTCAGTGATTAGTCAAACACTTGATTAGGGTAATAGTAATTGTTTAAGTTTTTGTTCATTTGGTTGGTTTGTTTTGTTTGTCTATACAGAATAGACTATTCAAAACCCCCTTCATACATCTTATGTTAATTCTTAAGTAAATGTTGAGTTACATTTGTTACTCTTGAACCACCTGACTTTGTAATGTTTATATGTAAGAATCTGGGTGCACCCTGTCTTCGTTACTATTGTAAATACTATAATTCTTTAAAATGATCATAGGCATCAGAAGTCTCAGGCTGTTTAATGAAAACTAACACATCTTCTTTGACTGTCATTAGGCTTTATATCCATAATTCCAAGTGTAAGGTTAACTGAGTTTCTTGCTAAACTATATTAGGTAGAAGTAGATTATTTCGAAAATGCTTTTGATTTGAGAAAAAGGCAGTATTAAAAACGTAGAGGGCTGCAGAGACTCAGTGATTAAGAGCATCTACTGCTCCTCCAGAGAACCCAAGTTCAATCCCCAGCACTTAAACCCAGCAGCTCACAGTTGCCTGGCTCTAGGGCAGTGGTTCTCAACCTGTGGGTCTCAAACCCCACAGAGGTCGAATATCAGATATCCTGCATATCAGATATTTACATTACTTGATTATATGATTCATAACAGCATTACAATTACAGTTATGAAGCAACAATAAAATTTTATTTATCACCATAACCACAAACCATGAGGAACTATATTCAAGGGTCACAACATTAGGAAGGATTGAGAACCGCTGTTCTCAGGGAGTCTGATGCTTTCTTCTGACCTCCAAGGGTGTCTGCGCGCGCGCTTGCACACACGCACACACACGCACACACACACACACACCACATTTATCACAGCTGCTCGAGCCAACTTGTAGTTGCTGGCAGGTCGTCCCTTTCTTCTGCAGTTGCATCAGGGACGTGAGCACTGTATTTTTGTTCGGCTCTGGGTTTGCCATCTTTTACCCTTCTGGATGAAAGTGCAGTGTGTTAGGCTAGAACTAGTCACAGTCCTATCTGCCTCTTAGCTTCCTCCTCCCCACTCCATCTGACCTTCTGACCTTCCGGCTATGTCCTACCCATTGGGTTTACCTCCCCCACCTTCTTAGGCCAGACTTCAACATCCCAACTAAATGCAGCTTGAATGAACTGGCTCTGCATCCCTGCCCCAGGTCCATGCTCTCACTCAGAACTGCACACTTCACCACCCCTGCAAAGGTTTCTCTGCACCTTCAGTCTCTACAACTATGATGGCTTTAGCTGCTGAACTCTAAAAACAAACAGAAAGAAACATATAGGCAGAGAATTCTCTTTGTTTTGATATGATTGTTAAACGGAAAAGGTAAGAACATTCTTCGGTGTTTTTGGTCTTGAAAAATTTCCCCCTTTCCTCTTAATGACTTTAGAAACTCTTCTACATCATGGTCTTGACTCCTGGGTGTTTGAAACACACCTAGTCATGTCCCTGTCCTTGGTTTTGCTGATCTGATCCCCCACATCTCCCAGCCCTGCCTTCAGTTCACCCTTCTCCCCAATATTCCCAGTTCATTGTTATAGAAACTAACATCCTCCATTAAGTCACTGTTATTTGGGTGTCTTGCACTGGAACCCAATAATTCTGTGCCATAAATTCCTTCTTCTGATTTTATCTTTGTCTCTACCCATATCTTGTATGTAGCGGATGGTAGATAAAGATTTACTTAATAAAGGAAAAAATTGGTGAGAGGAAGATTAATTACAACCAATATAATCCCAGCATTTTACGTTTATAGATCAGTCTGCCAGCGAACATCATCAAAATTTAAAACTTGTATTTAACACTTTCTGTTCAGAATACTTGCTATATGCAAGTCACTGTAGAAGCCACGCACAACCGTTTGGTATTTTGGTTTTCTTTTCTTTTCTTTTCTTTTTTTTTTTTTTTTAAACTTTCATAATCTACCCATCTTCATATGAAAATGAATTCAGGAATGTCACAAAGTCACACCAACTGAAAGTGGCAGAGCCAGAATCTGAGCCTAGGCCATCTGATTCCATAGCCCTCATACCGACTGCTGTTTAGTCGTACCTTCTGATAAGCAGGAAATACCATGCCCTGTAAAACGCAATGCTGTGGTCTCTTAAATCCCTGTGCCTTAATGGGCAGCTGGGGTGCTTTATTTCTCACGTATAAATAATGTTGAGGAGTTAAAAATCATTTTTCTCCTAAATTTCATTGTGACAAAATCCATTACATGAGGAAAATACACAGCAATGGGAAAGGAGAGACAGATTTGTTGAGCATCCTGTGAGCTAGATCGTCTGAGGTGATAAACAGCCAAGATTAAGTCCTAAGGGGTCCAGCCTGCCTTCCTGCCAGAGCTGGGTGACAGACTGGACCTGTTAGCCAGTCTTCTTCTTTTTTTTAAATATTTTTTATTACATATTTTCCTCAATTACATTTCCAATGCTATCCCAAAAGTCCCCCAAACCCTCCCCGCCCCCCACTTCCCTACCCACCCATTCCCATTTTTTTGGCCCTGGCATTCCCCTGTACTGGGGCATATACAGTTTGCATGTCCAAAGGGCCTCTCTTTCCAGTGATGGCCGACTAGGCCATCTTTTGATACATATGCAGCTAGAGTCAAGAGCTCCGGGGTACTGGTTAGTTCATAATGTTGTTCCACCTATAGGGTTGCAGATCCCTTTAGCTCCTTGGGTATTTTCTCTAGCTCCTCCATTGGGAGCCCTGTGATCCATCCACTAGCTGATTGTGAGCATCCACTTCTGTGTTTGCTAGGCCCCTGCATAGTCTCACAAGAGACAGCTACATCTGGGTCCTTTCAATAAAATCTTGCTAGTGTATGCAATGGTGTCAGCGTTTGGATGCTGATTATGGGATGGATCCCCGGATATGGCAGTCTCTAGATGGTCCATCCTTTCATCTCAGCTCCAAACTTTGTGTCTGTAACTCCTTCCATGGGTGTTTTGTTCCCAATTCTAAGGAGGGGCATAGTGTCCACACTTCAGTCTTCATTCTTCTTGAGTTTCATGTGTTTAGCAAATTGTATCTTATATCTTGGGTATCCTAGGTTTTGGGCTAATATTCACTTATCAGTGAGTACATATTGTGTGAGTTCCTTTGTGAATGTGTTACCTCACTCAGGATGATGCCCTCCAGGTCCATCCATTTGCTTAGGAATTTCATAAATTCATTCTTTTTAATAGCTGAGTAGTACTCCATTGTGTAAATGTACCACATTTTCTGTATCCATTCCTCTGTTGAGGGGCATCTGGGTTCTTTTCAGCTTCTGGCTATTATAAATAAGTCAGCCAGTCTTCTTTTAATGAAACAACACATCTTAAAATTTACAAATGAAGATAACAGAATTAAAGGGATTTTAAAAATTAAAGGGGTCTATGTGTACTTTGTGTCTGCATCTAAAATACATGAATGCATTTTTGAAAACACGAATATGTGTTCAATCCCATACCCAGGGGTCTGATCCGTTTGCTGTCAATTTCTTCTTACATCCTTGTCTGTGGAGCTTAAACTTTTCCTCCAATGATCCCCTTTCACCTAAGAAAATTTTCACACTGTTGAATACACAGACACATAGCAGGTATGCTAATTAAACACTTATAATAAATTGTAAAGAAACATATTGAAAATAATCCTTTGGGGTTTGTATTGTGTGTGTATAATTATACTATTTATTAGGGACAAAAGCAATTTGCATACTGATGAGATAGGTGTGGTTTTTTTACATAAGAAATTAAATCTTGGCTATGATACTGTTGGTCATAGATTGTCTTTAGTAGTTTCAGAGTTGATGAAGATTTTTATAATTGTCAATGTTGAAAACACATAAATAAGCAAAAGGATGGCAGGAATGTGTTCAGGGACATTTCAGAACTTCCTGGAAATTCTGTCCTGCTCCAAGCCTTTCATTTTTAACAAAACAAATTTTAATGAAACTCAAATGTCAACTTTTGATACTAGACACTTTAATTTAAGGTTGTACTAATTTGATACTTACATGCTCTTGAATGTAATAGGAAAACATTTTCCAAGTCTTCCCCCTCCCACCCCACCCCCCGCCCGCCCCGGAGATTAAACTATTATGCTCCTAGAAGATCAGAAAACTTTATAGGTACACGACAAACACTGCAATATACAACTTATGGGGGCCTCAAATCTGAGGTGTAGTCTGCTGGCCTTGATCATTTACACGGTGCCAAATTCGAATATTCTGTATTCAGACCAAGCTGCAGGGAAGCCACGCATTACAAACACTTCAGATGCATTATGAGCATCTAATGATCCTGTGCTCAGAGCTTTTTACCGTTCCCCAACTTTCCAAAACCACCCCATTCAGTGCCACATGAAGCTGCGGCCCACAGGTGAAGAAGCCATGGGTAGTCCCACTCATGAACAGTCATGGTTTAGGAACAGATTGAAGCTCTGCCAAGTACAACTGTGATTCACAAGTCTTTCTGCCATGGTTTGAGGCCATCTTCCCGAGCCCACGTGTCAAGTTTATTCCTCACTTGCAGCACAGTTGCGAGCTGGGAGCTTTAGGGCATAGTCAGGTCAGAGGACTCTGCTTCTAGAAGGAATGGATGGCATTGTGAAGGGATGGATGGCTGGACCACTTCCTGAGAATGTGGACTCCTGCTGAGAGGAGGAGTGGCTCTCCTCTCATGACAAACATTCTCCTGTCAGGAGACAGCAGGTGGCCCTCAACAGATGGAGTATTTGCCAAAACTGTAAGCCATTCTGAACTACCCTGCCTGTGGTATTTTATACAGTGGCACAAATAGATAAGGACACTTGCATAAAATCAAAGCCGCACGTCTCTGCCACCAGCTGCCACCAAAGAAGCCTCTCCTTAAGGACTTCACTTTGGAAAGTGTTGCTCCGACATTGTTCTCTGGGGTGGAACATCCTCTGTGGGCATCGATTCAGGGTGCATAGACGGTTAATTCTCATCTGCCGCTGATGCGTTCATGGGACGCTCATTCTCTACTCTGCCACAGTTTGCCTTTATTGAGATATTTGTTCCTCTTCTTTATCCATACTTTGCTTGAAGCTTGTATTCTGAGAAGTGGTGGACAATACGTACTCCCCATTGTCCTGTGCTCCGGGAAAAGTCTGAGAGAGGCTTGTGAGCTGCCATGTATATCATTCCAAGACATCATCTGTCCTCTGAACAAAGCAGCCAGCAGAAATGGGCAAAGGCGGTTACCTAAAACAGGTCTTCATTGCAGGCTCTGACTGCAGAGTGAGTAAAACCCTAGCCAGTCAAATATATACAGACTAGAGAGCAGGCTCAAGGGCAAAGCTGATCAGGACTCCATAACACACTCTATCCTAATCTCCCTTTTCTGATGGTCTTTGATTTCTTCTCATCACAGCAAATGACCAACAGCTGACTGTACCGCACACCCATATCATCTGCTGCTTACCGATATTTATGTCATTGCCGGGACAGAATGAGTCACGATGCCTCTAAAGCCACGTTGCTTATGCTCAACTCTCCTCCCTCTCACACCTGTGAAATGTTAGCCCAAGAGCCTTCATCACATAAAGTCAGATGTAAAATTAGACCTCCATCCAATCTAATAAGTCTTCTACAGCAGAGACAACTCCACAGGGCTTCTAACAAGCAGCTGTTATCGATTTTATTGACCATCAATCATCTAGCCAAGTTGTAGCAAGGAAATACGATAAATAGCTTTCAGCATATTATCAGTGGGGAAGAAGTATGGTGTTTATAAGCTGCCTGTGTATCTGGTCCATTTTCTGCCACTATGGAAGTCAGCCTATGTTGATGGAGCTAACACCTGGAATGGTGTTAAATAAAGTGATCTCCATTTTCCAGTTTGAGGAATAAGAAAGATAGAATATTGAAACATGCATGAACACTGAACTTCAGGTTGGTTTTAATAAGCTCTTTATTCAAGGGTGCCATACTTGACCATTTGCTGAAGACCCAAAATGGGACGTGTACATGTATGTGTACCTAGTACAGAACACGATTATTTGAAACCTGCTTCTGGGAATGGAACCTGTAGCTTCTGTCATGCTTAGCCCATGTTCTGCTATTAAGCTTGTTTCATATTTTATTTTGAGACAAGAGTATCACTAAGTTGGCCTTGAACTTGTGATCCTCCAGCCTCATTCTCTCAAGTAACCGGGATTACTAATTTTATTTAAATATATTTCAAATTATCAAGATCTTACAGTTTTTATGGTTGAGCTCATGTTTAGCTGTCAATCCAAGATTTGCATTGATTTCAGTCTCCCACAGTCCACTGGAACCTTCATTTGAATGGACCACAATCACCTCACACTTAGCATGCCAAGAGCAGAACGCCTCATCTCTCTCTCACTGGTAACCATGGATTGCCTCCTTTTACTCTGAATAAGATCTGAAGGATGCAATTCTACAGTAGAGTCAAATTGAAACAAGAGAATGGGGGGTGGGGGTGGGGGGCAGGATGAGGCCCATATCCCAAAGCCTGACTGACAAAATTACCATATGAAAAAAGCAAGTTGGCAAAAAAGGAAGGCCGAGTGCTCAATCCCAACCCTTGTGCACGCCAACTAAAACTAGTTGGGACCACTGGCCCAAGCAGAGAGGTACTCAGTGTCCAAGAGTTGCCTATGGCTGGCTTAATACTAAGATGCATGCCCCTGTGTGGAAATTTAAGATGCTGGCGTGGATGACCCATGAAATTGTATGTAGAACTGAAACCATCATGGCACGTGTAGCAAAGTCTGCCGTTCTAAGCTAAGGCTGTGCTTTGTGCCAGTAAAGCTCCCTTGGGCCCCCATTCTCATCTGAACCTCAAACGCCCGTGTTCGGCCTGCTTCCTCCTTGGAAGCGTATTCTTTAATAAATTCTCTCCTGCTGCTCGCTACTATCTGCGTGTCGTGTGTCGCTGTCCAAGTCTTAGTTCTGGGGTACAAGAACTTGGTAATCCCTCAAGAGGTTTCCCCCAGACCCCCAGATCTACTGGATACCAGATTAAGTACTTCAAACCTGCATTTCAGAACGGCAGCATTAGAAAACTGGACAGCGACTCACTTGGCAGAGAAAAGTGTGGAGTTCTGGGATCACCAAATATGGAAATGAGATTGAGAGGGAGCCCTGGGCAGAGCTTTCGTGACTTTGACCCCTTACATCCAAGCACGCTGTGCTCTAGGAGCCGGTGCAAGGACTTCCTCCACAGTCATGGGTAGACTTCTCTCCACATTATGAGGCAGATAGAAACCAAGGCCATCCTCATTACAAATGGGGAAACAGAGACCACAAAGCCAAGAAGCCCAAAGTCATGGCTAACAGGTGCTTAGATACTGCTGGCTGTGTACATTCGCTACTGCGACGACAGTGGTGCAGATCTTTTCCTCTGCTCAATTCATGTTCCTCCTCAGCCCTGTAAGGATGCTAACTTCATATGGAGACAGCAGGTCCCTCTCAGTAGATTAAAAACCTCATTGTAACATTCGCCCTTTTACATTTTAATTCCGTAGCTTTCAGTCTATTTACTCACAGAGATGTGCGGCCAACGCCACCATGAAATTCCATGTTTATAACACTCAGAAAGAATCACCATCCCCGTTTACACCCTTAACACTGCCCTCCGTCCTTAGCACCTGAGGACTTCAAGAGTGCTTCCTGTTCCTGCAGACTTGACTGATCTGGGTATTGCATACAAACTTAGTCATAAGATATGTTTCCTTTTGTGTCTGCCTTCTCCCACTCAGCATGGATTCAGAGTTTATCTATTTGTAGCATACACCAGTACTTCACCCTTTCTTGTGATGGGTTAATAATCTATAATATTAGATATATCATGCTCGTTTATGCATGCACATGTGGTGAGCATGGTTGCTTCCATGTCTCATAAATTATACATAGGGGCTGCTTAGATCTCTATATATAGGTTTTGGTGTGGATATGTTCTCAATTATCTCAAATGTGGTATAACAGTCATATTTAGATTTAGTCCTTCATGCCTAGAACTCATAATGCCTCTTATATCCTAAATGATAAGATACCCTTTGCCCACATCTGAGTCTGTACTAATGAGATGAATCCAAGTGGGCCCAATATAGCTCCTAGCAACTGGGCCCCAGAAAGACTGAATATGAAACTCTCATATGTTACCTCTACCCCCTGGTCTCTGATCCACACGAATAGAAGGAACCTGAAATCTCAGGTCTGTAAAAATTCCTGAACAGCAAGATTCAGGGGCTGCAGGCATAAGCACATAGAAACTGAGTATGTAGCACTCCCAGAGAACACACAAGCTCCACTCTCTTCTCGCCTTGTCTATTTCTTGCATTTGACTGTTCCTGAGTTCCTAGTTCTATGAGAAACCAGCAAGTACACTGTCTCCTGAGTTCCCTGACTCACCATACAGAACTGTCGCACCTAAAAGGGAGTTTCCCCAAAATTGCCACCAAATCAGAGAGAAGTCTAGGAAAGCTTGGGACCTGGACCTGTGACTGACATCTAAAGTGGTGGCAGCCTATGGGTCTGACATGGCAGCTCAGGTCAAAACCTACTGACATTGAATACTTGGAAGACACCAGAAATGAGTACCTGGGAGTGGAATTACTGAGTCATTTTGGAGTTTGATGTTTGACACTTTGAGACTACTGTCAACTTGTTTTCCAAAGATGCTGCCCCTTCTCGCCTTCCCTCAGCAGTGAGTGCCAGTCCAGGTTCTACCTGTCCTTGTCAGCACATGCTATTTCCTGTCTACGTTGATTATAGACGTTCTAGAGGGTGTGAAGTGGTGCCTCTTTGTGGTTGCGATCTGCATGTCTCCGATGACTATCGATGTTGTTGGGGATCTTTTCATACACCTTTGCTTTTGTCTTCCTCCTCTTCCTCCTTTCCTCCTTGTTTTTAGGAAGATGACTATTCAAATCCTTTGCCCACTTTTAGTCTGATTATTTATCCTTTATTTTTGAATTACAAGAGTTCATTATGAGCCCGGCTCTTGCTTATCATCTAAATGGAAGGGACAGAGCTGTGAGCCATTTGCCTCTCTGAAACACCAGAGCAGAGCAGACACGGAGCTGAGAGTGGGGAGATTTGTAGACTTACTTGTCAGGGCCCAGGGCAAGCCCCTCATCCCATAAATCCCAAAGGGCTGATTCCAAGGAAGAGCTTGGATGAACTCCGTTCAACATAGGAACATCTCAGATCAGCAGAAGACACTTCCCTCAGTACCACATCTTCTTCCTCCTCGCTCCAAGTTCTACATCACCTGGCTACAAAGATGGAGCTTACTTTTGTATACCACCATAAAGTTCTAGCCCTGCTGAGTTTCCTGTTAACCCAGAGTTACCACTGTGATGTTTTTATATTTTTTTTTAAGATTTATTTATTTTATTTATTTGAGTACACTGTCACTGTCTTCAGACACACCAGAAGAGGGCATCAGATCTCATTACAGATGGTTGTGAGCCAACATGTGGTTGCTAGGAATTGAACTCAGGACCTCTGGAAGAGCAGTCAATGCTCTTAACCACTGAGCCATCTCTCTAGGCCCCAACTGTGATTTTTTTTTAAAGCAAGTTAAGGTGCCAAAATTCAAGACTCTTCTTATACAGTTGAAAGTTATAGACTGATAGAATTGAGGTACTAGGTTTTATACATCATTTGTCCAACTCCTTCCCAGGTCAGAGAAAACAACTGAACACTTTTTAAATTACCAAAGTCATGTGGTACATCTTATTGTAAAAATAACAACAACAAAAACCCAAACAAACAAATAAAAACCAAAAAAATCAAAACTTTATTTTATTGACTATACATTAATAATTCTAAATATCCTGGGCTGAAAAGATGGTCCAGGGGTTGGGAGCACTGGCTGTTCTTCCAGAGGACCAGAGTTCAACTCCCATCTCACAACTGTCTAGAACTCCAGTTCCAGAGGATCCGAAATCTTCACACAGACATACATGCAAGCAAATCATCAGTGCAATTAAATAAAAATAAATACATTTTTTAAATCTAAATGTCCAAGATCTTACTTCTAATTGCTTCTCTCTCTCTCTCTCTCTCTCTCTCTCTCTCTCTCTCTCTCTCTCTCTGTGTGTGTGTGTGTGTGTGTGTGTGTGTGTGCCTGTTTATTCAATGATGCTCAACTGAAACAGGATTTTTCCTTTGGGGGACTCTTCCATAATCCTAGACACCTATAATCACAGAGGGTTTTTTGATAGTTGGTTCTCCATATTCTAGATCTATAGTCACTAAAATTTATTAACTATGTTCTGTTATTGTTTTCATTGTTCTTTAAGGGGGAATTGTGTATGTCTATAGCATTAAATTGATGTTCCTTCACTATCATAACCTACTCTATTTCTGTGAGCATAAACTTTCAGTAAGTCAGAACCTTTGTCAACAGGATCAGCCTTCAACCACCCACCATTCCTCCCTACTCTCCTGTGGTCCATGTGAATCTTCTGGTTTCTACCAACCTATCTGCGAGCCAGCTTACTCCCAACCTACATCCCTTCCTTCATGTTCACTGTGGCTGTGGTTTTGCGGTGCTGGGACTAAAGCAGGGCTTGCAGCAGGCTAGGCAAGTGCTGTAGCCCTAAGTTGTACCCTAAACCCTAGCCTGACTTCTTAGTCATCTCCATGGCTTGCTCCCATTGGCATGTCTGTAGGGTTAGCCAGATGCTAATCCTTACCCAGGAGCCTCTGGGGAGTCTCCCCACATGGCTTGTATCCTCTGCCCTCACTCAGCCACTGGCTTGCTCAGCCCTGGCTTCATTCCCACCGAAGGCCAAGTGACAAGAGCTCCTCAAATCCTAGCTAGTGTCGCTGCCTCGGGGCTGGCACTGATCCCAGCAGTATATTATTGTAATGTACTTGGCCAACAACATGTAATGATAAAGTAAGATTACAACATACACATCAGGGCTATTTAAAGTGTACTCACATACATCTTAGTTTGAAAGGTGCCATAACACAGTTTAACTAAATGCAACACAGAGTCTATTGACATGTAGCCATTACTGATATGACATAGGGTGGAATTTTTGCTGCTGTTGGTAGTGGTGATGGTCATACAGATTAAACCCAGGGGCTTATGCCTGCTAAGCAAGCACTCTAACCACTGAGCTTCATCCCTATTCATTTTTGTTTTATTTGGAGACAGCTTCCTGCTAAGCTGTTCTGACTAACCACTAACACCCACTTTCCTTCCTGCCTCAGCCTCCTGAGTAGCTGGAGTCTGGCATGTGCTACACTGTCCACCTTAGAACAGACATTGAATAGAGCCTGGATATTCTGCTTACACTGGGGACCAGAAGTAAAAAACAACTTACAAATCTCATCTGCAAATGGGGAATAATTGGATTAGTCAATCGAACATTATTATCTAAATTGAAGGCTAATGAAGACTGGCCAATTAATTATTCTGAGTATGGCCAAAGAGTTCAATTATATTTTCATTCCACTAAGTCATGATTTTATAACAATGTAATTAATATAGTTTTAAATTCTTTTTATCTGAATCATGACCTCTTCAAAGAGTCCAGAAGAGGATTGTCCTGATTTTTTTAAAAAGGGGGGCGGGGGGACAGGCAACAACCAGAATAGGGGTAGGGAAGCTAGGCTCACTTACTGGTCTATGACAATCTGGAAGGTACCGTGAAAGGGTGAAGAATATATGGTGGTGAGCTACACGTGTCCTTGGGTTTCTTGGCATTTCTCATCTCTGATACGGAAATTGTAACAGATCCCACTTTCAAGGATTGCCATAGGGAAGGAATGTCAAATGTCTCCTGTAAACTAATGTGATAAAGCTCGGGTAACTAGCAGGTGACGATATTTGGGAGCCTTATGGAAACTTCAGAAAGTGGGGTCTTTCAGGAAGTACATTGCAGGGCTATACCTTCGAAAGTCATAGCTAGCTTCCAGTCCCTTTCTTGTTCTCTGCTTCCTGTCTGCCATGACGTTAACAGTCTCCACCACACTCTCATATTCACACACTCTGCTATGTATGGGACCAAGCTACTGCAGACTGAGCTCTGAAACTGTGAGCTAAAATAGAACATCGCTCCCTGTGAGTCGTTCCCATTAGGTGTCTGTCACAGCAATGCAATCATAACTGATGAAAGAACGGAGAAATAGATCCAGCGTTTCACTATACTTGTATAAATACATAGATAGGTTCTATCTACACAAAGCCAGCGGAGGATGCTCTCACTGCTTATGACTGGTTTCCTGCACATGAGTCCCTCCTCTGGGAATGAGGGGAAACCAAGCCAGGCACAGAGTCCATTTCACAGGGAAGGGATCCAAAGACAAAGGCCATGCTAGGCCTTGAGTGTGACCATTCTTTTGAATAGAGGAAGCCAGCAACTTCTTAGAAGCCTTGAAGCCAGGAACCTCATCATCTTTATTTACATGACTGTACTGGTAAGTGATTGAACTGGTCTGTGCCTCAGGTGAGTTCTCCGTACCTGCTAGAGGAAGCTCAGAACTTGTCATTGAGAAGTCCCAGACATTGGAATGGTTGCAATAAATGGTAGCTCTTGTTATTCAAAAAAGCGTTCAGCTGGTTTTATGGATGCTGTGGTGTTCCTGCAAGTATTCTGACTGTAGTGGGTAGCCAATACAAAACAGATCTTTAAAGTCCTCCCCCACCGAGTAAACGCTATTTAATATCTACTTGCTAGAATATCCTTTTAGCTTTTACTTGACAAAACAGCCCACAATAGAGTTTGCAGACAGTAGGTCTGTGCCAAATGCAGGTAGACATGGCCAATAACGAGGAAAAAAATCAGATAGTCCAGATACCCAGCTCCTGAAGTCAGAGTTCAGACAGCTCAGCTATCCTTGGGGCATTGTTTTCTCCCCTGAATTCTTTCCAAGAATCCCTGACTCACATAAGCCAATGGGTTTGCTAAAAATTCATCCCATAACTTCAGGAAGAACAACAAAAATGGCAAAAAGGACAGGCAGGAGCAAGCCCAACAGGGTGTTCCTGGAGTGTAAGTCCCTAAACCCTTTGTGTAGACTGGAGTAGGTTTTAAATGCATAAGAGACACAGTTTCAGTGTGAAGACCTGTTTGCTGTATGTTTTCATATATAAGTGTACATTTCATATATGAATAATATATAAATTCATTACCTTGAACCCAAGATATCAACATATTAACAACAAATTTATAAATGTTTTTCCATAGGAAGAAAGAAATGGAGGAGCTCTCAGTTGGAGGCAAGGGTCATTAGAATCTAGACACACATTGATGTGTCTTGGAGTCTCTTAGATAAAATTGCCTGCTGCTGGCTGCTGGTGTCTTTGTGCAGACCCTTCACATCTGCAGTGTTTCAAGTTTCTCAGTGGGGGGTTTCAACTCTTGGGGATCAAAGGATGACAGGTCCTTTCCCATTCCCCTTTTCTTACCAGGCCTTGGAAGTCTTCGAGGGCTTTACAGCCCTGTTGGGCCCTTGTTAGAGGGAAGAGAAAAGAAAAGTCACAAAGGCAGTCCAATGTGGGGAGGAGACCTCATGCTGACTGCCTTTGAACTTGATTCCCATTCCTTCTAGAATAACAACCCGCAGGCAGATCAGTATTGACCCCAAAAGCCCTGTTCTATAAACCATACCCTTTGTCTTTTCCTTACAAGGAAAGGCAAGGAGGGGATTGCAAGGCTGTTTTTGATTATTTAATTCATAAAATAAGACGTGAAGAATTAAAACAAAAGGAGTATATAAGTGTTGGCCTTCTCACTCTGAGAAGGGATTTGTCAGGACTGAGCTGGGTGTGAACCTGGTCCGGAGTTCTTCACCTCCCAGTAAGAGCCACACAGTTCAGTGCTAAGCTTCGGTATTTGATATTCATTTGTGTGTTTGGGTCTCATTGTAGCGGCCAAATGCCGTTGCTTGTGGTTGTTGCCTTCAGTCTTTGTGTTCAGGGCCCTTGCCCTTGCCCGTTGGTCATGTTCAGGGCTGAAAACACCTTGACTCCTGGCATGTGCCTTGGCTGGCCTCAGACTGCCTGCCAGAGTTGGAAAGGACCCGGATGACTCAACCCCAGCACAGCTTGTTCACTTTCAGGCTCATAGGAAAGATGGCAAGTTTTCTAAAGTCATTTCTAAAATTATTGAAGTCTGCAGCTGAGGAAAAAGTCATTAAATTTCAGTGTAGAAACCGTGAATGTGTAGCATGCTATATATTCCTCGCAGCAGCAACCCCCCCCCCATCTTGCGCGCGCGCGCGCGCACTATGTCCTCCGTCCTTTGTATTCCATAGCTCCCCTTAGACATACTAGACCATCCAGGGAGAAGTGTTCTGAAGAGCAAACGTTTTTAAAAAAACAAGTCTTTCTTAAATAAGAGTAAGATCTATTCAGTTTCTTATTTTTAAAAAAAAGCAATACATTTAACGCCAATATTTATGTTTCTGACCTTTTATGAATATGAATTTGGGGACATTTCCAAGCATGAGTCTGGTTTTCCCTTTCTTTAATCTTAAGCGTGGAGAACAGTTATAACCTAACAAAAGCCCTTTTCTTCTATCCGCAATTCTTTTAAAACCAACAATAACAAAACCAGGCTGTCACCATTCCTCTAAGGAACTCGGTGGCTCCTCCTCGGGGATGGGGCTGTATAAGCTGCTGTTGGTTGATGGGGGAGGGAGAGACCTTTTCTGCAGTGGAGTAGCCTGTGATGCTGTAAAGAGCACCTCAGCCATGCTCCTGTAAGCCACCCTAACTACACTCATTGAGTCACCAAAAAATACAAATAATGAGACTTATATAGGAGGAGGACTAGTTGGGGAGAATATGGCGATTAGTGGGAGGGGCAAGAGAGGATAATGGAAGATAAATACAATAAAATACATTATATACATATGTGAAAATGTCATAACAAACCCATTGAAAGGTTAATTGCCTTTTATTGTGTGGGTGTCATGTTTTTAAAAACCCATGTTTAAATGATTATATGCAACCTATTAATCTATAACTGAGTCTATGGCAAGATCAAGAACTTTCTAGACAAATACAAGGGTAGAGAAGTCTACGTGAAGACTGTGGAAGTCAACCACATACAGCAGTGTCAGGAATTAGCATCCTACCCTGACTTTTCTTATGGGAGGAAATAATATGAAAGTCCCAAGACTTTTAAGAGAGATATCTTTTCCTATGAAGATAAAGAAAGAAATTTTCATAAATGTTCTGGAAAAAAACCCAGAATATTCCCAGAACCCTATAATATCTCAGACATCCTCCTGCAAGCCCGTCTGCCCACTTCTCCCATTGCTTACAGCTTGGATACCTCAGCCAAAATGGGTGACCAGACTCTCCCCATTCGTTCTTCTCCTGCTCTATGGGGCCATTTAAATAGCAAGACTGCCAGCAAGAATGCAAATAGCACTGACTGCACACAGAAGGAGCCTTAATTACCACTGAGAGACCTGAAGCCAGAAGGCAGAGTGCACATCTCAGCTCAGCTGAACTCATGGGACAGCACGGGGTTGATTGCTTTATCTGTGAATGGCCATGGAAGTGCTGTATGTAACTTTTCATTTCACAAGCAGGCCATTTGCAAACACAGAATCTGCAAGTGATAAAGACTGACTCTGTACTCTTACTCCGAGGAAAATGATAGTGCAAGGATAAACACAGTAGCACATGGTGCTAGGGCTTGGTGATTGCAGAGAAATGGAAGGTTGTAAGACTTAGAAGCCGAGAGATACCTGGTCAGTTACGGTGAGGGGTTGCTTTGAAGAAATGTGAACTCAGTATGCAGATCTTCTGAGAGAAGCCCGAAGTCTGGCTAATGTGAGTAAGGCATCTCTTGTTCTGAAGGTGTTTATTATAGGGACTGTGGAGATGGCTCAGTGGGGAAGAGCATTTGCTGTCTATGCACAAAGACCTGAGTCTGGATTTCCAGCCAGAGTGTCCATTTATGCACATGTGACCCCAGTGAGGAAAGAGAGAGAAGGATGGCTGGTGTTTGCTGGCCACTAGCCTAGCTCCCAGTTCAATAAGATAATATGCATCAAAGGAATACAGTGGAGGGTAATAAAGCCGGACACCCGATGTTCTCCAATGGCCTCTGCATGTGCATACATGCACATGCATTCCCCATGCCCTTGTATATACACACAGAGAGAACGCTTACTTAGTGAAAACACCACACTACACCTCACTGTGTCTGACTCACCCTGGGACCTCCAGCTTATATTTCCTTCCCATGGGTTTGGAGCCGCAGTTCTCAACCTTGGCACTGCTGACATCCCTGCTACACACCATAGTGTACCAATCCCATGAACTCTTCACTCACCCCTGAGTTCTGAGAACTAAAATGGCACAGATGCTGTGGCATGAACACACTTGTATTCTCTCTGTCTGTCTGTCTGTCTCTCTCTCTTTCAAATAAATATAAAATAAAATTTCAATTATATTGATTTTATCCTCGTTTTTGAAGGTTATTTTTTCTTGAACATTTTTTTTTCTGTAGCACTTTGAAGGGTTCTTCTAATCCATCCTTTTTTTTTTAAAGCACCTTAAAGGGCTGTTCTAGTCCATCCTTCTTTGCTCCTGATGGGATGTCGGCTGCTACGTGTCACTGCCCCTCACGAAATGCGTTTTTCCTGGCAAATGTCATGATTTTCTGTCTCTCTTTGACTTTTGGCATTTACCATGTGCCTATATATCACATACATACATGTGTATACATATTATATAGCTAAGCCTAGATTCTACATGTGGGAGAAAACATGTTATATTTGCCCTTTTTTTCCCCCACCCCCATTCAGTGTCTGTCTCCATACACACTTCTTTCACCACATAAGCACACATAAGTCTGTGCCCACATAAGAAAAATTGTACGGTATTTGTGTTCCTGGATTTGGCTAATTCTGCTTAACATGGTGACCTCTGGTTCTGTCTCCCTCTCTGGAAATGACATCATTTCCTTCTTCCTTGTGCTGTGGATCCAATGACCCTGTTCATTTTTATGCCTTTTTGCTTTCAGTGTGTGGAATTCCTATTGGTCTCTTTTTAGAACCCTCTGTATGCTGTTAAACCTACTGTGTGCTTTTAAGCCTACTGTGTGCTGTTAAGCCAAGTAAGTTGATAGTTACTACAGATCCACTTTTCTGTTCTACTATTTCCATATGGTTCCTTTTTTAACATATATATTTTATAACTCCAATTTCTTCTTTGAAATTCCCTATGTGTTCATTCTGGGTCCATCTTTGAACATAGTTACTATACCTGTTTTGAAAGGTTTTAATCCTAACATCTGAGTTAGATGGTGTGTATGTACCACCAGGCCTGGCTCAAAGCCACATTTATTGCTTCTTTCCCTCCTTTCTTCTTCTCAGTTGTGGCTCTTTTTTTTTTCTTTTGTTCCTGGACACGCTTCAGTGATGTTTTATTATTATTTACTAAACATTCTGAACTATGCATTGGAAACTCCATAGTCTACTTCCTTTACTTGGATAGTATGATTATTGGTATTACCATATAAATGACCAGGCAATCACTTTGGCCTGGTAGAGTCTTAGTCTTCTCCTTTGTCAGGGTGATCTCTGGAAATCCCAGTGTGATTATCTAAGTTCCAAACTGTCGGGGATCAAACTCTTGCACCTCGTAATTGGACAGGCATAGACCTCCGCTTGCTTCCTTCACCTTTGCAACTGTTGCTTGCCACTAGACCAGTGGTTCTCAACAACCCCTACAGGAGTCATATATCTGTATATATACATATTACAATGTATATAATTGTATACATTACAATTCACAACAGTAACAAAATTACAGATATGAAGTAGCAACAAAATAATTTTATGCTTGGGAGTCACCAGAACATGAGAAACTGTATTAGAAGGTTGCAGCATTAGGAAGGTTGAGAACCACAGCTTTAGACCCTTCAGGGCACCTCAGCACCCACAATTCAGTTACCCTAAGACTTGGATGGGCTGGGTGTGGTGGCGCACGCCTTTGATCCCAGCATTCGGGAGGCAGAGGCAGGCAGATTTCTGAGTCCGAGGTCAGCCTGGTCCACAGAGTGAGTTCCAGGACAGCCAGTTCTACACAGAGAAACCCTGTCTCGAAAAACCAAAACAAACAAACAAAATACTTGGATGGATCTGTTCTCCTTGGCACCCTTCTTCATGGGATAACATGCTCTGCCCCACAGTTTGTAGCTGTTTTGGTAGACATAAATTCTGTCTTCCCACATCACTGGCTAGACCTCAGTTTTTCTAGCTGATGTTGCCTTGGCAGAAAATATTCTGTAAAAGTATGCTTTCCTTCTTCAATCTTGTTTCAATTGCTCTCCAGAGCCTTCAAATGGATTTTTAAATACTTATATTGTCTAGAGTTTGTGATTAAAATCTATACAGGTGTTATTCACATAAAAACTAGTTTTCTGATAGGCACTTACATTGTTCTTTATGTGCAGTGTTTGATGTATAGCCAATAACTGTCCCAAAGATGGTCCTAATATTGGTAATACCAGATAAGGATCTCAAATACAAGTACCCACACAGTAAAGTATTTGGTAGAAAAATTAGTTAGCATGCACAGATGAGTGATTTCATTAGAGAGGAAACAGAAATAATTAACATATTATATTGGGCATGTTTTTCACTCATGGCTGTTGCTTTTTTCCAGACTCCTTGGAACTGCATTCTCTTTGCATTCCAAGTTCAGGGATTACCAAAGATTTGGGTGGAGATTAAAACACGACATCATGAAAGTAGAACCTGTTCACTGGGCTTTGTAAGAGATGAGGGCTAAAGAGAAAAGTAGTGGTGAACCAGGAGAAGGAGGCGTCAGCTGGGAAACCAGGAAGAAAGGGAAGCAAAGACACAGGACAGAGGGTCTGAAATCGGAGGGTAGTATGTTTACTGTTGTCTTAGTTAGGGTCTCTATTGCTGTGGAGAAACACCATGTCTGTGGCAGCTCTTATATAGGACAACATTTAATTGGGACTGGCTTACAATTCAGAGGTCTATTCCATTATCATCATGATGGGAAGCATGATGGCATGCAGGCAGACATGGTGCTGGAGAGGTAGCTGAGAGTTCTATCTCTGGATCCTGAGACAACATGAAGAGACAATGAGCCACTAGGCCTGGCTTGAGCTTCTGAGACATCAAAGCCTGCCCCAGTGACACACTTCCTCCAAGAAGGCCACAATCTCCAATAGTGCCAGTCTCCATGAGCCTATGAGGCCATTTTCATTCAAACTACCATAAGCGTCATCAATATTTAATCTTACAGATTTTATATGACATGTATTTAACAACATAAAATATTATTAGACTCACTAAGATAGATGGGGAAGGCAATAAAGAAATACTTAAAACTTGATGATTATGAATGTTTCTAAAGTTAGAAAGTTACTTCAACCCTCAGATCCAAAAGTGAACAGAATCCCAGATAGAATGAATGGGGGTAAATAACCAGGTTCTGTGTGGAAAATAATAATTAACATGAGTGCCCACCGCTATATTACATACATGTGCATTAATTTAACTAGATCATAGCATCAAAAGTGTAGGTAGAACCATTACAGTTCTAAAGAAAAGTACAGAAGAATATTTTTGCACTTTGGGATGAGCAAAAATTTCATAGAGAGGACACATGACTGTTAACTGTAAAAAAAGAACATACACATTATCAAAATCTTAATTCTTCTATAAATAAAAAGGTATGAAGATATAGAGTAGAAAAACTATGACATATACTAAGGGTTAACACACATATGTATGTATGTATATATGTACATATATATATTCCTATAATAAAGAACAAACAGTTTGATTTTAAAGCTGACACAAACAGATGCTTTATAAAAATATATAGGAATGTCACTAGCACACAAACAGATTCTCAACACTAATCATTACCAAGTAAGTATGAGTGGTAGAAAGGACATGGACCATTGTTAGAGAATGAAACGTGTCTTGGAAAACTGTTTAATTTATTATATAACAAACCAATAAAACCACAGTTAGGAACTTACCTAGAAAAATTAAAATATGCATCCATAAAAGACTTTCAAGAGTGTTCACGGCTGTGTTAACAGAAGGGCCTAACACTAGAGAAACAGAGTCTGAGAACAGGAGCTTGGGTAGATGAATAGTGAACACAGCGAGGCATGATGGGGCACATCTGTGATCCCAGCCCTCTAGAGGAAGGAGGATTATGCAGTTTCAAGGCCAAAGGGCTTATCTCATAAAAGATAAAGACCACCACCAAAAAATTCAGTCTGGAACACCCATGTAATAGCATGCTACTCAACAGTATAAGGGGTTGTAACAGTAAGACCGTAACAGGACAATCGCATGTGTGTAAACCTCAAAAAAACAACTCACACACAATGCACAAATGTGTACAAATTTGGCTCTGTACAAATGAGGATGGTATTGTTAATCCCAAAGATGGGAGGAGAAAGACTACCAACCCAAATCATCATGGCCAAATTAATTAAAACAAGCAATTAAATAAAGCAAGCTTTTTTTAAAGGTATATAACACAGGCTGCCTCCCCCTAAGGTGGGGTTTAAGAATTCAGCCTTGGATGTGAGAAAAGCAAGGGTTTTATAGACCAGAGGTAGGGTGTTTTCACAGAATATGTGGGGTTACAGAAGCAGAACACAAGCATATCAAGTTAGTTATAATGACCCCCTAAAACAAAGACATGATTGAGAGGAGGCATAACAAGGTAGTCATAACAACAGGTAGCCATAACAACAGATATCCATAACAACAGGTAGTCATAACAAGGTAATCACAGGTGGTCATATAACCCTTTGGAAAAAAACTAGGGTTGCAAGATGATCATAACTTTTTGAGGTCATACAACCTTTTGAAATAAAGGCAGGGTTACAAGATGGTTATAAACAATTTTTTCAAGCAAAGGCACGATTGCCATTCCTGGAGCAGGCATTACAGATCCATTAAGTCATGATTACAGGTGAGGCATGGAATCCTTGAGAAACAGATTTAATTATAAACAGAAGTGAACCTAGTTTGTCTTTACTGTAAGATGGCTTTGAAGCCTAAGGTGGAGGCAGGCTGGTTCTTCAGTAAGATACATGAAGAGACTAATAAAACAAAACAGTGACCTAGGAAATGACAACAAGAAGATAACCTGAGCCGTGGCTTGGAAGACTTAGCTATGGTGGAAAGAACTGAGCAAATAAAAAAATAATAGTAGGATGTCAGCGAGTAAATCATATGGTGAAAATAGGATTTCTCCAACATTAACCTAGATGTCAAGTGCAGTCTGATGAGGGGCAGGAGGACACAGACCTGGGAAGCACATTCTAATACAGAAGTTAGTCCATCTATGAATGACAGACCCACAAACGTCTTAAAGTTAGGATAGATTTCTTATACAGAGTTCACTCCATGTTTTCTTTCGATGAACTATTTGCAACACTTTTGTTGTTGCTGTTGTTGTTGTTGTGTTGTTTATTGTTATTTAGATGTTTGATTTTGCTTTGCTAGGGGTGGAACACAGGACCTGGTGCACGCTAGGCACATAGCCTACCACTGAGCCACACCCTCACCCTGGAGCCTGAAGAAGGTTTCCTGGTGGTTAGCCGTCCTCAGCAGAGGAGTGGGCACTGCTCCCTCAGTGTTATGCCCCAGTGTGAATGTTTGTGAGCACACAGAAAAAAATAATCTTGAAAGAAAAGCCTTCCTCAAGTGGGTATATTTTTAACAGATGGCCAACATTTCTCATTATTAATGAAGGCACCTGGGCAAATTTGAGGCTTATCAGCTCCCACAATTGCCGTTTCTGTAGAAACTAATTCAGAAGTATGTAGTAACCATAGCAACGTCGGGGCTTGTTGCAGAAGTGTTTTAAGAGAAATGAAGAAAACCTTTCCTTCTTCTGTGATCTGATTCTCTACTCTGCTCCTCCCCTCCCAGGACACTGGAGCAGGGGCGGGAGTGGGAGGATGGGAGGGAGACTGGACTGTTATCAGCCTCTTGATCCTCATTTCTTGTTTTACAGACACATTCTAACCTGGCCTAGACACATTAAATTACAAGGAATCATGTCACAGCTTCTGCAACCTTAGAAGAAAATACAGCCTGTATGAACATTTTTCTTTTGCTCGAAGGGTTAAGAATAAGACTCGCTAAATGTAAAATCAGAAAGTTTTCCATATTCTTTAAATATCTCATAACAAATCCCTTCCATGATCTTCAGGACAGTTGCCATTTTGAATTAGTGTGATGGAGACGCACCCTAAGCATCCAATCTGAACGAACGTCTGTGGTTTCTTTCCTGAAACACTCAGCTGCGTGTCCTGTTAAAGCCATCTTTGGGATCTAGCATCTTTGGCTTGTTTCTGTCACCTTCAGGGCCCCGGTGGCTCATGGTGATATCTGCCTTCTTATGTCCACAGTAGGTGAAGAGGAGAGGGCACCCCACAGCTGATATGCACTACTTTTGCTTCTAATCACTTTGGTTAGAAGTTAATCTCAGAGCCACACCCTGCTGAAGCAGTCTTCATTCTGGGTGCGGAGATCAGTTATAGACGCGGTTTCATTTGGTTTCTCCATGCAGCACCATTGCTGCTGGGAGGACAGAACTAACTCTTCCCGATGTGGCTGTGGAGCTTAAAGCAACTGGGCCTAGTTCAAGGGCGTGAGGCAGGAAGTGTTAATAATGTCTGCGCTTGAGCATGGGCTCTGAGTTCCCGAGTATGGAGCAGCGGTGTAATCCTTATGGTGAAAGGCTGGCATGACTCCACTCTCCAGATTCCCCACTCCTTTTCTAAATTCTCCACCCCCGACCCCACCCCAACTTCTTAACTGATAACTTATTGGGCATCACTTTTTTGCTATAATCTATTTAGAGAAGTACCCTTTCTAATTAGTTGTGGCTTTAAAAACCTGATAATTGTAATAGTTGTAGTTGCTGGGATTTGAACTGGGGTTAAACTGGCTTGGAGTTGGGGCCCAGAGATCTCTCTTTCTGAGTAAACTATCTTTAGTTCATGTTCATGGATAAACATGTGTGTCCACTTGGCTCTGCAGTTATTTTTCACTTTAGGCTCTAACCTTTTATACATATGGTTTCCTGTCACAATATTTAGAGCAAAAAGATTTTATAAGTGTGGCTGAAGAGTTAGCAATGGAAACTGTTGAGTCTTCATTACTAGGAACATGTAAGTCTGTTCAGATCAAAAGACTTTTTTTTTAAAAATTTACAATAAAAATGGGAGAAGTAGACCTGCTTTTCATGCCTTCTGAAATGTTCTCACACACAGTGCCATTTCTGCCTCTGTTCCTCACAGTTTGAATGGGTCATAAATTAACAGTTGGCAATCAAATTTTCAAAATTTAAGAAAAATTTCAAATATGACAGACCAGTATTTTAAGATTAGCATAGTCTATTTTAGTGAGTAGACTATTACTACAACATATAGAAAATCCAAATTCTAATAATACTAATTATGGTGGCTTCTAGAAAACAAAGCCCTTCTCGCATAGGAAGTGATATGCACAATTCAGAGAACTTGGCAAATTGCTCTGGATCGTTCTGAATGAAGAACGCAATTCAATTCTGTAAAAAAGCGCAGCGCTAATGTTACTGAGCTGTGCAGCAGTGTTGGGATAATCCGCTGACCGTGAAAGTGGGGTCAGCCTTTTGCATCCAGGGTTCAGGGTCTCACGGTGATATAAATAAGAACTGGAGAGGCTCAGTGCTGTGCAGCATCAGCAGTCACACGGATGACACTCTTATGTCCTGTGCTGGCTACCCAAAGAGCTTTAGTAATGACTGCTCCAGAACAATGAGGGCCCCAGAGTAATTTTGCTAATGCTTGAGAGATGGGTCATTTGTTTATTTGTTCTTTGATGGGCAGAAGCTGGGGGAAGGCAGGGTGCATCTTAACAGGTGTGAGACATG
Organism: Mus musculus; assembly: GCF_000001635.26. NCBI lineage: Eukaryota > Metazoa > Chordata > Mammalia > Rodentia > Muridae > Mus > Mus musculus. The sequence goes on along the minus strand of NC_000078.6, from coordinate 70,316,121 downwards.
GCCTCAAATCTCAATTTTGCTTAACTAATATCTGCTTCCTCATCCTAAAATGTAATTGACAGTGCTTTTGACTTGAAGAATATAAGAGAAGGCTCCAGAAAATTACATTAGACTGGACAACATGGTAGTGGCTGAGGAAACAAAGGAATGAGGGGAAGCAGAAGGCTGATAGAAAAGTCAGGATTACAGTTGTCAGACAGTTAATGTGTTGAAACCCTGAGTCCGAGGAGCAGGAACATGCACAGGAAGAGTGAAGCTGGGGCTCCTTATTTCTTCTGCTAAGCTGTGGATGCAAACCAAGCGCCTGGGTCAGTGACTTCGTTCTCTGAGTGGGCAACCAGCTCTCTCTGCACATGCGAAATGCCATTTCCACACTGCGGGGAAATGCTGCCTCTGTTTGCTAAATGTCAGACTTTATATGTGAGATTATGAGAACAAGGATCTGGTGTAACCCGACTCCCATGAGGGATTATTTTACGGTAAGTTCCTTTATTTCGTTTTGTTTTCAGATACCCAGCATCAGAGTTTGTGCCTTTGAGAATGTCATATCGAATAGAATTAATGGCTAATGTACTGGGACACAAGGTTAATAGAAGACTATTTTTTAATTTGGAAAACAAATATCAATATTTTTCATCCCCTGATGGCATAGTATCTGATTACAAACTAATTTATGATCTACCTAGAAAGGTGAGCTTTTAAAAAAAAACTTCTGGAATATTCTATTCTGGAATATTCTGGATCAAAATGATTAATCCATAGGTGTAATTGTGTTCTCTTGTAAAGGTGGCTCTTCCATGCTTGTAATAAAGTGGACTTAACACCAGAGATGAGTGGATTGTCAGCCATAGCTTAGTTTCTGGAAATACTTATCTCATTTTATAGATGCTGTCGCTTACAGACTACATTAGGAAACTTTTCATGCATGCTTAAAATACTTAGTGAATAGTAATTGAGTAAAACTCATGAATTTAAGTATCAAGTGAAATATAAATATTGTAACTTCAAATTTGTGGTCGTTGAATGCGTGGGTTCCAGGGGTTACCTTGTCTTGGCTTCGTTGTCTGCATGAATCATGCATGGAGTGGTGGAATAGACACACATTTATTCTCTTGCCATCCTGGGGGGCAGAAGGCTAACATCTGGCTCTGTGGGGTTGCCTTCCCATTTGGAGACTCTAGGACACAGCCTACTTTCTCCTCTGCCCAGCTTCTAGAAGCCAAATAAATAAAATAAAGCCCACTCTGTTGTCATTAGTAAAACATCGCATAAGTATGAATAAAATACTCTGTGTTGGGGCTGGAGAGATAGTTCAATGGTTAAAAGCACTTGCTGCTCTTCAAGATCTGTGTTAAGTTCCCAGTACACATGTCAGACAGCTCACAACCACTTGTAACTCCAGTTCCAGGAGGTCCAGCACCCCCTTCTAGTCTCTGTGGGTTCTGCACACACGTGGCATATATACAGGGTGTGTGTGTGTGTGTATACATGTGTGTGCAGATATATGTATAGACATAAGGATACATGCATATACACATAAATAATTTTTCAGGTGCTCCCTATAAAGCATCTGTCAACTTCCTTTGTAATCTTCATTGGTTGCTTCTTTATGGGTAGTGAACTGGCAGTTCACTCCATGACCACCAGCCATGAGATCATATGACTGGCATCATATGACTACTGACCTCCAACTCTCAACTCTTAGGGAGTCTAGGTGATTTTGTCCACTTGTAGAGCAAACACTGGGTCTGTCTGGAGATGAGCTGAACTGAGGGAGTCGGTGTTTGTTATGGCAGCCACTGAAATGGACATTCTGTGTCTGGGTGGCCGCTGTGCCAAACCCAAGTTCTAACCAAGGACTAATGGCTGAGTGATGACAGGCTAGATGGACACACAGCTTCAGGCAATAACAACCGTTTCCCCCTTCCTTCTCAAAACCAAATCCATAGGGATTAAGGATAAATTTCATGTTGCTAATAGCAACCATAACCAGAAATAACTCTAAGGACTGGAGCTGTTGATCATCAAATTTAATTCCCAGGAGAAGAGAAATTCTAGCAGGCGTGCAGTCGAAATAGAAAACGTTTTGAACACCTGTTATTAACTCTGAAAGTTAGTTCCTAATTATAGGCACAGACCTTGGATCACGACATCGATGGGGGCTTCTTCTAGTGTTAAGGAGTCAGGTAATTTGCTTTACAATGTTTATAGGTAAACATCGCTCTCTTTAAAGCCATACTGGTGATTTTGAAAAGAAAATACATGTTGAGAGAATTAATTTAACACCAAGTCAGATCAAGAGTTTTAGTGGAAGTCGGTAGCTGGATCCTTGCAAGTATTGTATCAAAGCCCTTGAATGTGGATGGCTTGCCTATTCCATCCTTTTCTTTAGTAAGCCTGTATTTATAGCTCATTAACAATGGTGGTTTAGGAAGACTGAGCTATTTGTATTATGTTCCTCGGCTAATTACACCTACAATAGTGAGTTATGTAAATGCTTGTCTTCTAGGGAGCTTTGTATGAAACCTCCCCCACCTTCAGTGTATAGTGAAGGCAATCCAGGCAAGGCCTGCTAGCTCTTGCCCAACTCAGCCCAAATTCCTCTGCATAACTTGTCTCCACTGCCAGAGTTTTGATTAAGAGCAACGCAGGTCCCTTGATGTCAGGGGGGCAAAGCAGGGCCCACTGGGTACTGTGGAGGTTTTCCTGCTTTAGGAAAACATCAAGGGATGAGCTAGGGTTCCAGCAATCAACAGCCACCAAAGCCATCCAGACCAGTGGCTCCCGGATCTGTCATCTTGAAAATTTGAAGAGTGAATCTCATGAACAGAAAGGCAAGGTTTTAGAAAGGAGTTTTATTGTAAGAAAGAACTTGAGCGAATAGAAACAAGCTGAGCTCCTGCATAGCAAAAGCCAATCTCGAAAGGGCTGCAGTGGCAGGTTCCTTTCTCAGATGAATATGGATTCCCTGAGCTGCAGCATGGCCTGTCCTGCTGCCTCACCCACAGGCATGACTGGCTTCTCCATCCCTTGTGTTGGAACTGAAGTTTCTAACGCACCCTAATATGTAGCTTCCAGAACAGAGATTTGTAAGCAAGCTTAGAAGATGTGTAAGATCATTTCTGTCACATCTGTCAGGTTGGAACAGATTCGAGAGGCGGGAACACAGACCCACTCCTGATGGTGGGTCATGTTATTGCAAGTACATTTAGAAAAGGATTAATACATGGCTGTGAGAATCTTCAGAAAATGCAGTCATTGGGCAGGCTTCCTACAGTCAGATCTTTATAACTGTTAACTCATGTCATACCCCAGGCTCCTGATGAAGACTTTTCACCCACAATCTCTTCCAGACAGACTCCCTTTTTATTATAAATGATAGTTGAAATGTCTGTGCTAATATTATATTACCATACTCACATACTTGATTTTAATAAATGAACAATCATTGGTAATCAATCTTTCTACGGCCATTTCCAAGTTGCCCCAAGCATTGTAGTAGCACTGGAATAAACACATGGGGAGACCAGGAAGGTAGGACCACACTTAGCCAGGTGCCCACCACTTAGACATTCTCACTGTGCTATGAGTCACCATGAGCCCTGGTGTGATCTTAGAGTGGATAAATAAATATGAAAAGTCTATCATAGCGCTTATGCAGGCTGTGTTCATGGGAATGCCATGCCGGGATGGGATGACTATTCATTTATAGCTTCCAGATCCAACCCAGTCATCTGCTTTCAAATTCCTCAACCACTTAGGCCAAACTCAAAAATCACCAAGGCTTTCTGAAATAGTGGTGTGTTAACATGGTAACCACACATCAAAGGACTCAACATTCAGGGTAAATAGACACAAGTGGGCCATAGGGTTTGCCTTAAGGAGTCCTGTGTGCTAATGAGACAATAATCCTGATCTTCCCTAAGCTAGCACAATACAAACCAAGAATACCGTGGATGCTAGTTGGGAAATTTGATAACGAGTTAATAATGGCAGAGGTACAGCTAACAAAGCACCCAGTCACTTCTGCACCATCTCTTCCCATAGCCTTGTCCTCAGGCCCCACCTAGCTAGGCCACTTAACCTCCTGCCTCTTCCTGCTGAGTTTCCTTCTCTGAGAATTCTCCATCTTTTGAGCCTTGGCTCTTCTGAGGTCCTTCTGAAACCCTGTCCCCAAACTAGAGTCACTGCTTCCATGTTTTTGTCCCCACCACACCATGTGCACCCACTGCACGAGACCACTCGTGATCACTGATGCTTACAGTAACACACCACCATAATGTTCTATTGTGCTTGTGTGCCTGCCTCTCCTCCTGGAATATGGCTTCTCAAGACCAGAGCCTGGGACATGTTGGGGTTTGCGGTAATGAGCCAATGACTTCCATGCAGGACAAACTCAGGGAGAATAGACAGACAGTCAGACACATGGGAGCTTTCCTAACTGCCCCCCCCCCCACTTAGGGAAGAAAGCACAAAAACCTTTGCCCCCTCCCCCAACCCAGCATCCCAATACTGTACTGGGAAAAGGATTGGTGGCTCTCTTCCTAGACTGTCACAGTGAATATGCTTCTGTCTGTGAGACCTGGGAGGTGAGAATCCCTAGAGCTGGCCTTGGCACTCAGTGTGGCGTGAACTTCATGGACATGTAATATTCAAAAGGCAGAGACCGTTCTAAAACGCAATGGTTTCCCCCTAAGCCGCTTTAAAAAAAAAATCATTTAACCTCAAAGCCTTATGCTTTGTAAAACAGTTAGTGGGTGTAATTTGGTACAGCTGAAATTTCATTTTCCTAACTTTAACAAGGGTGAGTGAAACTTAGGTAATGGCATTTAGGAGCAAGATGTCAATCAGAGGAAAATAATGTCTGCGCTGTCTGGATAGGAGCATATAACATACGGACACAAGGTCTATGAAGGGGATTCAATTGGAATAAATTGCAAAACCACAACCCTCACTTCAAAGACAATAGAAGGTCTAATATGAGTGACAAGAGCCCAGGAACACAGATTTGGGTTAACCCCAGTCCCATGTTTCCTGAAGCTTTTGTGGAAATAGAACCAGAACAGGTCAAGGCCTTTTAAAAATACCTTGGTGGAAACATTAGAGAGGCAGATAACAGCCAGGCAGACAGGCCCAGATGCCGTCTGACATCCTTTGCCCTTTGACTGGAATAGAATAGGGTTTTCTAAGTTAATGCTTTCCAGCAGATTTTATCCTTTTATCATGATGCTATGTCTGACTCAGAGATGGGCAAGGAATGGCTCCTTAGGGGAGCTAAAGGTAGCCCAGGAAAAAGTGTAGTTAGGCCCCATCACTGCGCCATTCCAAATTGTCACCAGTCACTGGTGTTTTTTAATCCATCAGACTTTGTGGACACAGCTTCTTTGCAGGAATTCTCACTGTGTGTGTGTGTGTGTGTATGGTATGTATGTATGTATGTATGTATGTATGTATATGTGTACATATATACACATATATGTCACATATATATGTCATATATGTATCAATTCTCATTACATATATGTAATGTACATATACATCTATTTATGTATTCAAAATAAATTGTTCTTTCATTTGAACAATATGGGAAATTATACTAAAAGCCATATACCTCCCAATTGAAAGTTTTGCCTTTATTTCTATATTTTCCCTTGCCAAAACAAATATAAAAATATAAGTGATCTGGGTTTCCCAGTTAGTGTTGGTATGCACCCCTTTGTGGTGTTTTCTTACCAGATACAGATGGCTCTATGCATGCCTTTCCTAAATGAGACCTCACAACCCTTGAGTCATACCCCATCCTGTTTCTCTTTGCACTTCAAGACCAGACCTCTTGTCCTTACTAGTGCTGGGTGTGTCCTGAACACGGAAGCATAGGCAGCCAGGTAGCTTTCCGTGGTGCCCTTGTTGGAACAGTGACTTTGCACATCCTCAGAATGATTTTCTAAGCTGTGTCCATTCCCCTGTATCAGCCACTGCTCAGCACAGCTTTCACCATCCCTCCCTACCCCCCAGAAGCTCTGGTAAGAGACAGAATGGACAAACGCATGTGGCATCAGAGGCAGGCCAGAACAGTATCAGTGAAAGGGGACAGGGGACTCTGGGAAGAGGCTAATTGTGCAGGAGCCCAGAGCCTCAAGTCCACTAGAAATGGCAGGTTAAATGCTCGCCTACAGGCGGTACCAGCCAGGGCTCAAACAATGATGTCATCTATGTCTGAGACCGCTTATTGCTCCATGCCTTTCTGGGCAATCTCTTTTCCTATACTTACCCCATCGTAGTGTTATTGTCTTCAAGCTTCACGGTGTAAAACCCAACACTGTGCTGGGCACTCAGTGTGCTTTGAAGTGCTGTCACAAACACCGCATGGATGTTGGGCAAGTTCACTGCCAGGATTCCATGCTGAGGGCATACTCATTAGCCCAGTTTGCTGAGGAAGAAGCTAAGGTTTCCCATGGCCAGAGTTACTCACATTCCATCAGAGAACTGGGGTTCTACTCCAGGCACCTACACCTGCATACTTCCTCCTTGATCCTAAATGTAAATTGTTATTGAAAGCTTCCCAGGCCGTGTGTGTGTGTGTGTGTGTGTGTGTGTGTGTGTGTGTGTGTGTTCAAAGATGACTCTCTCTCCACCATGTGGGTCCTGGGGCCAAACTCTGATCATCGGGTACCTTTATCCACTGAGCAATCTTGCCAGCCCACTCTCTTTTTAAATTGAAATGATATTCATTTTGAATTCATGTGCAGTTGTAAGAAATAATACACAAAGAGTCCTTGATGATTTTCTTAGTTTTCCCCACTGGTAACATTTTGCAAAACAACAGCAAAGTCTCACAGTACCACTAAATATAGATATTGGTAAATTCTACTAATTTTATTCCGATTTCTCAATTTTACATGTACCCTTCTGTGTATATGTTGTTGGATACACTTTTATCACCTGTATAAGCTATAACCATCAAGATAATAAGTAGTCCAGATTTACAAGTGTTCTTTCTATTGCCCCCTTTTCCAGCTCACAGTCAACCTGTTCCACTCGCCTCCACCGTACCCCTACCCCTGGCAGCTTCCATTTCTAAAATTCCATTACAGTGCTGTGTTTTACATATCTCTTATTATTTTGAAACTTACCTTTGGCTCAGTAGGCAAGAGTTCCTCCTGTGCAAACATGGGGACCTGATTTCAGATCCCTAGTACCATGTTAAAAGCCAGGCATGGTGGTGTGTGCCTAGAACCCCAGCACTAGGTGGCAGAGACAGACAGATCCTAGAGGTTGCTGCCTAGCCTAGCCCACTGAGATCTGAGTGTCTTAAGGTAATAAGGTTGAGAAGAGAGAAAGACGCCCTACATCCTCCTCTGGCCTGAACACACATACATCAGCCCATGCACCCACATATTAACATGCATGTATCACAGAGATACAACACACACATACACACAATACCACATACAGAGAACACACACATACATCAGCACATATGCCCACATACTAACATGCATGTACAATACACACACACACACCAGCACATGTACCCACATATTAACATACATGTATCACAGAGATAGAACACACACACACACCATACCACACACAGAGAACACACATCAACACATATAACCACATACTAACATGCATGTACCACACACACACAAATCTCCCTTGCCATTTTAAAGGTTGTAACCCATTGAAAAAAGCACTCATCTAGCTAAATTTTTCTTTATTCCACAAGGATGTTGTGTTAGATTCATTAACTTCTTTGTATAACCGCATGAGAGTTGGCTTGGTGGTGTTTATTTCAGTGAACTCACAATAGCTTCCAGGAACTGCAGTTTTCATACTAAGTGAGCAGAACTCTATTTGCAGTAATGACTTCAAGGCTTCGTGACTTCACTAGTTCCTGTGGAAAGTGGAGCCTCCCTTGTGTCCAATCTCATTTAGGTTTTCGGTATCCCAGCTTGTTACATTTACCAGGGAGACATCAAATTTTTTTCGCAGTGGCTTCACAGGAGTATGATTCACTTACCAAAAAAGGGTCACCCGCTTAGTAGGTTCTAGAATAGTCACTGTGTTGGATGAACAACACAGCCATCTAAATGAGGAGTTTTCAGTCACCCTGGAGAGAAAGCTAGCGCTCATCCACAGTCACTCTCTACTTCCCACTCTCTCCTGCCGCTGACGTTTCCTTTTCTTATCCTGGAAATTTGATTTGCTTCATACCAGAGGACCTGTGACCTTCTTCAACTTGCTTTGTCTACTCAGCCATGTTGCTGTATGTATGGGCACCTCCTTGTTGACTGTAGATCATTCCAGTCTACAGACCCATTCATCACTGTGGTCATTTGGATTGCCTTAAAGACCTTCATGTGGCTATGTGTTTTTATTTCCCTGGGGAAACTTAGGAGTGGGTTGCTAAGTCACTGTGTAACTCTGGTTTCCTGAGTAGCGCCACACCCTTTTCCGTAGAGCTGTACCATCCATCTTACACACTTGCCAGCAAGGATCAAGCCTTCTACCTGCATCTAATCACCGACACTTCTTCCTGCCTGCCTCCTTTGTTGTCTTCATCCTAGTGGGTGTGAAGAGGCACCTTGGTGGATTTTGTGCTTCGATTATTTATATACATGGTGTTCTTTGCCATCAAAGGAGACTCAAGTTGCTTATGTAGATGGTTTCCACATCCCTTTAAAAAGTGCATAATATTGTATTAATTCCTTTAGACTCTCATACGATGTATTTTGATCATATTTACCCACGACTCTTCCCTTAACTCTTTCCAAATCCACCTCCACCTTTCTACCTCCCACCAACATCATGTCTCCTTTTATTTTTTAAATAACCCATCACGTCTGATTTGTGCTACCCACATTCTCCTGGGTGTGGGGCCAACTACTGGGGCTTTTCAGCTGTCTTGTCCTTCTGTGTCGGGTAGAGTTCAGTCAAAGAACTGGAAGCACTAAAAGCTATAAATGCATCGGTGAAGAGATGGAGAGGGAGAAAGAGGGATATGGGATATGGGCTTACAAGGATTTCCTTTATGCCACTGTGGCTGGGACTGTTTGTAGTCTCTATAATGTCCTCATATGTTAGCTTGCAAGCTTGCTGGCTGCAGGGTGGCTGCATGGGCAAGCAGGAAAGATGGGTGTGGTGTGGAGGAGAGCTAGAGAAAGCTGAAAGCCACAAGCACCTGCTGGACCCTAGAGGGTGGTGATATGATAAAAAAAAAAAAAAAAAAAAAAAAAAAAACAAAACGACTTGCAGAATCTGAGGTCTGTGTGGAACTGAACACACTCACATGCATATGTGTGCACAAATACATGCATGTGCACACACGCATGTGTGTGTGCGTGCACAGGCAATCACATGCACCTGGTGTAGTATTTTCCCCCCAGCAAGTTTCCTATGAAGCTTCTGTGTCACCAATCTCCTTTCTCCTCTGGCTTTTCAGCATCAGAGCCCAAGGGAGAGCGAATGAGAAAGGCCTGTGTCTGTAGAGATGGATAGATTACAACCTCAGAGCTACAGAGACATGGTAATGTTACAGGCCCAACATCCACCTTATTCGGGGCTAGTTCAGCACCCTCCCACTAGCCATCCCTCGCCCACCTCTGTGTCAGAACTGACATTCTGTGACTCACAGAGAAAAACCTTTTGGAGTCTACTAATTCAACATACCCACTGGCTTCTACCAAGCCCAAAGCTGTCATCAGATTGGATCTTAGGCCTGTGGAAGAGCATCCCCCAATCCTCTCTTATATGCTCCCAATGTATTTTAGATTTGCCTTGATTTATCACTTTCTTTGTTCTGCAAAGCTAGATAGAACTTCATGAAACTACTTCCAGGTAAAGTGGAGTTTAGGATACTCTAAAGCTGTGTCCCTGGGCCGTAATCACTCAAAATGGCTACAGAATAAATCATTCCTGATCCCTTTAAGAGGAAAGCTGTGTTTTTGTTTTTTCTTGTTGCTGGCTTGGGTTTCTTTGTTCCTGTTGTTTGTTTTGCATTAACACTACCTAGCCTTCTAGGTAGAAAGCTAGCTCTCTAGCACGACAACAGATGCAATTATATGCGTCAGGGCCTCATTTAAGCAAGGTGTTGTGAACATTGTTAACTACAGGCTTAGACAATGCCCTGTTATGTTTAGTTTTGCATTTCCAGAGATTATACCCAGGGCCTAGGACATGATAGGCAAGTGTTCTCCTACCGAATGATGCACACCTAGTCCTTCAATGTTTTAAGACTGGGATGGTGGACTGTGGGGTGCATGAGCACATACAGGCATGCGCGCGCACGCGCGCGCACGCGCGCACACACACACACACACACACACACCTGCATTGGAGAGAAGCCAAGGTTAAAGGCAGGAGGTGAGAAGGCCAGCCCTCTGTCCCTGCTTCATGCAGAAAACGCTAGGACCAGGTCTGGATATGAGGAGTAGCCAGCAGCAGCAAAGCAGGTCATGTTCAGTGCCCTGGGGATGGATGGTGCATGGCATGGGGACGTCAGTCCCTCTGCCATTCCTCATAGGGCCAGGCTGCCAATGGCCTCAGAGGAACATTGTTATCCCAAAGAGGAAGATGCCCAGAGGAGAAAAAAAAGCCTTCATCCTACAAGACTGACTCAAGATTGCCTTTTAGCCTGCCGTGACATTAAAGTGGCTTCAAGGCCCACTCCTTTCCTCACCAACATTGTTCCTGCACTTGGAAGTCCTTTGAACTACAGTCTCGTTTGACAATCAGAAATGAAAGATTTAAGAGGGAAATCTTTGGTTTGGATAAAAATTTAATGTGAATGAATTTCTGTGAAAGGATAATGGGTATTTGATGGAGAAGTAGAGATGGCCCCAAGGGATGGGCTAAGAGGACCAGGGCAAGATGCCATGTGAAGAGGCTGGAACTTATCGCTAGTGGCAGCCACCATCTTCTGCTGGGTGGGAACAGCACAGGCTATGTATTGGGGGAACTACACAGTGGCTTTTAAAACCATTCTCTTAGCATATGTGCCTCCATGCTGGGGACTGATACAGCCTCTCTCTGCCCTCTGCAGAGGTGTGAGGAGTGGTTTCAGCTGAAGCTGTGCATGCGTCCCCTCCTCAAATCTGTGCTCTCAATATCACCTGTCTTTGGGGAGCCTGCTGCTTCAGCGGGAAGGCCACTATTCAGAAGAGAACCCTAATCTCAGTGTCCTCAGGGATTTGAGGCCACATGGAATTCATTTGGTGAATTATAGTCTACTAGATGGAGAGCTTTTAAAAAATGTATACTCACATGTAAAAATTATTTATTTATATGAGTGTTATTGGCAAGTGTATTTATAAAATACTATTTAAAACACGTATCATGTTCGACTTTTAATTCAATTAAAAATTTGAGATGTTTTGATACATTTTTAAAGCAATATAATAAAATAACAGGGTTGCTAAGGAGACGAAATGGAGGTAAATGGACGGTAGTAACTTATACCCTTAACTGAGCAGCAGATAATTAGGAACTCTTGTGTCCTGGCCACATTCAGAATAGCTCCGCAAACCTCTTCTTTTCAAGGAAAGAGGAGGAAAGGCAGGTTATAGGTAACATGTCCTTAGATCGAAGCCCTTGTCTCTATTGGATTGAACCATCCCTGCTATTCCTGAGAGGGTCAGGTTCTCATCCAGGTCCTGGAAGAGAGTGCTGCCTAGCATCAGGACTCTTTCTCTGTGTGACGTCAGGGGTAGGTCCAGCCATCCGTCACCTCGAGCTACCTGTCCCTGCTTGTGTGCCCTGTTGCAGGTTCTTCTTAGGAAATTATCACACAGTCATTTAGTCGCTTACAAGATCAGCCAGGTCCCGTGGCAAGATGTATTTCTGTGGGAATCAAACCTTAGATTCTACCTCACTGAGAGAAAACAGTTGTCATGGAAACCATTCCTATTTTCACTAGGATAGAGCTGCAGTTCACTCACACAGAGACAGGCTGATAAAGATATTGAGCAGAGAATGAAAAAAAAATCATACGCAGTTAAATTCATTTCCATGGGTAATATTGATCATCCCTACTTGTGCTATTATAGACCGAAATTGGCCTGTAAATCCTGCATCCTGGCAAAGCTATCAGTCCTGGTAAGGCAAAATGTAAATCTAATGTAGACACTAGCTAAGATACCCCAAAGTTTGTCAGCTGTTAGAATAAGGTGGTGTTTGAATTTGTTTGTGAAACAGTATTAAGAGGGAGAGCTGTGCTAAGGATGACTGCCTTTCTTTGTGTTTGAGCTTTTTAAATGTAGTGTTAGGGTTATCAGAGAAGCGTGTGTGTTTTGCCATTGATAACAAAGAAACAAATGTCTCAGACTCATAGTCGAAGACAGGAATGAACCACGTGTGCCCACATGCTCTCCTTACAAACCAGTGGCGTCTCGATATGGCCAAGAGGGACTCCTGTGTGTCACAGGCCTTATCATGTCTGTCCCAGTCTGAAGAGAAGAATGCTTCTCAGAATGGGTGGAGGTGTGGCAGAGATGGTGTGTGTTATGGCACTCCTCGCTCTGGCGTCTAGATCTCCTCTCCCCTGAAGAATCACCTCTGCTGGAGTTACTTTTCTCATCAGTGTGATAAAACAGCTGACAAATGCAACCTAAGGGAGCAAAGATTTGTTGTGACTTGAAGACCCAGGGGACACTGCTCAGGTGAAGGGGAGCACTTGGAGGCTAGGGCAGGAGGCAGTGGTCACACTGTGTCCACAGTCAGGAAGCACCGAAAGATGGATGCTGGTACTCTTCTCCTTTCAATCAGGGGTCTCAGCCTATTATGGTGCCACTATTTAGGATAGGTCTTCTGACCCCAATTTACTCTAGATAATCTCTCATAGGCATATCCAGAGATTTGTATCCACAGCAGTCCTAAATCTCATCAAGTTGACAGTCAAGATTGGAAACAGTGGATCACAGCCACGTTTCCAATTAGGCATAAGTAAAATCGTGTGCTTGTGGAAGAGACTCGGCCTCGCAGAAATAGCGTTTGCCAAGTGACTAGGTTTTGAGTGTTTCTGGGCCTCAGCAGCAGAAGGAAAACTGGCATCTTGGTGTGGAGAAGGGCACCCAGAAGTCCGAGCATCCCTTTGGTTCTTGGGTGATGTTACCTAAGGATCAGGATGCTTCTGCTATAACACACCCAAAGACTTGAAACCAGAGGGAAAGATGGGAGCTTTAAACAGAGTGGAGAACTAGAAAGGGGCCAAGGAAAATCACCAGGATAAGCAGGAACCAGGAACCTGGTGCTTCAGTCTGTCCTCTGAGACTTTTGTTGCTGTAGATATGAAGACTGAGTATGCCCAAGATGACAACCAACCAAGGAAGAAACAATTAGCCATGTTGAATTTCTGTCACTTTTAACTTTTCAGTACAGGATGTTCTATGTGGCCCCAAATTCAGGATGAGTTGTTTGAGTCATTAGGAAGCTTGGGGGCAAAGCTTCCCCCCCCCCCCACTAAATACTAAATATCACACTGGCAATGGTTAAGAGTACATTTGAAAACTGAGATTAAAGGCATGTGTGCCACCACCGCTAGCTCACAAAGCCAGCCTTAAGAATAGTACCAGGGGGAGGGAAAAAGCTTACTTAACAAATGCTTCAGGCAGCCCTCTGCATGCCAGCACTTCTTCCAAATGCTTTGCAAATATCACCAGTGAGAATTTTCTCCCGAGCCAGGAAAAGATCATTAGGAAGCCTGGGGCAAAGCTTCTCTCTCCCCCAACTAAATATTAAATATCACACTGGCAATGTTTAAGTCTACATTTGAACACTGAGATTCTACATTTTAATGTTTTATATGATTTATTTTATGTATGTTTGTGTTGGGCTGAGTATATATGTGTGTGTGCCAGGAGTCTTCAAAAGCCGGAAGAGAGTGTTGGACCTCCTGGAACTGGAGTTACAGGTAAACTGTGAGCCACGTGGGCACTGGGAACTGAATGAGGTCATCTGCGAGAGCAGTCAGTGCTCTTAATCTGTGAGCATCTCTCCATCCTCAAGATTGATTGATTTTTTTTTCCTACCAGACTGCAAATACAAATGTTCCATTGATACTATTTGAAAAGATTCCTCTTATCACTTTCTATGGATATATAAATGATAATTCCCCAGGGGCAATTTTGGCAACTTGATTTTCAAAACTCTTTAAATATGAGTGCTTGTTGGTCAAGCATGTTCAACTCTAGAAATAGGAATAATTTATAATATAGTCAAATAGTTACAACAGGAATTTCATTTCAGCTCTTTGCAATAATGTGAAAGCAATCTAGTTATGAAATAAGAGATTAATTATGTAGATTGTGATGATGTACAGAGAGCATCACACTGAAGCTTTGAAGTTAATAGCATGAGCCCTGGACCCAGACTGCCTGCCTTGGAAATCCTGCTTTATGTCTTAACAGTATTATGGCTTTAGAACTCAACCTTCCTGTTAGATTCTATCAGCCGCAAAATTGTCTCAAAAACCAAATGAGAGAATATATTTAAAATATTACAAACAGTAGCTGGCATATAGTGAGTATTGTCTAAGTGTTTTGTAGCTATTGAAAAGTAGAAAGATATTTGTGTTACATTAAATGAAGAAGGCAGATTTCAAGATAGCAATTGATCCTGGCATGACCCCAGTTTTGATGATATTCACTACTTAGGGACATGTGGATCTGCATATAAATGTATAAAAGTTATCAAAGGCAAATATCAAACGCCTTTTAGGTTGTCCTTCCAAATTCATTATTTAGCTTTCCAGAAATGAATTCTGCTTTTTGAAATAAGAGAAAAGTTATTTCTTAAATAAAAACTTGTCTTCACTAGCTACCCCATCCCCCTCTTTCTCGATGTTTCTGGAAACTCGAGTGGTTGTTGAGTGGGCATCCCTGTTTTAACAGTTAACCCCGAGTCTGGAAGGAAGCAGTGAAAACCTTCTCATGTAAAAAGTACATTTGTGTCCCGAAAACTACTGACTGGCTGGATTACATTGATTTCTAGTCGAATGCTTTTAATTGGTCAACGAGAATCCTCATTGTGCAACTGAAATTTTTCGTCTCACGAGCTGAAGAAATCGTGATCCTAAGCCTGTTTGTACATCTCAAAACTGTTCCCAGCAGTATTAGGCAGCAGACTGCTGTCCTAGCTGCAGGAACAGTGTGTATGGTGTGACAAGAACGTAGCAAGGGCAGCCCAGGGAAAACCCAAAGAGGATGACTCAAAGTCTGCTTAGACAGCTCTCCACAGGAGCAGCAGCATTCGTGGAAAGGCGGTGACTTCCTCTCTAGAACAATAAAACCCAGGATTTGCTCACCACTTAGCTCAAGGAAGACCTTTCTGAGCCCGAGTTGTGCATACGTGGCACCTGCCTAGCATCACACATTTCCCAGTTAGACTATCCACAGGCTCATGTGTCCTCTGCCCAGTCCTGTGCAGAGTGATGCTGTCATCTCAGCCTGAACCCTGACGCCTAGTAAAGTTTCCTGCCTTCAGTCACAGCAGACCCTGTGTGAAGTCTCACTGTCCCAAGCACACCAAGCAAGGAGCCAAGGAGACCAGACAATCAATTTCACTAAGAAACTGTAAATTCTAGGCAAAGGTGGCTGTTTTTAACTGTGTCCTGAGACCAGAATTGGCTCCTTTTATGTTACTTTAAAAAAACTGCCCATCGGGTAGAAATAAGTGTCTAGTTTGAGAACCTGTTGTCCAGGGCATAGAAATTTTTAAAATTTGGTGGGTTGAGACTTCTAAGAGTATACCTAATGTTCAAACAAATCTGGACAAAACTGGCTATGTCTTGCTGGAAAAGTGGAAATATTTATAATATTTCTTGCTTTTGCTGAGAGGTAGAGAAGCTGTTTCCTCTGTGCCTGGTTATTAGACTATCCAAATATATAGAACTTTTATTTATTTTTTACTTTTATTTTATTTTAATTTATGATCATTTTTTCAATCCGTGCTTATAATCAAACCTTAGGCTTGTGTATGCTAGGCAAGCACTCCATTCCTGAGCTATATATCCAGCTCATGGTTTGGGGAAACAAGATCTCCCTGTGTAATTCAGGTTGGTGTGAACTTGCTACACGGCCCAGTCTGACTTCAAACTCTAGAGTCTACTGACTCTGCCTCCCAAGGACTGGGCAGCTGTGCTTCATCACCCAAGCCGTGTGTGTGTGTGTGTGTGTGTGTGTGTGTGTGTGTGTCTGTCTGTCTGTCTGTCTGTCTGTCTGTCTGCCTGTCTGTCTGTCTTTCTGTGTGTCTATGTGTCTGTCTGTCTGTCTGTCTGTCTGTGTGTCTATGTGTGTGTCTGTCTGTCTGTATGTATGTCTGTGTCTGTCTGTCTGTGTGTCTATGTGTGTGTGTGTCTGTCTATCTGTGTGTCTGTCAATATGTCTGTGTGTATATGTGTTTGTGTTTTTGTGTGTATGGGTGTGTGTGTGTGTGTGTGTGTGTGTGTGTGTGTGTGTGTTATTGTGGTACTGAGGATTGAGCCTAGGGTTTCAAGTATGTTAGACAAGCATCCTATCATTGAACTCAGGCCTTATTTTTATTTATTCTTTTGAGAAAAGGTCTCACTAATTTGCCCAGGCTCACCCTGTTTATTGTATATTCCAAATTGGCCTTGAACTTGAGTAGCAAGGATTAAGATCTTATGATATCAAGCCTAGTTATTTTATTGGATTTTTTTTCCTAACAAAAGTTACTATCTGCCATGGTCTTACTTCGTAGACATTGGTTAAGTTCATAAACCACGAAAAAGAATAATTGCTTTCTGAATTAGTTCTGTTTCAGTCCCAAACATTGCAGTGCCTTACCAAACAAAGTCCATTTCCTCTTCATATTGTGTGTCAGGCAGTCTGAGGTTCTGGACCACACATCCTTCATTCTGAAGCTCTCAGCCACTCTCTGAGATAAGTCCAATGTAAGCTAAACTGGCCTATACCAACTTGCAACTCAAAAAAGTCTCTTGCCAACTCCAGTGGTGTCATGTTTTAAAGTCAACTCTATTAAGATCATATAAAAATTGGCAACAGCTACAAATCATAGTAATTTTTGAGAGCTGATTTATCAATACAACACTGATTTGTATGTCAAAGGTGAAGAGCTGCCAAAAAAAAAAAAAAAAACAAAAACCCACATGTCCTGAAGCTAACAAAAGTCACATGACCAAAGATAACAATGGGGCAGGACTCTCCAGAAGGTACTGCAGATCATGTGACAAAAGACCCATAACATAGCTCAGTATTTAAAAAACTATAGTTGACTAAAGCCCAAGTAGAGAGATGTGGTCCAAGTATCCAGTGATTTCTGTATGTGTGTTTCATATTATCCTTAACAGGAAGGGGATGTAATGTGTTCTGATGTGCTCAGCATTGTTAGAAGTGTCTTCCATGCCTCCCTCCCTGTTGTCTTGGTCATACTGTTTTATACACTTACAGTTATTGTCTTCTTGTAGATGACAAGGAGTTTGAAACTTAGATTGAATTCTCTAGACACAGACTCCCACAGTTTCCTACGTGTGGATAATGGTTTAGCACTCTTGGCATCTCCATCTGCAAGGAACTGAGCAGCCAGGTTTGAGCAGAGTTGAGAGTTGACCTGCAGTGACCTCAGCCAGTCTACAGGAATTCTGCAGTTAGGATAGTCCTTTGGTTTTGGGAAACCCATGGATGGGAGACAGCCTTTATCACAACAGTTCCCTCCACACAAGAGCAATTTCTAGAGCAGTCTGTTAGCATCCATTGCTCCCAGCAGCTCCAAGGATACAAACACTAGGAGAGAATTCTGGGCAGAACATCTCATTGTTCACTACAGTTATAAATATGCCCATGATCACACAACTAGCAAAATGCTAGAATTCAAATGCTGGTCTGTCTGACTTTAAAGTGTGTCTATTTAACACTAGTACTATATTGGTCCCTGATACCCTATCTGTCTGATTTGGTTGTTACTATCTGATATCTGATATACCTTCTGATACATTTTTATGGCTTAAAAATGAGAAAAAGTTGGCACACTTGGATATGAATTGTTGAAGAAAGGGAAGAAAACGGGGCCATTCATTCACTAGCTTTTGCTATATGTTTATGTACGCAGGTTTAGCAATAAGGACAGGAGATTATATGTAAGGGTATATCAGGTTAAAAGCCTTCCATCTATCTATTCTATGCATGGGTCAGGGTCAGATTCATAATAAACATGGTAAGCTTCATGTACTGTCTAAGAAAAGTGAGAGCTTGGTGTGCAGACATCCCTCTAATCTATCACACATGCTTCAAGTGCCCTTAAGAACTCATCACCCAAGAACTACAGGATTTTCCTGGATCACAGCCAGGGTTAACAACTGCCAACAATAAACAAAACTAGAAATTAAAAGATGTGTCTGTCCTTGCAACAGAGAAAACAGCCTAGCAAGAATTAAACAGAACTTTTGTTTGTACCAAGGTGTCTGGAGGGTAGTGTTAGAGGGAGAGAGTGGGGTAGCAGATGGGGTGAACAGGAGTGCAATATAGTCAAGGAAAACAAAAAACTGTAAAAAGTAGGAAGAGTCAGTTCATGGGCGAAGGATTCATCATAGGACTATGACACAGTTGTGCTAGTCCAAGTCCTAAAGACCAAGGCTGAGGTCTAATGGAAATGGGGTTTCAGGAAGCCCTACTAAAGTTTGGCCAAGAAGACAATCTTTGTCATAACCAAATTAGCAATGAAGATGGCATGAGGTTCAGTGTTGATTGTGAACGGGACAGGATCTGCAATTCCCTGGCTCACCAGCCTCCAGGAACACCCTAGAGGATGAACTTGATAGGTTAGTCATAGTGAGAAGACACAAAAAATAGTGGTCTGCACAGATGCCCTGGGATGGGCTCTAGACTGTATAAAAGGGGAGACATGGGCTGGTGAGGTGGCTTAGTGCGTAAAGTGCTCTGTAAGCCTGGCAGCTGGAGTTCAAGCCCCAGAATCCACAGAAAGGCAGAGGGAGAGAACAGACTCTGCAAAGTTGTTCTCTAACCTTCATGTGTGCCACAGTGGCACATGTGCCCATATGTGCACACACACACACACACACACACACACACAGAGAGAGAGAGAGAGAGAGAGAGAGAGAGAGAGAGAATTTTTTTTAGTTTAAAGAGAAAGCTAGCTGAGTAGAGGTACTCACTGCTCTCTGCATCGTATTAACGATGCAGTGTAACCAGCTGCTTTGAGCTCGTGCCACCTTGACCTCTGATGGATTGTACCTTCAAACTGAGAGCCAAAATAAACTTCCTCCTTGAAGAGGTCACTGGAGTCAGGGTGTTTGTTTGTTTGCTTGCTTGTTTTTAATCACAGCAACAGGAAATGTAGTAAAGACAATGGGAGAAGTTCGTATATAATATATAATCTCTGGGGTAAGATTGTATATAATATATAATCCCTAGATCTACACACGGCTCAGAATCAGATTCACAATAAACGTGGTAAGGCTTGTTTACTGTTCCCTAGCAACAAGACCTCTATGACAGTCGCTTCTGTAGCTAGTGTTTGCTACTTTGTAGGTTCTTCTTTCTTCTACCCTTTCAACAAGCTAACACTAGATAAGAGAGAAGATAGAGAGGGACGGAAAGAGAACCCTGAATAAAGTCAGGGGTCAGAAAGGGGACCATGTTATCATTAGACTACTAGCTGCTGACTAGGGGCATCAAGTTCCTTGAGGCAAGTTTGATCTTTGTCATCAGGATATCTAATTTCTTCCTCCTCCTCTTTATCCTCCTCCTCCTCTTCTTGTTGCTTCTTCTTTGCCCATAACTGCCAATAACCAACAACCCACCCTACCTCTGGGGCACTAGCATTTTATATCCTCTGAAAAGTCCCCAAAATTCCAAACATCACACACTTGCAGAAACTGTCTGCAGCTGGCAAAATCATGCCCATGTTAGAGCATGAGACAATCATAGTCAGCCCCTGTGGACAATCTAAGGCAGCTCGATATCTCACACCCAGAATTAAAATGAAAACACATTCCTATATTTCTGTGTTGTTGTTGTTTAAGAAACCAAAACGTCAAAATTATCATTACAGCTTCCCCCCAAACCAAGAGCCTCTGACCCCTCCGACACACTAACACATATGCAAACATTTCACACTCACACACAATCAGCCCATATGACCATGGAAAGGCAAGCCAGCGGGGGAAGGGAGGCCTTGCTTATTCTAAGCATGTCCTGAGTCAAGAAATCCATCAGGGGGTCTGTGGCTGCCTCGTCATAACGCTGTCCTTCACTCTCAGAAACCACCTCAAGTTAGAAAACAAATATCCAAGAAATCCAAAATTATAAACAGCCTTTGGAACCATATCCTTCTCCCTCTCAAGACTTCAGTGCACAGGCAGAAAATTCACAGCACTGCTCTGTGATTCTGAATACAGAGCACCTCTGTTAGCACGAGCTAGAATTAAAATGCTTTAAGGAAAACAGATCAATAAGTAATAATGCTGAACCAACTATGGCTTCCAAATGTGCTCAGGAAGTTATCCTATGAAAACAGCACATATAAATCCTTACAATACAGCATTTTCTGCTGATAAATAGCTACCAGTGTATTTTCACTGTCTGCTGCTGAATTCTGCAAGTGGACAAAGCTTGAGGAAGGTTTATAGATCTCTCTTCTAACGTAGCTGTTTATCAAGTATCAAAACAATTGTTAGCCAGGTAGAGGACACTCAGCCTCCAACACAGACACAAAAAAGACTGAATCTGGAGACATTTTATTTATTTATTTATTTATTTTGCGGTTCATTTAGTGCTCTGACATATTAGATACTAAATGAAGACAGAGCTCTTTGTCTGCTACTAAATAATATTTAAAAGATTTGTGTAGGGAGGGTATTTGTACCTATTTGTGTTGAGTGGGTGTGTACACTTGTACATGCCAGTGTGCACGCTTAAATGTATGTAGAGGCCAGATGTGACTTCCTCAGTAATATCCCATCTTGTCTTTTGAGACAGGGTCTTTCACATAACCTGCAGCTCATCACTTCGGCAAGGCTAGCTGACCAGCAAGCCTCAGGATTCCTCCTATCTCTGGCTTTCTTGCACTGAGATTACAGACATGTGCCACTGAGCCTGGCTTTCTGGAAATGTTGAGTGTGTGCCTGTGCAGCAAGTACCTTGCCCACTGAGTTGTTCCCAGACCCCATCATAGCTTCTTCTAAGTATGCAGCCAGTCAGTAAACCCTTATGACTTTATATAATAATATACATTTCACAGACATGATACATTTTAAGGTTGAAATGTGAGAAATCAGATAGTTTAATGTGTGTGTAGCCAGATGAATTTGACTCCTTCTCCCAAATTTCTAAGTACATTTACTAAGGAGACAAAAAAAGATCTCTGTAGTCCAGCAAATTTTCACTCACTTGGGGAAGATGGAGAAACAGGAGTTCTAAGGATAACAGTGAAAACCAAACTCGCCTTTAGAATCAGCCTCTCATTTTATTGTTGTGTTTTCAAAAGGAGAACTCCTTTCTTCTTCTATTTCCTGGGATCTTGGAAATGGCTCTTAAAGAGAAAATTTACTCCCAAATGACACCACTAAGATACGGCACAAAGCAATGAATGGCCCCTTCACAATGGTGGACTCACTATGCTCTTTCGTTTGGTTGTCCTGCCATGCCCTCTGGAGGTTGGGACACACAGCAAAGGAAAGGTGAACAAAGATGTTTTCCAGCAGATCTTATTCGAGGAATCTGTCCTTTGAATCCTGCATCATCAGGTGTTTATGTGCACAGGAATGAAGAGAGTATAAACATGGATTAAAACCACCCAACATTTATTAAGGATGTACCTACACTTACAGGGCCCTGGCCTTTAAATACGGTGACTCATGCATTGCCCACACTCAAGAAGTAGAATTCTCATTTTATGCAGGAGGCAAAACTATGTATAATCCTTAAACAGCCAGTAGTTGGCAGCATCTATGAAATGGGACATAATGAATGTTCCCTTAAGCATTGCCCTGTATTCACAAGAGCCCAACCACAAAGTATAATTTCAATGCTCTTCCCCCACCCCACCCCCAACCCCCATTGGAGTAATTCAGACAAAAGTGGCTTTCTCAGGGCCACTTAGCAAAGGGCAGGGCCAGAATTTAACCCCTTCTAATCCTGTTTTCTTTCTCCCTCCTATATGGCTCCCACCCAACATTTGGCCTGCATATTTTAAAGAAAATGACCCATTTCATATTTAATAAGACAAATATAAGAGGAAAAAAATTCAGGACCAAAAGATACCATTTTGAGGTTTTTGTCTCTTTACTGAAAGGGGAAGTGAGGCATTGTACTGGCGGAGGAGATGGATGGGGTTTGGACTGTGAAGAAAGCCCCGGAAGGAGGAGGAATGAGAAAGGTCTGTGTCGCCTGAGGGACAGAAGGGTCTGCCCAGCCTGCTGGGAGAAGGTATCTTGAATATAAATGTCTTGCTAATGGCTTCAAGGAATGGAAGCCTTAGCACTGAACTGAAGTAGCAGTTTGTTCTTCCCAACAGGAAGCACAGAGTGAGAGTTTTGAGGCTGACCCAGAAACCAGAGTCTTCAGCCCTCCATCCTTACTGCACTGACCTCCTCTTTGGAAGATATCGATCTGCCTCAGAGGCAGAAAATGAAGAGGAGAGGCTACTCCATGACAGCTTTCCTAGACCCTCCTCTCCTGGTAGACCTTCACCCAGGCCCCACTGATCAGCATCTCAGCAGACGCCAAGGCTGGGAAGCAGTGCTCGCCTGTGCACACGTTGCCAGGCAATTTGGTGGTGTAGTGTAAGACTCTGATGAGCCTTAGCTTACCGGGGACCCCCCAAGTGAACAACGCCAGGGATCAGTGCAAAAGCAAGAGGTCCTCCTGCACCCAGAGCAGAGGCGGCAACCTTGGACAGCTCTCTTGGCCAGTTTTTATACAGTTTTCAGGGGTAGAATAGAGCAGCAGCCACTAGGCACAATGTGATTGGCAGAACAGTGTGACTTTTAAACTGATAGGTCCTTAGGGAATGAGGTAACAAGGGCTTTCCTTATCTGCAGGGGTATTCCCTGTGGTCTGAGGAATGTAATTAGCCTCTCCCTTCCAGAGGGGAGGGGTGCCTATGTGCTCTAGGACCTTTCTCTTCCAGAAGTGGAGGGGTCTGGTGGAATTTCTCAAAGTTCCTGAGCTGACCTCTTCAGTAGGCGTTAGGAAGAGAGTAGACCTTGGTCTTGGTTAGGAGGCTGGTGTGGGATGGACTAGAGTAAGTGCACTTGGGAGAAGGAAGAGGACCTTGGTCAGGTGGAATGCCTTCCTGACTTTTTGCTTTGTGGTTACCATGCCTGTGGCTCCGGAGCATCACACAAGATCCCAACCCTTCCTTCTTCATCCTGCACTAGGGCATCTTCATTATTTCTGCCCCTCACTCCCCACTCCTCAAACCAATGAGCCTTTGGGCTAAGAACTGTCAATAGGAATCAGTTCCCTAGTTTATTTTTTTATGCCTTATCAAATGAAGTAAATGATTAGCTAATGCAGTAAGGGGCACTCTAGGTACTATCCTGTGGCCAGGAACTGCTTCATAGAAGAAACTGCTCAGAAGCCCAGGGAAGCATTGCCTGACTGGCTACCAGAACCCACCTCCACAGTTACCTCAAAGGCCTAACCCCCAACAAGAGGACCCAAGGCAAGCCAATGGCTCCCGGGATTGGCAGTCTGTTACTCTGAACCCCCACATGGCTGTGTATAATGGCGGCTCAAGCTTTCCTTTCTCTCTCCACAGAGCCAGCTCTCCCAGGCCCTGAATGGATTGTCGGACAGGGCCAAAGAAGCCAAGGAGTTCCTGGTGCAGCTCCGCACCATGGTACAACAGATCCAGGTACTGGGAGGGGGTGCGGGGGGTGGGGACACGGAGGAAATTCCTCTCCCTTTCTACCCTGTCTGCTCTACACTGGCTGACTCACAGTGGCCAGCCTCACACGTGCCCTATCTTGAGGCATCTCCTCTGACCACAAGCAGGTGTCTGTCTGTCTCAGGTGCTCCCCGCCTTCCACTCGGAGGCCCTGAGTCACTGCTACAGTGCATTTAGACAGAGACCTATTTCCTCGTGAACCCAGATTGTTCCTGGGTTCCTAAAACCCGATGGGTCCCTAAGCCCCAGTTTGCTGGACATTAATTGTTTCTTCTCTTCTCTCCTCCCCCTTCTCCCTCTCTCCTCTTTCCTTTCTCCCTGGCCCATCGTAATGCTTCTTCCTTCTCTTCTCAGACACTGGGATGTTGTCTAGCCTCAGTCCCCTGACAACTCTACTTTAGATTGGTTTATGTGGACACAGTGACCAGCAGGCCAGCCAGCAGACGAGAATGCATACATTTCCCACTGTAGCTGGAAGGGAGAAACCACGAAAGGCCCGAGACACCAAAACAATGACCCTTCTGCACCATTTACCTTCTTACCTGTTTTGAGCTTTGCCTCAGAGAAATAGCCTTAGCTCTGCTTGCGGGGAAACAGCTTTCTCAGTGACTATTTAACCCATGTCAAAGCAGAAATGGATGTCTAATGTACGCCAGCCTCTCAAAGCATCACACGCTGGTTTTGTTGCTGTTCTTATGTGCAGACCCATGTTAGAACTGTTGATTCCCTAGCAGTTTTGTATACTTCCTTCTGTTTTTCAAGGCGACCGTTCATTGCATTTGCTGGCAGGAACTATGCAGCCCAGGGCTGCCCCACCCTGTGCCTTGCCTCTCCATCAGAGCAACGTGTTCTTTCCCTAAGGAAACAATAGCAGAACCTTCAGGGGGAAGGAGCCCTCCTATCCGCCCCCACCCACACCCTACATAGGGCACAGAAAGCTCTTAAATGATGAAAGTCCTCTCGAAGGACTTTCTCTGAGAATTCACACTGTTGCCAGGAGAGATCAAATTAGCATCTACGGAGCTGGTGCTCTATCCAAATCTGTCTGAGACAAAGAACCTGAATTTGAAGTGGCAGAATTAAGTATCACAGCGTATTACCCATAATAAACGCCTATAATTCCAAATTGCTAGTCAAAAGAACTATATGGGTTCAAGTCAAGTAAAAATGTCATACCCAGCATTTAATTTAAACACCATGGGGCCACACTCCTCCCATTTTCTATGTGGCTCCCATGCCTCAGCAAGCTATTGTGTCTTTTCTGATTTTTATAGCAAGAAAATGTTGTTACCAATATGATTTTTTTTTCTCCATTGTGGTCTTTCTTCATGCAAGGGACAAGTACTTTTGCCTGTTATTCTTAGACCTTATATACTTCTGTTAGCATTGGATGGCAGCACTGGATCATTGTTTAATGTGGGGGAACCTTTGTCATCCTTCTTCTCTCTTCTGTTATGTGTAGTAATCCTTTCTCTCCCCTGCCTTGACTCGCCTCTTCCTCCTAGATACCTCTTTCCAGCCTGCAGAGACACCCATCACAGGACGTTTGTACCACCCTACAACCAAAGCTTTATTGTACCTATTATAATTCAAGCTGAAGAGGTGGTTTCTTTTGATAAAAATTAATTTAAGCAACAAACACCTCTCTTTTTACATATAAATTTAGAGCAAAATGTTTACACAATGGAGTACAGTTTACTAGTAGTTTGGACAGACTCAGTGTACTCTATGGACAGGGCTCCTTCCCATCTCTTCAGCAGGGAGAACTAGGGTTCTCTGATTTCCTTGGCTACCTGAGCTCCTCATGCATGCGCCTGAGCAGTGTGCTCTCTTGTTCAGGAAAACAGTGTGGAGTTTGAGGCCTGCCTGGTGGCCCAGTGTGATGCGCTCATCGATGCCCTAAACCGAAGGAAGGCTCAGCTGCTGGCCCGGGTCAACAAGGAGCATGAACACAAGCTGAAGGTGAGTGAAGACTAGGGTCAGCGGAAAGTGACCATCCAACCTCCCGGGTGATAGTGGGCAGCCACACGAGGGTCTCCCTCCTCACCCACATGGCCTGACCGACAGGAACAGACACATCCCTTCATCCTCCATTTACCTCAATTTACTTCAAACTCCCTCAGGTTCCTAACCAAAATTTGCTGAGTGACTTCTCTAGACCAGGATATGCTGTCGGTATGGAAAATAACAAGATAAATAAAAATATCTCTATTGGTTCTACTCTCCTAGGAGGGCAAATGTTAAGAAAAGCATCCAGGGGGAATCTATCATAGGCTACATTTTTGGTTTGATTTGGTTTGGTTTTGGTTGTTTTGTTTTGTTTTGCAAAACAAAAAGGGGGGGTAGTCAGTCCTGGGAACAGGACTGAAAGCTTAGATAAGGGTGGCCACTCATAGGCAAAAAAATATGTTCTTAAGTAGATAAATAGAACATATGTTTTCTAAAAAAAATTGTAGACTTTTCAATATAGACTTTGACCACTAGAATGTGAAATTAATGCATAAGTCTGGGGTCCCATTGACAGAACTGGTCACCCACCCTACCTGTCACCCATTAGCAACAAGACGGGAAGTGGGAGCCAAAGGGAGTCCAATGGTTGGTGCTCAGCTAAGGACCATACACGTGGCCAACCATCATCAGGCCTGGTGAGGGGAGCATACAGTTATGGCCCAGGGGTTAAAGGCATTGGAGATACAGGGGCTACTTTAAGGGAAGTGTTGAGTCAGTGGCTCAGTGACAAATATTACCCAGCAGGTCTGTTACCTAACACCAGAGAAATATCATTTCTAAATTCAGATCCCAGTAGCTGAACCGAGGAACTTTCAACAATGAAGGAGTGTATGAACACAGTGTCCAGGTTGAAGGAGACCCTGACTGTAGCCTCCTTGCCTAAGACTCCCTCCCTCTCTTGCCATCTGCAGCTCCTTAAAGTGCATTCAGAGATGTATGGCTGCTGCTTCCCTGACCAAAGTCAGGAAGGCAGTGTTATGGGAACAAAAACCTTTCCCTGCTGCCTTTTGACTTGGATTGTCACTCAGGGGACACTTCAGGATTGAGGCAAGCAGCAGGCTATGCTTCCAGACAGGAAGGGCTACTGAGAGCCTTGTCACTTAGTGAACACTGTGTCCTGACCTCCAGCTTGGGCTCTCTGATGCCATCCACACCTCTCTGGGTTTTGCAGAGAACAAAGGTACAATGTTATTAAGGACCCTGATTCTTGGGTAAAGAGAATAGCAGATCTCGAAGTCAGCATATAGACCTAGATTTAGGATGAGGATGCGGAGTCCCCAGAATGCTAATGTTATAGAGCCTGTGTGGGTAGCAAGGAGCCCCAGAGCCTAAAATCTGAACAATAGCTCCCCACTGCTCACAAGAAGTTCCATGCAGACAAGGCATTTTTCCTCAGTCACTGGGTTACAGTGCTGCGAAGGGGTACAGAGGAGGCAGGAACACAGTGGAAGCAATGAGTGTTACCCGCAGATGGCTCCAGCACAAGTGACCAGCAAGCTTCTGGGTGAGAGGTGGTCAGTTCCTTAAGGAAAACTGCCGACAGCTAGAATGGCCACCGAACACCTCATGGGAGAGCTGGCCTCATAGATACTTAATCTGTAGGTGTGTGTTCATGGCCACTGCGTTCCTGCCTGCATCAGGAAGCCTGCCAGGGAAGATGATGGTGATCTTGACGTCAGTCAGTCCACAAGACTGATGAGAGTTTCTGTTGCCATCCTCCACTCAATGGCTGTCACGTTGCCCTTCCTTTAGTTCCCTATAGAAATGCAGAAATTTACTTTTACAGCAATCCTCGGAATATCTTGTGCGTTTGGGGGTTTTCGTGTGTGTGTGTGTGTGTGTGTGTTTTATTGCGAATTGAACCTAAGGCCTCTCACACACTAACCAAGCACTCTACTACTGATCTACACTGCCCACACTCCCTCCTTTTAAGATTTTGAGTCAGAGTCTTGCTGAATTGCTTAGGCTGGCTTTGAAAACACTCTAGCATAAGCAGGCCTTGAACTTGTGACACTTCTGCTTCAGTCTCTAGAATATTTGTGCTCACAACTTGTGTCACTAGACCTGGCTTCACACTACCATCCAAATCACATAGAGATGTACAGAATAAAACTGTGGCTGTCTTTGGAAAAGAAGCTGGACAGCTAGAATCACCCAGCTGAGAACCAAGGCAAGCATTTCAGTACCTACCTTTTGCCCAATGGAGTCTCTTTCACCAAACATTGCAAGAACTGGCACCACCACAGTGACCACAGTGAATATTTGTGGTACTATGCAGTCCCTATATAGTAGAGGTGACTATAGCTGTCCTGTATGAGAGAAACAGAAGCCAGAAATCCCTATGGAAGAAGAAATCAAAGATTGGAAAAGTGTCATTGATCTGTCATGTCAGCAGACAGCCGAGCATATGAGAGCCCCTCTGCCTCCTACTTGGTTCCATCTCTGCTGGTCAGGATTGAAGATCTCATCATGGCCCGTGCAGTAGCTAGATGCTCAGGATGCAGGAGATGCTCAGGATGTAGTACATGCTCAGGAATGGAGTCTACCACACCCCCAGGCATCCATTCCCCCCACTGTCCTCATCTTTCCCCCCAAAGCCCTTCTGTTAAGGAGGGTTGTGCTAAAGGCCACATGGATGCCATGGGGCTACTGGGCAGAGGACACTGGTGCCCTCATTTCACCCTGCTCAGACTCTGGAGGACGATGAAAAAAGACAGGAGGCTGGCCGTTGCCCTCGGCAGCAAAGCTGTTCTGTTTTCTGTCTGTATGATTCGTCTGTCATTTTCAGCTAATTGTATCTCTCGCCACTTCTAAGAACTGCCACCATAGCTACAGACACCAGCCCCTGTGTGCTCTCTTCTTTTGCCCCTGCCTGTTCCCCTTCTTGTTTTTGTCACTACCAACGTTTGTGAAGGAAGACTGGCCATTTAAGGACATCTTCACCAAGTATAGCACTTTGTTTGGCTGTGTGGTTGGAATCTCATGTTCTTCCATTTCCAAAAGCTGCTGCTGGCTGACAAAAAGGCTGTGTGTGTGTGTGTGTGTGTGTGTGTGTGTGTGTGTGTGTGCGCGCGCGCGCGCGAAATTCAAAAGGCATGGTATGCTGGGAAAGCCAGTGTGGATTTATGCGTCTTAGTACTCTCTCATGCCCTTTTCTTACAGCACTGCCAAGCTGCACAGTGCTCTGGGGAGACAAGATGGAGTCAGGTGGGGAAAGGCCTAGATTCTGTGTTACAGAGAACAGACTGGGTGAGAGGTCATACTTTGTCACCAACTAGCTCTCTAACTCTGAGGAATTCTGTGGCTCAGTTTCTTTTCTCTGTGTGTGAGATAGAATGCAAATAGAAAGACTATTATTCTCACCTTGTGGGCCATGCAAAAGCACTTATCACAGTATCCCACATAAGAAATTACATGAGTACTTAGCACAGAACCATATTTTGGGTCTGTTTTGAAATATAAATTGAGGTTGCTGCTATTCTGTGGTTTGAAAATGAGCAGGGAGCTGTGAGTCCAGTCTTGGGATGTTGTAAACTGACCCGAGTTACCGGAGGACATGAGAGATAAGCATCTGTGAGCATCCAAGAAACAGTTCTAGCCTGTGTGTGGAATTAGTGAGTTTGCTGTGCAGTGTTCTAATCATCAGCAGAGGAAGCAAGATGTTATGCTACCACCCTTCCCAGGTTCTCTGCCACTGGGTACAGCCCCAAACTGTCCCCACTGCCCCTGACATCCTTGCAGGGAGTCTGGACAACATTAAAATGTGCCATTGATGAGACCTATGCTTTCTGTATTTTACAAAAATTTACATTATTTCCATTTTCTTTTGAGAAGTTCAAAGTATCACCTGAGAATTAATTTTGTCTGTAATACTTTCAAACTTGAAATCATTCTAAAAAGCATCTTACATGCATTCTCTCTCTCTCTCTCTCTCTCTCTCTCTCTCTCTCTCTCTCTCTCTCTCTTTCTCTCTCCCCCACCCCAGCATTTTAGGATGATCCAAGGTTGAATAGTTCAAGCTGATATGTACCTTCTTGTTACACAGTAAGAACTTTTGGAAGCAACAAAGATAGTCGTTCAAATTATTTGAGGGGCAATCAAATCTTTAATGCGCTTATATAGTTGATGAATTTGATGTATCAAAAAATCACTCAGTAAAACTGTAATAACAAATTTTGCTGGTTACTCCATGTCAGTGGAGAGCGTCTGTATGTTCGCTATGGAGAGTGTCTGTATGTCCACCACGGTTATATGTAAGGCGTTCCCTTCTGGAGCTGCATTGTGTTTTGTTAGAATAATTCCCATTATTTAAGAAAAAGAAATCTATCATGTGGTCACGTCACTAAACGGGAGAACCTCCTGAGTGCTCCCGGCTTGTAACAAGCTTTCCCCCATTGCTGCCCAGCAGGCCCATGACTCTTCAGTTAAGGAATGGGAGAAAGAAAAGAATTTAACCACACTCAAAGGGAATTTTAAGTTATTAGATGAAGCTAGTGTTGGCAAGAAAAAGAGATTAATTCCAGCTGAGCACCAGCCCAGTCTGCTGAATGGAATAAAATGAGCAGAGAATTGGTTGGACAATGGGAGAAAGACTTGCATAAAGCCTAAGCACCTGGCATAGTGTGAATCCTTTCCTCGCCCTCGGCCACAGTTGAGAGGCCAACACTAATATTGTAACTGCAAGTGTCACTGATTGCAGCCTGCCATTAGTGCAGAATCCCTTTCAGAGTTTCATTTGGTAAGTTCTATGGTCCTCTGCCTCCCATATGTGAATACATCTGAAAGTCTGTGTAGAGAGAGCTCCCACTGTCCCCAAAGAATCAAGATGCCAGCGCATCCACAGTCAGGGCTTCCCATGAGGAAGAGGAACACTTTACTGCCCCAACTCACTCTGGCAATGCCAGGGAAGAGCAGTGTCCGATTGCCTTTGATGTCCCTCACCCAGAGATGAGTGAGCCTCCTTCCTCTACACGCCACGTGACTCACTCCGTGGAGATGACAGAATAACCCTGCACAGCTCTACACTGGGTCCTGCAGGATTCCAGGTTGCAACATTCCGATGTGGCCACACCCCACCCCACCCTACCCTGCATGGACAGGATGCCACCAGAATCCTCCCTTCCTAGGGTGTGGGCTTCCTCCTCCTCAGCCTCTCTGCGCTAGGATACAGTCTGCTCTACACCAAGCTTGGCATATTCCACACTGTGATTATCGATGAGGCTGCTGCTGGCTTTCACACTTTAGAATAGACAACTCAGAGCTTTACTGTTCAAAAGTCCAAGCTCTCCTTAAAATGTGTATGTATTGCCGGGCAGTGGTGGCGCACACCTTTAATCCCAGCACTTGGGAGGCAGAGGCAGGCAAATTTCTGAGTTCAAGGCCAGCCTGATCTACAGAGTGAGTTCCAGGACAGCCAGGGCTACACAGAGAAACCCTGTCTCAGAAAAAACAAACAAACAAACAAACAAACAACAAAATGTGTATGTATTTTTTGCTTGTTTAATAGCCCTAAGTGATTCTTTTCTCAAGGAAAAACTCTCCAAGCTTCAAACATGTCTTTGTAAAAATTACTGTCAGGTAAATCCAACCCTTCATACGGAGTGTGGGATTGGAGAAAGAGGAAAACCATTTGTCTGAGACCCTGTGGGAGAGTAACGGTATACAGTATTCGTTCATTTACATTTCTCCAAGTTTTGAAGAATACATTATTCTTTAAAGAGTAAAATTATAAATAATACGCTTTGTGGAGGGCGACCCTAGAGCTCTCTGTTTAATCAACGAAATCAGGCCAGGGCACTTCCCCTGTGGCTCCCCATGAGGCCACTCAGAGCATCCCCAGTTGCTCCTTGTGCTTCGGATCCTGGCTGGGTGCACAGAAATGCGCCCCACCAACAGGAGCAAAGAACAGTGAGGCGCAGACCCTTCAGGCTTGAACTTTGAAAGCACATGTGCCTTAGGTAGAAGAGAACAAGCAAGAAGGGCTATAGGGTTACTGCATGTGGTGGGGGCGTTAAACTGGAGTTGAAAAATAGATTACATTTAGAAAAGGGTGAAATAGAAAGAACAGTGCCATTTATTTAGACTGGTGACTTATAAGTGATCTCCTCCAGCATCCATGAGAGGAGTGTGAGTCAAAGCTGTTTATTCTTATAAATAAAGAGAAAGACTTATAGACATGTGGAAAATGGAGAAGCCCTTGGAAGTCAGGATGGGAACTTACCTTGTTCAAACTTAGATGAGAGTGGAGTCCTCTTCTTTAACACCAAGCCTCGCTGTGTGTGATGGAGGACTGTAATGGGCCTGTCATTAATGGGGATGGAGAGTGGTCAGAACAAGTTCTACCTGTGTGTGTACACAGTCTCCTGAGTGGTTCTCGGCTGCTGGAAAAGCCTGAGAGTTCAGGAAAACTACAGACCTTTGTTAGACTGCCTCTTTTCCAAACAGGTGCTGGTGTCCTGTCCTGACCTAAGCAGTGGCCCTCATTACTTTTGCCACTTATCAAAATAAAACGGGTCAAATGATAAATAGGTTCCTGTCAAGACCATTGCTCTTCCGGCAAAACTCTCAACGCTTACCCTGGTTTCATGGGCCACAGAGCAATCCACTGTCCCGTGGGAACTAGGTTAGGTCCTAGTGCAGATGAAAGCCAGGGAACTGTTTGTTCTCCCAGGACCTATTTCTGACACTCCTGTGACTTGCACAGTATCCAAGGAAAGGGACTTGGCTGCTGCCAGCTGCAAACACGGTGCCAAGTGGTTTTCTGGGTCACCAGCATCAAAGTCCAAAAATGCACATCGCAAGGGGGATGAAAAAGACCTCCTTGCTCCTAGGAACCAACTTTAACAAAACAACAAAGCAATAAAAAGCAGGAAGAAAACCTAAGCAGAAAGCTAATGGGTAAGCGAGCTGAGAGAAGACTTGACCAGAGAGTCAATACATACTCCTCACTGGACTCGGGAGATGGCTTAATGGCTAAAGTACATTGATGTGCGAGTACTAAGACCAGAGTTCAGGTTGCCAGCACCCACATAAAATGCTGGGTGGATGTGGTGGCAGCTTCTAATGGTAGCAACTTGAGAGACAGACAGTAGGATTTGTGGTCGCAAAGACTACCTGAATTGGTGATCTCTGGGCTCAAGACACCTGACATCAACCTTTGGCTTCCATATGCACAGGTTTACACATATGAACGTCTGCCTCCCAAGGGCTGGGATTAAAGGCGTGCACCACCACTGCCTGGCTGTAAAACTTTTAATTAAAAATTAAATAAGATTTTTAGACCTTACAAAGTGATTATACTTTTAAAAAGATCTAATTATTTGCCTGATCTCCATAAGGTAGGAAGTATCAGTTCAGAAAGTGGAAGTCAATGACAGTGCACCCCCAAATCACCAAGAGGATTACTGGGGAGCTGACCCCTGTTCTGCATGCTGGAGAATCACCGGCTCCTAAGCAGATCGAAAGCTTCCCGGGAGTGGGCAAATAGCCCCACATTCAGACAGCAACAAGCCCCCGAATCAACTCTCCTTAAGAAGGAAAACTTAAAAGCAGACAGAAAAACCTTAGAGTATTGAATGGTATCCTTATTCTAGTATACGTATGTCATAAATTATCACAATACAACAATAAAATCCATAAGTTAGCAAATGGGTAGATAGAAAACTATGAAGGCATTAAATGCCCTGTAGCAGAGGAGTAGGAATAATAGTTGTTTTTATTATTGTTATTATCACCTAAACTGGGATGTTTACAAAGCCAGTAGCATTTACCGACGGTAGCAACCAGGAAAAAATGCCCCTGGGTTTCAGGTGGGAAAACTCTTTAGAAAAAAACTGCAGGCCAGAAAAGAGGGTTGAGTGCAGCCAGTAGCCATGTGGAAGCTGTAGCCCCCTTACTGACAGCTCCTGCCTTTACCCTAAGAGCAGATCACAGGAGTGTCAACTTCACAGAGGAAAATGTCTGCAGGGTCCTATACAAGACCTTAATGTGCCAAGGTCACCAGATTCACAGAGTTCTAACCTCAACATTCTGACTTCCATAACCTTTTCTGAAGAGTCCTGTTAGCAATGTCCCTTGAGGACATCACCCATCTATCCTCCAGAGCCATTGCCCATGCAGAGAGCTGCACGGACTAGTCTCCTCCATGTGGATCCATTTCCATGATGCACTTGGATTCTGCTCTGAGGGACCTTTCCCAAGTACCAGTGTGCCTCTCTTCTACTGTGAGGTTCTCCCTCTGCCATTGTGTACCCACCTTTCTGTTCTCTCGCCAACCTTAGGTGGTTCGGGACCAGATCTCTCACTGCACGGTGAAGCTGCGTCAGACCACGGGCCTCATGGAGTACTGCTTGGAAGTGATTAAGGAGAACGACCCCAGTGGCTTTTTGCAGGTCAGTTTACTAGCTTCCGCTTCCTGGTCCAGATAGCCCATATCGCAGAGTGTAGGACACATAGATGGGACATCTAGCAGTCTGGTTAGGGTTTGTCGCTCAATAGTGGAACCTACCTGCCTGCTCAAGGAGTGTGCGCGAGCCTGTTGCAGAGCTCCGCAGACTTCCTGGAGGTCTCTGACAGCCAATGCTTCAAGACTAAGAGGAGCATGGGCTGAAGCGGGGTACCGGAAGCATTTGTTCTTGTGCTTACTCATGAAAACATAATTCTCTGTACTTTTCTCCCAAATAAGAGAGTATTGTCTCGCCTGAGGATTGTGCCTTCTCCCTCATAGTTCTGAGCAGTTTTGTCAGCTGAAGTCTGTGTGAATGGTCCCTCCTTGCTGCCTCCTCCTCCTGCTCAGTAAACCAGTTATTTTTCCCAGTGGTACTAGACAGGTTGCTTTGTTTGGGGCTCTTTTTTTTTTTCATTGTCAGTTATAAAGTGCTATGGTGTAAGCTGTGTTTTGCTTGCATTTTTTTTATATATATACCAATGACAAGGCAAAGTACTTTTTTTTTAACTAAGCTAACATGTAGATCTCTTCCAATTCACATTCCGCAACCAGCCAAGAGAGACAGATGGGGCCAAATGTAAGAAATGAAAGAGATCTCTTCCAAAGAGTCAACTGAGAGCCACAGGAAGGTAGCATACTGAAGCTGTACGGAGATGTGCAGCAGCCTCTCTGCCTTGCAGGCCTCCTTCCAAAATTTTGTCTGGCTGCCCACACCTTGAAACAGAAGGGTGGCACTGTTGACTCTATAGAATAAACTAGTTCCTGCTGTACCCTATTCTTTAAGGTTCACAGCATTTGGAAGCTCAGTAATAAATGCATGGGCATAGTTCATGTAAAATCCACTGGCAGCTGCTAATTGTTTATAGTGCCTCCTTCTAACTCAAAAAAAAAAATATTCTGCTTTGCTTCAGAAACTGTGGGCCACTCTAGTCATGCCACAGTCTTTCTCACCAAGCACGCTGAGGCTGGAGGAGCTTGAGGTCCTCGTGGTTTGGTGGCAGTGCTCACAGAGTCCCAGAGCAGTGTTGCGGTTTGAAGGTGACGTTGTGTTTCTCTGATGTGTTTAGATTTCAGATGCTCTCATAAGGCGAGTTCACTTAACTGAGGACCAGTGGGGGAAGGGCACCCTCACTCCCAGGATGACCACAGACTTTGATCTGAGCCTGGACAACAGCCCTCTGCTGCAGTCTATTCACCAACTGGACTTCGTGCAAGTGAAAGGTGCGTCCTTGTGTCTCCAGGGTCAACACGCTGTCCCCAGCGGGTGCTGCTGCTTGCAATACTGTGGATGACCCCGTGATGAAGGTTGTACGATCCAGAGTGAGAGTAGGGGAATGGCCTCAGCAGTTGCGAGCACTTGCTGCTGGGTGTGGTGTGCACATCTATAATCCTGGTCCTTAGGAGGCAGAGGCTGGCAGATTTCTGTGAGTTCAAGGCCAGCCTGGTCTACATAGCAAGTTCCAGATCAGACAAGACTACCTAGTAAGATGTTATCTAAAAAGAAGAATGAGAATCAAAAATCAGGAAAAGGAAAGAAGAGGAAGAAAAGAAAAAGAGCATTTGATGCTCTTGCAGAGGACCTATGCTTAGTTTCTGGTACCCACTTCAGGCAGCTTTACCTGTAATGCCACTTCCGGCATCTGAGGGCACTTACAATGCCACTGTGTATAGCTGAGACCTTTCCACAAGTGACCCCCAATTAGCATCAAATATTGAGGAACTCCAGCATTGAAATGAAAGCTTCTGGTGGGGTGGAGAGCGCGCTGGATGTTGAGTGTGGATGATGGAGAGTTTGAGAGGATGGTGGAAAGGCTGGGGGGGGGGGGAGGAATGAAACCCTGAGAGAAACCTAAAGGTTAGCTTATGGAACTGCACAATATGGCAAGATCTGTCTCAAGTTTTTGTTCTTGTATTTTTTTTTATGTTCGGCACCAAAAGAAAATGAAAGTGCTTACTATTAGACATCGAATCCAGCTATGCAGTGGTATTTATGGCACTGAGTGATCTGCTGAGAACCATTTCTGATTTTTATAGCTTCATGTCTCAAAATACATTCATAGAAAGCTGCAAAAATAGTAAGAAGAGGTCCTTTGTACCACTCACCCCCTTCCTATCTCCCATCCGGCGGTTACATTTTATATAGCTACAAAACAGTAACAAAACAAATGAATTTGACATTGGTGGAGTGTATGGATGATTCTATGACATCTTAGAACATATGTAGATTCCTATAGCTACCACCACAGTCAGGACAAAGATCGATTCCAAAGCCAGGTGAAAAGATGGAGATCTGTAAGCCCAGCTATGAGGAGGCAGAGGCAGGGGGATCTCGGTTTCAGACCAGCACAAACTACATAGTAAGAGGCCATATCGAGAGCAAAACAGAAAAGAAATCTGCACCACAAGTCAACTCCTCCCCCACTCAAGCCCTTGACAAGTGTGGCTCTGTCCTCCACCTCTACCATATCAGTACTTGAAAGCTGAAGAAACCAGGCCAGGCGTGGTGGCACATTGCCTAATCCAAGCACTCAGGAGGCAGAGGCAGGGCTCTGTGAGTTCCAGGCCAGCCTGGTCTACATAGCAAGTTCCAGGTCAGCCTGGTCTACATAGCAAGTTCCAAGCCAACAGGCATTACATTAAATAGTATCTCAAGCAAAGTAGATTTTTTTAAAAACCCTTTTAAGCAATTAAAAAATGAAAGCAGTACTCTTCAAAGTTGGAGAGGAGACTGAGCAATTAAGAGTGCACGCTGCCCTTGCAGAGGGCCAGGGTTTGGTTTCTAGGATCCAGTCAGGTGGGTCACTGCTGCCAGAAACTCCAGCTCCGGAGGATCTAACCTCCTCCGGCCTCTGTAGACACTGCATTCAGATTGCAAACCCACGCATGTACACATAATTAAAAATAAAAGTAAAATCTTTTTTTAAGCTGGAGAACTTTATTTACATTTTCCACCTCTTAATTTAAGTACCCACACAATAAATAAATCCTAAAAGTAGATGCTTTGCAAATTGTACATGTTAGAAAAAACCTCTACCTGTTTCTGCTTATCATGCAGAGAATCCTATAACCAGAGAAGTTTTAATACCATTAGGGCTGTCAGTGTGTTGGTGAACTCATGTGTGTGTTAGGCACTCCTACATCTTTTCACGACCCTCTACTCTTGGTCACTCAAGTTTCCTCATTTTTTTATTGATAGGCATTGCTTTGAGATACTGCCTTAACCAAAGTCTGAAGTGATGTGTAAGTTGTAAGTTAAAATATCGTGTTGTGGCAACAAAAAATGGCAGCCATTGTGGAATGTTAAACAAACCATTCATTATCCAATCGCAGTGCTTTTATTGTCACCTCCATTCTCACAGCTAAGGGCACTGGGGCACAGGAAGCTATGTTACGACAAGCCATGGGGCAGGGGTCCACTCCAGGAAGTAGTTTCAGAACAACACACTAGTGTCATTTCCAACTTGTTCCACAAAACTAGCACCTTCCAGTGTAGCTTCTTTGAGAAATAACCAATTTCCTTTTATACATTTAATTGTGTGTGTGTGTGTGTGTGTGTTGCATAGTCATTTATTTCTGTTTAAAAAATCTTTTTATGATACCTACATCACTAAACCACCTATTGCAAGAATATAGAGCCTCAGCTTAATTCCTCCCAGGCAGACTGTCTCCAATCCTCTCAACAGGATAAAAGCATTAAAAAGTTATGTCTCAAGTAGTGTGGAGCAGGGACTGCATCATAAAAGAGCAGTGCTAAGGCTTCTGGTGGAAGAGGAGAAATTCCAGTCCACCTTGATGATCCTAGGGCAGGAGGAAGGGACAATTAGAAGGTAGAAGCCTCGTGGCTTTGAAATGCTTGGATGGGCTGGCAGAGCAATCTGCTCCCACATCCGCTGCCCTTCTGAGTCTGGTCCATCCACCTGACCCTGTGGAGCCCAGGCCATGAAACTGGAGCAAGCAGCTCCTGCAGCTGGTATGAAACTGAGGTCTGAGAGCTGAGCATCACAGACCACGTGTCCAAGGGCAGTCACGTGTTCGCTTATCGGTGCACACAGTGCTAAGAGCAGGGAATGCTGTATGTGTGGACTGCTCAAGACTGTACACACTGCAGAGAATGCCAGCTACACTACAGCTAAAATGTAGAG
Organism: Mus musculus; assembly: GCF_000001635.26. Classification (NCBI taxonomy): domain Eukaryota; kingdom Metazoa; phylum Chordata; class Mammalia; order Rodentia; family Muridae; genus Mus; species Mus musculus. Next base: position 70,277,634 of record NC_000078.6, on the reverse strand, counting down.
CACCCTGAGTCCAGCACCTGACCTGGCACATAGAAGATCCAGAAAAATCCTTTAGGCATTAAAAGAAAAGACCATTTGGTGTGAGAGTAAAATTTTCTTCTTAACACTTTGTCTTAATTTAATTCGATTCTGATTATTTTCCCTCTGCCGTGATAATTTATGTGTCTTGCTTTGTACTCATTAAGCTTAATCAATTCAGTGGTAGCCTGCTCCCATTCAGCCTGAATAATTTTTACCTGTCAGATACAGAAAAAGCCAAAGATTGTGCTGCAATATCAGTTGACTGGCTGCAGTTGAGACACCCCCTCCCCCACCCCGACCTTTGGGATATCTATCTGTTAGCACACGGACAGCTGTCCCTCGTCTATGGTTAGCTTGTTCATTTTCTAAAGGAATCCTCAGTCCCCTTGATGAACTACCCTTTCACAGCTTGTCAGTAAAAAATAGTCCCCCCTCAAACTGCATTCTAAGTCCAAGCACAAACGATGCAAATTAAATAGCATTTGGAATAGTGTTAATGTAATCTGACCATTATGAAATAATGATGTCATTAAATATGTTTTTCTAATGATGTTACGTGGACACAATAGAAACTAAAAAAAAATTTTAAGTAAATTCAAGTATGCATTTAAACTTCTGACTTTTTTATGCAGAAAATATCTGCCTTTTTCTTGACAAAAAATTTTTTTGGCATCTTTCTGGTTTTGAGATCACATTGCAGGTGTTCCTTTGTTGCTGTGGAGGAAGATAGTCTGCAGTGAGCGTCCATGGAGTTCTCTTCAGGCAGCTGCAGCTTATCTCGTATGCACCCTCTGGGGTCAATGCCTCTGTAGCTAAGGACTTAGCAGTATGCCCCTTTCTGGGTCTGTCACCCTCAGCAGGTGAACTCTGTCTAGAGAACACTGGACTTTATGATTCTTCAGATGCCTCAATTATCTGGCATGCTTCCGGTTGTACCTTAATGAGAAAACCATTTCAACCTTCTTTCCAAACCACCGTGAGTGACATTTGAGCTCCTTGCCTTTAATTGTATAAAACTGACATACTATGTTTTGTTTGCCACTTTTATTAGGGATCATTTTAGGAATATTTTTCTGATATCTCAGTTGATAATGTCAGCTCCTTCCTGGGTTCATGGGAATAGAGTATTGGGAGTCTTTTTGCAGTCTGCCCAGGGTTCTGCCGTATGGCTGAGAATAGGTTTTGAGCATCTACTTTCTTCGAAGACTATCAGCCTAGGATTATGTGAGCACAGAGAACAGTCAAGTCATGTTGCTAAACTCAAATGCCAGCCTGCTAAATTAAGACCAGGACAAAGCTGTGACCTAAAGCTACACCCACCTTCTCAGCACATAGACCGAGTAACTGTGCATTCCTTTAAGTGGCTCTCCTCCCCTGGGGACATATTAATCTTCATTAACTCCTCCTTAATGCAACATCTCTTGATATATCCAAGGTCACAGGCAAGGACAGGGCGATCTGAGCTGACTCAAGCAGGGAATGAGCTGCGAGAGAACCTACACATGTACAGGCAATCTGTTCACATGCAGAGGGGGCTGATGTGTATGTCCTCAGAACATGTATGATTGCCAGCCTTTCCAGTGGACAGTGATAACTTTCTAGAAATGCCCTGTATTTCCTCTAGACCAGTGGTTCTCAACCTTCCCAATGCTGTGACCCTCATGTTGTGCTGACCTCCAACTATAAAATTATTTTGTTACTACTTCATGCCTGTTATTTTGCAACTGTTATGAATTGCAATGCAGAATATTTGATGTAACATCCAAAGGGGTCACGACCCACAGGTTGAGAACCTCTGCTCTAAAGCTTAAATGCTGCTTTTATTGTTCAGCCACTGTAGAAGGGAATGGATGGTCGACAGGTAAACCTTCAGAGAAGGGGGGGCTGTAAGATGGCGCTTCTGACACCGGAGCTCTGAGTGGGAGCAGCAGTGACTACAGTAATGCTTGGGACCTTTGCCATCCAAAAAGAAACAACTTGAATGAGGTGTGAAGACTTTGCTCTAGTTCAAAATCCCTGAGCCCCAGCTGCAGGAGCAGCTGATGTGTGCCAAGCCCACAGGCTCAGAACCATCCTGCTAGGCTTCAGACTCCGGTCCCGCCTCTTGTTAGCCATGAAACCTCACTGGGCTTCAGCTTCTTTGTCTATGAAACAGAGAGAAGAAGAAGGTGGCTCTGAAAAATCCCATAGGTGAATGCGTGTGAGCCTCTTACCACCCTTGAGTATTCATAAAACCCTCCTTAAGGTTTATGGTCTGTGTAGGGGTGAGGGGTCGGCTTCCTTTCTCCATCACCACATTCCAGCTTGGTCCACAGAGGAATTCGGGAGGGTTGCCAGTGTTCATGATCTGAAGAATTAGAGGAAGAGTTAAATAAGGAGAGAGCAGCCTCCAAAGGATGAGAGTTGAAGACATTGGTAGAAGGCACCATTGTAGAACATAAACAGCCCCAAGCCACACCTCCACCAGACTCGCCACAGAAGCACAGGTCACAGCTCACTGTATCCAAGAGAATTTTCAGTCTGTAGCTTGTGCTTATAGGCCAAGAGAATATTAAATGCTGCGATTGTGATCAGACCAGGAGAAACCCATTATAAAGGGAAAACCAAAGATGTCTCCAAATGAATACAAGATGCAAAGACCAGAACAGTCAGGGAAGCCCCAGACACAAAAATCTCAATAAAACAAAGCTTTCTTCAACATCATTCCAGAAACTGCTGTGCTGTATCCGTGGCCAATCCATAAAATATGGAATGATTGAAAATACTTTGCATTTCCTATAGACTATTTATCTCATACCAAATAAAATTAAACAGGGTAACAAAACAGCCACCACTAAGAAAAATCTACTTTTATAAATGTCAACCCATACTTTAGTTAATAAAGCTGTAACTTTGACATACCTGCTGTACATCATTTGTGGTAAGTAAGAAATAGATAAATATGGAAGAAGAAAAACTAATTCTTAGCATGTGGAGAAACAGATTCAGATAAGCAACAGGTTGCAGTTTAGACATGCCACTGTCTCTGTGTAACCTACCCTCATCTACTTTGGTCATTTTCCTACTGTTTAAATATGAGACAAAATCAAGACCTGACATTAGTGACAGTTTCTTCCCCCCAAGGTTTTTTTTTTGTTTCTTTTTACAGTCTTCCTCTTGGGGACTGAAAATGAAGCCCCGGAGTTTTAATTTCATGTATCATCATGCATTTCACTTAGTCATTCAATGATGCCTTTGTCTAACGGGGAGATTTGTGTTTCTTCACGGGCATTTGTATGATTGAAATCATTTCATGGTCTTATTCTTTGATTTTGTAATTGGTGAAGTGTACGCTTGCTCTCAGCATCAATGAGTTAAAATAAAAGATTGATCTGGAGCTAATGAGACAGACAGTCCAAGGAATGGGTTCATGATACACCTAACAGAATAAACATCCCAGGAAGATTCATCCGCATCTCTAGATCAACAGTTTGGCTCAGTTCCACCATAAACATAAAATAGGTACTCCATTTACAAAGGAAACATAGTTTTAATAACAGAAGTTCCACATACGAATAGACTTCAAGTTATCCCTCAGTAGCAATACCCAAGCGATGCCTGTCTCTGTGTGGTACCTTATTCAGCCCTTTAAAGTTATGTCTTCTGTCCCTGCTTCCATTCAGTCCTAGAATTTGTTATGAAACAAAGCAAGAGGTTCTTTACTTCCCTCCAAATTCGGATGTTCTGGGCACACAATGGCTGCAGAAGCCATTTGGTCTCTTAGAAGATTCTGCCCTACACCATTGAAACATGAAGCAGGACTCCCTGCTCTGAAATGATCACCTTCGGCTCTGTTTTATTGAATGCTTTATTTAGCAGCTCAAGTCTGGTTTCACTGGACGTCTTTCCTAAGCATAAGGTGGCCTCTCTCACCTTCGCATCATGTGCATTGAAGCTATTTTGTCTCCTAGGTCACTCACCATAGACCCTGTACCCTAAACTGCTGTTAAACCAACACATCCTGGTTGGAATGGCGGACAGGAACATATTTAACTCAGTGCATGACACAACATGCATGTTGGTGCAGCAGACCACATGTTAATTCCATAATTAATATGTGTTCACCTAAATGTCCCTGAACTTGAATTTCACCATGTTCTCTCCTGTGATGAAAGTATGGAGCCTTGGGGCATGTGCTAGTGCTTTTGGTTGTTGTTTGGGTTTTGGCTTTGTATTTTTTTAATATTGATAAGAGACTAGAGAGATGGCTCGGTGATTAAAAGCACTTGCTGCTCTGGCAGAGGACCTGAGTTCTATTTCCAGAACCCATGCAGTAGCTCGCTGTTGTCTGTATCTCTAGTTCTAGGATTCCTGGATACCTTCTTCTGACCTCCACGGGCACCAGACATGCAAGCGGTGCACATATACACATGCAAGCGAAAACACTCACACACATAAAATAAAAATAAATACCCAAATTTAAATATATATATATATATTTGCTAAAATCATTTCTCTCAGCTACGTATACTGGGTTCCTATATTGGGAACAGAAGTGGTCAACTAGAATTTTTATGCCCATGTGACTGAAGATTCGGCTACTCTATAGTTTTAAATAGTCTAAATTATAGAGGGTTGCTAGTCATTTCTCTCACAAGACTGAAAATACCACAGGCCTCCTGTCACACTCAGATCTGCTCCTGTGTCCCTGGGCTAAATTGTTCTAGACCTGAAAAACAGGTGGACTTGACCTCTCACTGTCCCAAGCTACAGCCGCCATGAGAGTATAATGTCATGTGCTTCAGAAGTTTCCAGTCTGACATGGCTTCTGTCACTTGATACCAGATTTCAAAATCCACAGCTGCTGCTCCTGTTGATGAGCACAAGATCTGGAAAGGCACTCGTGAATGGATAGAAGGATGGATGGATGGATGGATGGATGGATGGATGGATGGATGGGCAGAGAGATAGATGTGCGGTGTGTATGTGTGTGTGTGCGTGCGTGTGTGTGTGTGTGTGTGTGTGTGTGTGTGTGGTGTGTATGTGTGTGTGTGCGCGCACGTGTGTGTGTTGAGACTACTTGTTTATGAGGGGGAACCTTGTCATTACAAGATAGTGAAACAGCTGTAACTCAACAGAAGCTAGAGTTGCACTAATTTCTGTTTAGCCTCCTCTCCAGTCCCAGCAACCCCCATCCTACAGCTGGAGGAGTGTTGCACCCACAACAACAGTGCTACGCTGTCCTGGAAACAGCCCCCTCTGTCCACCGTAGCCGCCGATGGATACATCCTGGAGCTGGATGACGGCAGTGGTGGTCAGTTCCGGGTAAGAAGATGACCTATACGAGTTATGTAGCAATGCCAGGGCCTCCCTCAGAGGACCTGCTGTGCAGTCCCGACTGGCTTTTCCCATCTCTCCTGGAGGTGGGCTGCCCTGCAGGGATTTCTTGTCTTGTATTATCAAAGACGGGGAGAGTCTCTCAAATCATCCTACTCTCTCAGAAAGACAGTGTAACTGTGTGACAGAGCCTGTGTGTTGTCTCTCTGAGCCAGCGAGGGGGACGAAGACAACAGTGTGTATGGGGCACTTTGCTGCTTAGACTCCATTAGGTAGTCTGTAAAGTCAGCATGGCGCTCTATCAGTGATGAGCTCACATTAGCTTATAGCCACCATCATGATTCACTCCTATTAATGTCATCAAGCATGCCTGAGCCTTGTGTCTACAATGACAGATTCTAATGTCTTCCACTGACACTTTTCTTACTGGCAAACCCCTCTATTACAGCCTCCTTGTGGTGAGGAGTTTTTCTAGTAAATCTTTGTCCAGTTATCTTTCTTTCTTTCTTCCTTTCTTTCTTTCTTTCTTTCTTTCTTTCTTTCTTTCTTCCTTCCTTCCTTCCTTCCTTCCTTCCTTTCTTTCTTTCTTTCTTTCTTTCTCCCTGTTGATGAGCCTTTTATCAAACAGGACCTGTGCCCAAAAGTTATTACTTCCACAAAGCAAGGAAGTGTTAACCACACTGAGAAGTCTTGGTTCCCCCTGGATATGAAGGAGCTGCCTTTTGGCAAGACATAGCTATTTTGTCCACAGAATAATGTGGGCAAATCTCTATGTGGCTACCTGACTGTGTGTGCCTGCTTCTGACTCAAACATACTGTATCAGTCAAGGTTCTCTAGAGAGACAAAACTAGTAATTCAATCCCTGAGGCTGGATGCCTTGGCTGGTCTTCATTATATGCTAGAAGCCCGAAGAAGTGGGCAGTAATGCCAGTGAAGGAATGGACTTACTAGTGAGGGCAAACAGGCAGAGAGAGAGGCTTCCTTCTTCCATAACCTTGTATAGGCTTTCAGCAGACTAGATGGCCCAGATTGGAGATGGGTCTTCCCCCTTCAAATAATTTAATTAAGCAAAAAAATCCCTCAAAGATGTGCCCAGCCATTTTGAGGTTTTGGTTAATTCCAGATGTAGTCAAGTTGATAACCAAAATAGCCATCATACACACACACACACACACACACACACACACACACACACACACTGACAGAGAGACAGAGACAGAGAGAGCTTTCTTCCTCTCTTACACTCACGGATTGCCTTCTACTTACCCCACCCAGTCTTTCTGCACTTTCACTCCTGGAAGCTCCCATGCTGGGACCCCCTAAAGGAGCATCATTCTGGGTACTGAAGCCCATGTCAGCCCTGCTGAAGAGGAGAACCTGTGCAAAGCAAGCCATAAACCCCACAAGATGAGATTTTCTTCCAGTCACTAGCCAAGGGCCCACTAGCTTCCAAGAGCAAAGACTATGAAGGCTGCCACCTCCTGACTGGTTTTCTTCTGTTAGATATACGTACTTTCAATAGGAGGTGTCTTCTACAGTTCTCCTCAAGACTCTCTCCCATCTCTTGTTTCCTTTTCTTGGCCTTTCTTTTCTTATTATTGGGTTTGTTTGTTTGTTTGTTTGTTTTCTTTTCTTTCTTTTTTCTTTTGTCCTTGTTTTCCTCATTCCCTGAAATCGCTTCTTCTTTCATCATGTCTGGTTATCACCTCAGGTTATTGCCTTTCCAAGATCTCTCGTTCTCCTGCCACCTGCCTTACCACCACTCATGCTGAGAACTTCCCTATCTGTCTTCAGCTCCATATCTTTTCTGATAGTCGGCCGGATTTCTACCTGTGGAGAATTTTCCACTTTGACACTTTGAAACTAGCCTAAACTTAACGTTTAAACTAAGCCACTCATTTTCTCACAGCTAAATTTCTTTTCCAGCTGCCCTTTCACAGACATTACACTCAAACTCAGAGCTCCAGCTGCCTCCTCTCTCCTTAGGGCTCAGGATTAAATGAAGTCAGCTCCTGGCCCCTTCTAGTCAACTGAGGCTCTCAGATGGTCCCTTCTACTTAATCCATGGCCACCATAAGAAGGGGTCACTCAGCACTGGCTTCATCCTGGGACTTGTTAAAAAAATGCAAAATCTCAGACCCTACCTCAGGGACCTGCAGGAACAAAAACTGTATTGTGGTACGATTCATAGGTGATTCACGTGCACAAATGTTCAGAATCTCTGAATGGAATAGTGTCACATGCAGGTTTCCCTACCTGCTGCAGCAGGACTGAGTTAGTCCATGGCTAATCCAGGACCACAGCAAAGAGCTGTGTTTTGAAATGTCGATGCTTTTACTCATTACATCAGGCATGCCTTTGCAAAGAGTAGGGCTGAGGAGGGAAGCAAGTCCCCAGCCTGCTTGGAAAGTGCATTATGCGAGGCTTTATTTTAAGCCTCTGAAATGTCATTCTGCCTTCCTCCCCCTACCCGCCATACTGTGGTGCAAACCTCCATGCCTATGGCTGGCTTTGAGGCTAATCCTTGTGTCGGTTGGAAACACAGCTTATAGACTACCCTCATGTTTTTATGTTTTTCAAAAATGCATTTTATAAGCCACACTGATGGATAAAGGTGTTACATTCTCTATAAACACCAAGTATAAGCATAACCTTGGCCACAAACTCCCAATTACGGCCTTTTAAATCCTAGCTGCTGGTCACGGTTAAGCTACTGAGCCCTTTTAAACTATAATAACTACATATATAAAGTCAGATTGCCCTCATGCCCATCTTGAAAAACAGGTATTAATGTCTCCGTTTTATGGATTAGGTAACTGAGGCTGTACGCAATAAAGTGAGCAGCCCAACAACTCATAGATTCAGGTCTGGATTAGGCAGATACCAAAACTGTGTTCCTAACTTACTTTCCTGGTGATTATAAGAACAATGAAGGAAATAAGGATCCCTCGTGGGAATCCCTGCCAATTAAACTACTTATGACCCTTCATTATTGGTTTCAGGTAGCTAAAGCCTGCCTAGGTGAAGTTTTTTTTTTTTTTTTTTTTTTTTTTTTTTACTGTGGATGGCTATATATGAGACCTTGGCTCCTAAAGAGTTGTCTAAGATATCTGGAAAAAAGAGGGGCAAGAGTTAGCATACGAAATGTTTGTGGGTGCAGAGGAATGGCTCAGCAGCTCAGCTAAGGTTGACTAAGAAAGCTCTAATGAAAGTGTCTAGCTGGGCGGTAGTGGCGAAAGCATTTAATCCCAGCACTTGGGAGGCAGAGGCAGGTGGATTTCTGAGTTCGAGGCCAGCCTGGTCTACAGAGTGAGTTCCAAGATAGCCAGGGCTATACAGAGAAACCCTGTCTCGAAAAACCAAAAAAAAAAAAAAAAAAAAAGAAAAGAAAAGAAAAAGAAAGAAAAAAGAAAAGAAAAAGAAAGAAAAAAGAAAAGAAAAAGAAAGAAAAAAGAAAAGAAAAAGAAAGAAAAAAGAAAAGAAAAAGAAAGAAAAGAAAAGAGTCAGCTGCAGTCCCGGAAGCATAGAGGTGCCTGTCTATGGGAGGCACAAATACCAAAGGCTCTGCTAATATGTAACGAAATTGGTGGAACCTTTTGAGGCGTTTACTGCTCGGCTGACAGAGGCAGTAGAAAGAATGGATCCTAACTCTGAGTCAAAACATACTGTTTTAAAACAACTGACCTTTGAGAATGCTACACCCACTTGTCAATCTCTTCTAAGGACATTAAAAATATCTGAAAATATTTTTTTTATTTTATTAATGTGCTGAGGCTGCTCCTTCATATCTTCAAGGTGTGGCCATTGCAGCCGCCTTACAAGGTCAGACCACTACTCCAGTGTCTTACTAATCAAAGAAAAGAAAATTTTAATCAGGTAGGCGTGGCCCACAAATGCTATTCATGTGACAAGCCTGGGACATTTCGGCCAACAGTATCCCAGCGGAGCAAGGCTGTGGGCCGTCTCTCCAGCGAGCTCACTTGCCCTCTGCAGCTCTTCCTGCATGGCATCTGCCACCTAACCACTGGGCATCACTTCCTTCCCTGTTCCTCACGAGGCGGCTCACCTTGAATGGTGTTCTGTTTTCTGTTGGCAGGAAGTGTATGTTGGAAAAGAAACAATGTGCACAGTGGACGGCCTTCACTTCAACAGCACATACAACGCTCGGGTTAAGGCCTTCAACAAAACAGGAGTCAGCCCCTACAGCAAGACACTGGTCCTCCAGACGTCTGAGGGTAAGGCCCTTCAGCAGTATCCCTCAGAGCGGGAACTACGTGGCGTCTAACGTGGCTGGCAGCCTGGAGGTAACCCCGTCAGTACCACATCCCTCAAGTTTTTTCCATGACTTGCACTGTCTCCGGCCCCAGAGCCGCTGTGTCCCTCTCCTGCCTTTAGAAGGCCCCGTGAGATGCGGATGAGAGACCCCACAGCAGCAGTTCCAATGGCTTCCTTTGCTACCACTCTAAGCTACAGTGGAAGAAGCTGAACGTGCAAGCCTGAATGTGCCCCCGGTGTCTAAGATGGAGGTTCCTAGGCTCTAGAGCAGGCTCCCCTTCTCCACCAAGCCACCCCGGTGGCTGCTTTTGCCCACATGATTCTCCGTGTCTTTATAGCTCTTGCTTGCTCCTGCCGGGGCTGGAACTTAGATTCTTCCCAGCTGTAGATCTGTATGACTTGAACGTGTTTCCGGTGGGTGTGGGGTGCTAGAGCCTGTTGACCACTTCTGGCTTAACCAGCTCGGACTCCTTCCTTTCCTACCCAAAGCCCGGGCCATCCGCACCAGGACTGAGACTTCCTGTGGGCACCAAACAGGAAGAGACCAGCAACTCTGCTTTACCTCGCCATGCGGGTCCCTCTAGGGGTGGTTGGGCTGTCTAGTGCCACTGCACAACATTGTCTCTCTAGAGGACATATGGTTCTTGGCTGTACTATAAATATTCTGGTCATTGGAGACAGTCTGTCTAGAAGAAGGTTTGCATCTGATGGCCTGGTATAACCTCTGAGGCGTTAATGTTCTTTTATTTTACAAGCAGCGGGAGCCCATGAGACAAAACCTATGAAGGGTATGTGTGGCTGGCGCCAAAGCATTTTGAGACTTTTGGGTATTGTCTTACTCGTGGATTAAATCATCTCCTACCCCACTGGCATTCGCCACAAAACTAATCTCTGGTGTTGTCTTTGTTCAAATTCAAGATGTTAGTTAAAAGAACTGTGGCGGCTTCTCCTACCTTTTTGCAAAGCTCAGCATGTGTCAGACACCCCCCTAACATGCTTCACATGGTTCAAAACAAGCACAACTCCGAGTCCCACAGCGAGGGCCAAAGACCCGTAGCCACGAAAGCAAGGCTTTGGGGGAGTGGTCTTAAGTCTAAGTGAAGCCATTCAAAGAAGAGGTTTGTTAAGGATGAAACACTCACATGACCCGTGCCCACAGAGAGGGCAGTGCCGTGACCTCTAGCTCTTTCCCCAGACTTCACATTTTAGCAGCTTCCGTCTGGGATGACCTACCAGCTTGAGAGCTGTCGTCTCATTTCCTGAAACACTAAATGCTAAGGGCCTCCAAGAGTTCTTTCTAAAAGCACTGCAGAAGGCCCGGATGGTGCTGGCCACATTGCCCCTGGGAGCAGAAGGTGGTTTGATGAGATGGGAGGGGCTTAGCAGCAGGGTAGGGGGGAGCTGTGGCAGTGTCCTTGAGATCTGTCAACAGAACTGTATGGAAACTGTTTCTGTTCGAGCTAGATTATAGACCGCTCAAATCAGCTACTGACAACCTGAGCACTTCTGTCTGTCCTTTCGCCCCACAGGAAGGTGACATTTCTTAGTCTCTTTTCAATGTTCACGAGATACCGGTGTCTATTATTAGTTACAAGATGTGGACCTGCGATCCCCGGTACCACAGTTACAGAACTGGGGGTCATTTTCTAAGTGAAACTAATGGACCACGTTCTCTACGAACAAAGAAACTGTATTGTAGAAACCCATTCCTCCATGAATTTTATATCCTATATATTATGTGCATATATATATATAAGGTATGTATGTGACTGTGAGTCACCCTGATCATTATGTAGATATATCAGTGTTGTCTGTTACTGCCCAGAAGCGATTCACTCATGATGAAATAAAGTTCACACACATTCTTTCTCCACACTTTGGTTTGTTCTATTTGTTCTCCCTCATTTAAGTAGTGACACAAGATTTAGGAAGTGAGGGGACACGTAGCAAATTGTCATTTCAAAAGAAACTTGATCAATCTGTTATAACAGAGAATGCCTGTCTCATTCTATTCTCTTCAGTTCCCTAAACGTCAATGAGAAGTCTGTTGCCCTTGCTCTTTCTCCTGTTATTTCTACAGTTTCTGGAAAGTTCACTCTGAAGTTTCTTGTTGTTTTGCTGGGGTGGCTGGGTGGTTTGTTCTAGCTCTTGTTTTGTGACAATCTTTCACATTCTCCTTAGCAAGGATCAACGTCTTTCCAAACTGCAGAACAACAGGTCTGTGTCTCAGAAGGGCACATTTCATTCGTGACAGCAAGTCCAAGCTAATGACATACATGAAGTATGTGTTTAAAGCACTTGTCATTAATACTCTGCCACAAAACCCAGAGGTGACATTACACAGGGTGGGGGGTGGGGGTGTCAAAGGTGTGCATTGTTGTGAATTCTGATCATTTCTGTCTGTCTGTCTGTCTGTCTGTCTGTCTGTCTATCAGAGAGTATTTGATAAGTGGGCACGGTGATACACAATGGGTAGAAAGTATAGAACCCCTGTTCCCTTGCTGGGTAGAGTTTACAGGCTAGTAAGGGAGATGGGTCTTAAAGAAACATGCACATAACTGCAAAGGAAAGACAACATATACATTAAAAAATTAGTTCTAAAATACACAATAATTGAAACCAATGGAAAATGAGGTGTTACATAGGTTCGAGTCAGGTTACTCCACTGAATGCAGGTTTCTGGGGATGTGTCCAAGATGGACACATGAATGAAGCCAGACCCAGATCTCAACCAACTTAAGAAGAAATATAAACATAAGCAACTATGAATTTGAATGAAATGGCTGAGACAGGGTAGCTCAGCAGGGAAAGGGGGCTTGTCTTCTGAGTACCTGAGTTCACATGTAGGAAAGAACCAACTCCGGAAAGTTGTCCTCTGTCCCCACAGGCATGTCACTGGCTCTCCCACCCCATATGCAAGTAATTCAATAAGTAAGTAAATAAAAAGAGAAAATTTATGAAGTATTTAGTGACATGTTAAAAATAAGGCTCATATACTTGGTTGTTTATGTTTGCTGTTGTTTTTTTTAATTAACTCAACAAATAAGTCTCTTGACTATGCATTGCCTTTGAAGCTATCTGCAAAGAGTCCTGAAGCCATTATGTAACCAGGCCTTCTTAACACACCCTGTTCTGAGGCTCATTCTGTGTGACAGACTGTACCCCCACCAAAAACATTCAGGCAAGGCTGAGAGCTGATGGGGAACTTCCTGTTCGTTTTCCTGGCGATTCCCCTCTGCCTGCCTGAGCCAACAGTACCTTCTGCTTGTCTGTTGTAATCTGGAGAGACTGGTGTACAGCACAGGTGATACCCCTGGAGCTGTGAGCTTGCTGTAAGGAAGGGTTTCCTGGGACTCTACGCTGCTGAGCCTCCCAAGCACAGCTCTGTTCATGCCTGACAGTCTTCCAGAGGAGGTAGTGCTGCCCCTTGAACATAGTATAGGATTAAGACCTCTACACAAAACCTACTCTTTATCTCTAGTCTCTGTGGAAGGTTCATCTGGACAGGTTTGTGGGCATAGAACTACTTCTGGGCATTTTTGAAACCCTTGACCTATGTTTCCAAATTGCTTTCCATATAGACTGTAGACCAAGAACATGTGGATCATTCTAGAGTAGTGTATCTCCATAATTCTTCTACCTTAAGGTTTAATTTAAAATAATAGGTAGTCACTTATAAAAATAAACATATTTCTAAAAGAATTTGGCCATATGTGTTCATAGAATTACTACCATGATTGTTCCATACCTAATAGCCACATGAAATAAGTTGCAACACATTGCAGGGGAGGACACGAGATTTAAGGAGGAGGGGGAAGACTTCCCAGGAAAGATGTAGTAGGAGAGAAATCCAAGCAGACAAAATTATGATGCATGAGGCAAAAATCTCTGAAATCTACTTTGACAGCAACAGTAAACTTGATCATTCCAAAGCTCCAACTAACTGAGCATCTCGGTCATGCCAAAAACCAACTTAGCCCCATATACACAGAGATGGCACAAAGTCCAGCCCTCTCCTTTAACTTGGGGGCCTCGTTGCTCTTTTGCACACTCCCTTGGCAGCTCGCTGAGGTCTGCGTGGGTCACTGCTCCTCTTTAAGCTGTCTGCCCTTCAGTCTAGAACGCCATCTTGAAACCATTAAGTAAGAAGAATGGCCTGCGGTTAGCATGGGGGAAAAGATATAAAGTCCAGGCTCATTGGTTCTTAGGTACCCATTCTGCACGAATTCACTGACTCATTGCTATGAGCCCAGCAACCACATTAAAGAAAATTATATAAAAGAAAATTATACAAAAGAAAAAATATATACATATATATATTTCACATATATATGTGTGTGTGTGTGAAAAAGAATTGGGAAATTGTTGTTGTTACAGAAGTTGAGGCTGTATTGAGGGCATCGAGCAAGGAGGAAGCTAACCAGAAGAGATGGAAAAAGGCACAGTCCCACAGATCCGGGGTGCCTTCTATGAAATTTTTAAAACTATGTATTGCATTTTGGAAAGATTTGCATGCAAAGCATTTAAAAGTCAGCAGATTCCCCAAAGCCCCCAGCGGATGGCAAGCATATTTCAGAAGGCTTTGTAGAATCACATCGTGAAGTAAATACAAACAAACCAACGAGAAACCTTTACCTTAGACTTTATATCACTTTATGCCAAGCTACTGAGAATTTCATTCACTGTCCATCAAAAATAAAAACAAACAAAAAACCAAAAACAAACAAACAAAAAAACTCCATGAAGAATGACAGCTACATGACAGCCAGACAATATTTTGGGGATAGTGAAATATAATAGATAAATCATATAAAAACTATTCTTTATGGGGCTGGCAGGTGGCTTAGTTGGTAAATCACACGTTGAACAAGCATAAAGACCTGGATTAGGTTCCCAGCAACCACACAAAGAACAGGACAACGTGGCACGTGCCTATAAGCATGACACGGGAAGGCAGAAATGGGGATCCCTCAGGCTTGCTGGCTAGCCAGCTAAGCCCATTAATGAGATCCAGGTTCACTGAGAGCCCTTGACTGAGAATATAAATGACATGCTCACCTCTGGCCTCCACGTGCTTGTGCATACAAGTACGCACATGCACACACAAACACACACTTGTTTCTTTTTACTATAAATTCACACATTAAAACAATTGTCCACCCGCATGGCACCCCCTCTACAGTCTACACTACATCTCTGTGCCTGTCACTGATGTCTCGATCCCACGCACGCTCATGTGCTCATGCACGCATGCGCACAAACGTACCCTACTTTGCTGAAGCAATAGTTCTCGTGCACCTAATGCTAATACGTCTTCTACTGTTGTAACAAGTAGCCGTCCGATGAATGGTGTAAACCATCATACATGAGCCCCTCACATGTCTTGAGATCAGAATTCTACTGGGCTAACAGTGGGGCGCCAGCAGGACTGGGTTCCTTTAGGACAGTCTAGAAAAGCATCTATTTTCTTGTAATTTCCAGCTTCCAGCTTCCAGCACCCACCTGGCTTTCTTGGCTCAAGGCGTTTTCCTCTATCTTAAGATCTAGCAGCATAGCATCTTCTAGCCTCCTTCTGACTCTGCCTTCCTTATGTAAGATCCCTTGTGATAACTTTGCGCCCACGTGGGCAGCCCAAGATAGTCTCCACATATCAAGAATCTTAAGGGAATAGCTGCAAAGTCCTTTTCCCTCTGAAGGGTAACCCATTCAGAGGTTTCTGGGGATTCAGTTGTGGGTATTTTTGGATGAACCGCTAATCCAGCTACTGCACCATGTGAGGAAGCAGTTATCCTACCCCAGTTAAGGCAACTAAGCTCTGAGAGGGGAATTAATGCTTCAGACCCAGTTCTCTCAGACACCATGGTACAGCACACTGGGTGCTGATGTTTGCCTTTGCCCCTGGAAAGAGAAAGAAGTCGACCCTGAGTCTGCCTGGTGTGGAAATGCATCCTTCCGACATGAAGCTGCTTTTCATGTTGCCTTGTCCGCTCCACTAGCCAGAAACGGAATGCTGATGCTTCCAAAGTCACAGGTGACTTTTGTCAAAAAAGAATAGAGCCTCTTTGCCTTAAGAAAATGGAGAAGTGGCTTCATTTTCAGCATCTCTAAACCCTGCAGCCAGGTATCTCTGTTTATCCTCCAGTTCCCATCCCAAGCAAGTCCTTAGCCTAGAGCAGTGGTTCTCCACCTCCCCTAATGCTGTGACCCTTTAATATAGTTCTTTATGTTGTGGTGACCACAACCACGAAATTGTTTCATTGCTACTTCGTAACTATAATTTGGCTACTGTTATGAATCATAATGTAAATACTTGATAGGCAGGAAATCTGATATGCCATCCCTGGGAAAGGTTTGTTCAAGCCCCCAAAGGAGTCACAACCTGCAGGTTAAGAACTCCTGGCCTAAGGAGCACCTTCTACTCTACTAGGTGTCACTAGGGATGTTCTAGGCAGGAGGTGACAGTCACTGCCTGACAAAGAGAAAGAAGGTCAGAGATCTGTGAGATCCTCCAAAGCTCCTACAGATGAGGTCTGGGGCTTGAAGCCAATGTGGACTGAAACCATCACAAAACTATTGATTAATGGGAGCTTCCCAGCCCTCCAGATCTCATCTTAGGGAGGAAAGTAGAGAGGAAGAAACAAGGAGTGTGAGAGAGCCATGTTGTCCCCAAGGCTGTACGGTCTTTGCAGCACTTCTGACAACTGTGGGCCCTGGGCACCAAGGAAAAGATTCCCAAGGCTCCCGGCTGGAATGTCCACATAGCCTCCCCCCGAGAGTCCACCTGAGCAGACGGTCAGCCTCGTGCCATCCTTGTCATGGTAGTAGCTTCTTCTCCCACACAGCAAAGGAAAGCACCCTGAAATACTGAGTCGTCTAAGCAGAATCCGCCTCCATCCATCTGAACACCAAATGGCCTCAGGTACCATGTCTAGAATCCCTTTATAAATATAATGTAGGTGAGCCTAAGACTTCTTTTTAAAATCCTAGTGTACTGAGATTCCCCCATCCTGTGGAAGTTGTAAGGAAGAGGCCCCACAGGTGAACAGTGTCAAGGGACACCACAGTCACCTATTCCTGTGGCCAGCACCCCAGGGGAGAGTGGCACATTTGCCTTTCGGTTCCTAAGCACGGCTGTCCCGTGAACAACCCTACTGAGAGAATAAAAGATTCATCCACAGTGCAGTCTGTGGTTGGTGCTAGATCATCCCCATGATCCTAGATGGCCTCTTACACATCATTAGAAGACACCCTGCGACCCGTGGCATGAACTTTGCCTGTTTGCACACTTCTAAGACATTACACAAGCAAAATCAAAAACAAAACAAAGCAAAACCCAGCTTTGTCCTTCCCCATTTTGTCCACCAGAAACTGATCTTACCACTCTGTCTCCAGTCTGGCCACAGCTGAGCATGTGGCTTAGATGTGCTCTTGCCTTTCTAGGCTTCAGTTATTTTATATGTAAAACCACAGAACTCTGACGTTCCTACAATTAGTGCTTCTGTGGCCTTTGTCTTCAGTCTGGCTGGAAGCACTGTTACTATATACTGGGTGCAGGTCGGATGCCAGTCCCATGTGCCCCCTCCAAGGTCTTGGTGGGTTTAAACGTTATGCCTACAATACTAAATATTCAGCGGTAAATTAAATATTTGGGAAATTATCATCTATGGAAAACCAGGTATCCTGTGAATATGTTTTTCCATGCATCCACTTGGTTTTGCCTGGCTCAGAATATTCCAGCCAGGAATGACTTAATTAGAACATTCATTTCATAGGACAAAATCCTCAAGGTAGGTAAATTGTACTTGACAAAACTTGGGTAAACTTTACCACATAGAAAGAGAGAAAGATGAGGATGAATCTCAGAGCCCAGAAGAGAAAAGTATTTCATCCCTTTAATTTTGACATGTGGCATCTCAAGAAATTTCCTAAAATTTTTCATGAGGCTGAGTTGGAACTACAGGCCTCTATGTTGATGTAGAGAAATGGGCTCTTTGGTCCTTCAGGAGTGTGTGTATCTAAAGTGTAAGGTCTCCTGATGTGAGTTGCTCACAAATAATTCCATGAAGTTCTTTTAATTTAGAATGGAAGATTGGGCAAGGAAATATGCAGCCACCCTCAGGATTTCAGGACAGCTCCTGGTCATTCCTTTTAAAGGGCATTTTCAAACAGATTGGTTTCTTACCCCTTGACAGCAATTACTGCCACTCTTAAGATCACGTAAGATGACACCTTTTGTTATAAATTACACACATCCCTTGCTGGACATAATTGTGACTTCACCTGCCTGCTTGGTCGTTTGAGCAAACAGCCTTCTTCTCCATGGTCCTCCTTGTCTGTTTTTAAATCTTCCCGAGGAGCAGAGAACATTCCACCGCTGGCTTGCACTGCAGCAGAGCTCAGCCTTCTGAGGCTCCTGCAGCCCTCTGTGGCAGCTCTTGTTTGCTGTGCTCTGAAAACACACTTCTCCTCCATAGATTATGGCCCAATGGCTGCTCAGTTCCAAAACTGTGCCTGCCATACAGGACACAGAGAAAGATGAATTAGTGAGCCGTGTTGCATAAGAAGCTTCACTCTTTCCCTTTGAGTCCCCAAAATAGTACATTAAAGCTTGCCATGTATCAGGCTGGAGAGGTGGCCTGGTGCTTAAAAGCACTTGCTGCCCTTGCAGAGGACCCTAGTTCAGTTCTGAGAACCCATTTTAGGCTGCTCACAATGACCTGTAACTCTGGTTTCATGGGGTCCAAATGCCCTTTTCTAGCCTCTGTGGGCATTTTCACATGTTGTATACAACAATACACACAAACACTTTTTAAAAATGGAATAATTTACCTGTACAAATTATTCTACATCATCTAATACTTAATGCTTAAGTTTTCAAATAATAAAAAGTCATGTTAGAATAGAAACACTGTCCCCAGAAGTATAAAACTTATTAATAATAATTGACACATTTTCTCTTGATTATTTTCTTATAGTCAGTTCCCCTGCCGGCTTCATGCCTCTCAACTACTAAATTCTTATGCACTCTGTAGCACATGATATTTGTTCATTAAATGTCAAACAATGAAAAAATAAAAGAGATAAATACAAATAGGGCATAGCACCAGGATCCTTCCTTCTCGATCCCAGGAGTCAGAGAAGAGCTTACGTGGTCCCCAGTAGATCTTTGGTTTGGTAGATCTTAATTGTTTCCTTAGAGCAGAGCCCCCTACCATCAGCTGAGTCTCCAATCTAGAACCCAGTGGGAAGGGAAAGAAGCGCAGGGAAGAATAAGAGGAAACTATCAGTCCTGACAGCGGATGGACAGTTCGAGGGACACATTTGCGTTGGAATGCAGTTCTCATCCTGGACTTACCAATCTGAGTAGGACTAAGGAGATGACTCAGTCAGTAAAGTGCTTACCCTATAAGTACCTGATTCGATCCTGAACCCAAGTTTAAAGAGGAAAGGGGAAAAAAAAAAAAGCTTGGTGACAGTGCATGAAATACCAGCACTGGGGAGAGAGGCAGGACAAGTAGAACTCTCTCGGGCTGGCTAGAGTAGCCTAATGGACAGCAAACTCCAAGTGAATGAAAGACCTTGTTTCAAAAATGCAAGGTCAATAGTGCCTGGGTGCCTGAGGAATATCTGTAGTTGTCCTCCGGCCTGTGCACATGCACACACAGAAACACACACATACACTGCCTCCCCCAAGTGAGTGCAATCTCCGCCTGCCACCATGTGGACAGCTTTCTGCAGGTCTTTCCCACTAAACTGCTCTTATTCCATCAAGTTCAGCCAGGCAGGACAACAGGTGCCCATGATGAGGCAGTAGCAATGTCCTAGGATGCCCCCTGTCTTTCTCTAGTGGTTGTCCGATAAAGATGGCAATCATTACCACAAACGTTAGCTTCCTATCCTGTGTCCCAGAAATCACAACCAAGAGCCTCACTCTTCCTTGTCTTGTCGATAGTTAACAGCCGAGGAGCCTTCTCTGATGGCCAATGGTTGAGATCAATCGTTGTGTCTGAGAGAGAAGGTGAGGAAGTGGGCTCTGCTTCCTTCCTGCACTCCACAGTATAAACACAGAATGCACACTGCGGTCGTTGTATTTGTGTTCGATGTGAATTAAAGATGCTTTGGCTAAGCCAGGAGATGATAATACTGTTCTCAGTCTCAACATGAACTTGTCCAGAGGAGCAGGACCAGAAAGACGATCCATATGCTAAAATGTGGTTATGAATATCTATCTAGCTCAGAGTTGGAACAATTTAATGGGGTTTGATGACTGACATCAAATGCTTGCAAGACTAGTGGTCTGTTTCAGTTGGCCCTCGGTAGTACCTGGTGAGAGGAACCCAAAATAAGTTATACCCACGCCATAAAATCAATAACTCCAAACACAAGGTGCTGGCTGGAGACTGGTCCTCCAGGGGACTTCAGAGGGAGCTTGATGGCTCCGCCTCAGACATTTCTAAGTATCTAAGCACCAAGACTACTACAGTGTAAAATCATGATTAAACAGTCTAAATGTCCTGTAGACGACTGACCAAACACACCGAGGGCCCCTGGGAGAGTCCTGGAGGGAGGATCGCCTGTTAGTCTGATTGGAATTGGGTGGAAATTGTCTTTTCTCCCTCCCCTAATTTGTTTGGAAAGTTCTCATAGCAAGGTAGGCTTGATTTTGTATGGTTTGTTTTGCTTCATTTTGCTTGGGAAGAAATGGGGTGAGATCCCATCGGGTTGGGCATGAAAGGTCACAGGTCAGACACAGAGATGGAAGAGTAGAGGGCGAGTTCAAGAGTTAAAAAAAAATGGTGTATGGGTAGGCAATCAATCAATCCACATAAAACTAGGGGGGAAAAAACCTGTATCACTGCCCAATTACTAATCCCAGGAATATTCATGGCTATACTCAGCCTCACCTAAAAATAGAAAGGGCGAGTGCTCCTCAGATAGGTTTTGATCTGATCCTCAAATTATGGGTATAGAGCTCATCCTTCCATGGGTGTTCAGATCACTGTTTGGAGATTCTATGCATCCCAAACATCACCTTTCCTTAATGTTTAAGGCATGATGTAACTGCTATGCAATGCCTTGATTGTCCCATCTGGTGAGAGAGACCTTTTGAAGCAAACTCTTGTGAATTGAAAATAGTTTTCTGACATAAATACAGTGGCAAATGTCTTCTCAAACTCAAAAGAGCTTGTGTCTGCTGACGCTCTGTGGTTATGTTTCAAGTCTTTTCATTAAGCTAAGAGGTTAGTTTCCTTTTAAGTAAGTAATGTGGGGGGCCAATGAGACAGCTCAGCTGATATAGGGTCCTCCCACCAACTGTAACAATCTGAGTTCAGTCCCTAGAATTGGCAGGATAGTCCCTAATATCCATACATGTGTGCACTTGCACACACACAAGTAAATAGATGTGAAGAATAATATTTTTTAATTTACTGTATCTGAGCAAAGAAATGACCATAAATGCCACATCACCCAAACTATATAAAGTTTAAATAGGAACCAGTATGTTATTATTCTTTGGGATATTAAGCTTTAGCCTCATACCCTTTTCTCTGATATTTGGCTTACAGAAAAATCAAATCTTCCCTCAGGGATAAGACTAAAGTCTGAAAAGCTAACATTAATATTGTAAATTCAAAAATGAAAATGCTTCCTTGCAGTATTAAAACTTGCGGTAGCCCTTCTTATAAGGTCTCTAGATACACATACACATGGACACATACAAGCACATAGCACATGCAGACACACATACACACTCATTCTCAAACACAGGCACACATGTACACACACACACACACACACACACACACACACACACACACAGGCTTGAACCTACACAGTGTAGCATTTGGATCACAAAGGGTTATGTACAAAGAAAAGCTGCTAACAAGACAAAACAAACCCCAGTAACACCCGCTGGTCACCAAAACAACATTATCTTTTCGATGAGAAAATGTTTCCTTCGGAGTCTGAACCCTGAACTGGCACCTGTGCTTTCCTGGATTTTCACTATTGAACTGAGCTATACAGGGCTTTACAGGGCTCCAGCTGGTGGCCAAGTCCTCACTGGCGTGGCAGGCCTTCTGAAAAGAAACAGACACTTCACACCTATGCACCTTCCCTCTGCCCACATTCTGTTCACTATTAGAGAACTCAGGTGAGTTAAGTCGTGTTCACAGGAGATGAGAATATTTCAGAAGCAAAGAGAAGTCTTATTCCCAAGTGGCCTGTCAGGCCTGACTTTCCAGGGCACTCTGCATTTCTTCCTCTATTCAAAGATCAAGTCTTGGGTATCCCAGGATTAAAATAATTTCATCCATCTAGAAATGGGGAAAATGTACTAGTAGGAAGAAAAAAGAAAACTATCCCATGGTTTCTAAAAGCTGTCATCTCCTAAATAGAAACCCTTAAAGAAACCAATGTTAAATGCACAGTAACTTGAGGAACAGCTGAAATAAAAAGAAATGTTGATTTTTCTCATCAGTGGGTAAAGGGCACCTGTAACTCTCACTCAACATATTTCACTTAACAAAGAAAAACCTCTTCGTGCTTTTCCGTTACTAAAAGTTGTAGCAAACCATAAAACGATTGCCAGTGGTGCTGGAATGCTTGTCTGGTCTGGGGGTCCGGACCCACTGGGCGTTCCCAGCCTCAGCCAGACTGTTTTGCTAATCCCTGTGGGTGGTACCTCGGGGCTGACGAAGCTTTGTGTGAATGCTTGCTTAGGTGGTCTTTGGGAACCTGGCATGGGCAGCCAGCAGGTTTCTGATCTCTGGTTTGCATTGATCTTACATCTAGACACAGACTCAGAAGAACAGACCCTCCCCTTTCCAGTGCCTTCGGAAAGATTGCCGCTCCGTAGGATGAGCCCTTTCTCCTCCACCCTTAATCTACAACCCAGCTTCCCCGGGAGGTCCTACTTTGATTTCCGGTCCTCACCCCACCAGCTGAGTTTGCATTCTTCTTTACAGTCTCTCAATGCACCGGGTGAGCTGAGCTGTCAGATCTTTCTCTTCATCTCTGTGTCTCGGAGGCATCTCTGAAATGCCCGTGTTGTTCTTATCATCCGTGTGTGTGTGTGTGTGTGTGTGTGTGTGTGTGTGTGTGTGTGGTGACGGGGTGACCCATATCTGTGTCTGTGGCTTCCAATGTGAAGAGCATCTGGCTGAGGGAGCTTCCTGGCATTCTTGTTTGTGTGGTGGAACAACCCGTCCCAGAGCTGTGCTCATGTGTGTGGAATGTATTGGAATTGGGATGTGGGACGATGTTCTTTTTGCATCCGCTGGTACCACCATGGAAAACTTACTCTTCATCACACGCAGCTGCATAGCACGGCACAGGTACTGGCTAAGGAGAGGCTGTGGCTGTCATGTGGAGGTTTGTAACTTTCTGTATCCAGGAAACCAGCTGTGTCTGGGAGACTGGATCAGCGCATCCAGCCTGGAGTGGTCTGATTAAACATAGACTCAAGAGATCTTTACCAATAAAAACAAAACTAAAAGCAAAGACATGCCAGAGAGCAGAACCCATCCTACAGAGCAAGGAAAGCAAAAGCCTGCCATGTGTGTATTGGCAGAACTGCAGGCTTACAGCAGATCACTTTCCTAGCAAAGGGCAGGGACCACTGGTGGCTAAATTAGAAACTGTTCAGTTGTGATACCTATGGCCAACGAACGAACCTATAGTCAAAACAGGTTGCCCCAGAAAGTTGCTCACAGCCAAGATGTAACCAGGCTTACCGTTGATTCCTGGGGAAGCTAGACTCATGTTACTTTGCGGTGAGCTTTGTCTAGCAAACGGAATCTTCAAATTCCTAAAATGCAGACCTCTTTTGATCTCTTCAGGACTATATTGTAATCATGGATACACACGATGCACATCTCACGTTTCCAAGCCTTTCTTTTGGGTTTTATTTTATTCCTTTGGTTCATCCCACATCCCGGAATGAAGAAGGCCACAGCATGACAGTGCAATAAAGGATGCAGGGACTTCAAGCTCCCTTGAAAAGTGGCGGGGTTTTTTTTTCTCGTGTTTTACGTTTCTCCTTGTTTTTCTGTGCACTGCTGGCTTTCCCACATGCTCTGTTATGAAGCCCTTTACCTGTCTCTAATGTACCACGATACTGTTACAGTCCTTGTAATGTACACTGTCTCAAGAATAAAATGAAATGAAATGAACTGTGGGGTCTGGGTGTTGGCAGGTGGATTGAATGGCCTGGTTCTATCGAGCTGTATCATTGAATCTTAAATGTACAATGTTGTGTTTAAATTAATGGGAAAAGAGTTCAGAAATGTTTGGTTTGGTTTTGTTTTTTTCTTAAGACTCCAAAAGGCATGATTCATTTGAAAAATCTTGAAAGCCCTATTCAGATTCCACAAATTTGCTTCCAAACCTGGATACTAAATTTGGTTTTTAAAATTCTTTCTATTCCGTACTTACTGTGCTCCTATTCATAGGGAGAAATCAAAAAGACAGTTGGCAGAAATTAAACATAAAAATCAACCATGAGCTGGAAGAAAGCGGATGTATCCCAGAACAAAGTAATCCAGGCCAGAAGGTGGTTCTAATATTGAAATCTGTGTACTCGGGCCTCTTTGATAACAAGTTGCCGTCTTAGTTCTTGTAAAATCAAGTCAGCACTTGTCCTTTCTACTTTATTAGAAATTAGCTCATAAAGGCCACACTTAATTTGGAAACAGAACAACGTGATTCTCTCCCCCAAAGACTCACATCTCCTAGACCAGCCTCAGCACCACTGCGAACTGTAGGCCATGCCCCTGAGTTCATTTAAGTCTGAATCTCTTTTCTCTGCCTTGATGGGGCTTCTCATCAGTAGGGCAGCCAGGTTTGCTGGGAAGACGAGAGTAGAAAAAGTCCCACAAGAAGCCATTCCTGTATAGCTCTAAGCCCATATTCCACCCCTACACTAGCCTTCTTCCCATCCTTCAAGTGAGAAGAGCTGCTGTAGCAAAGCTAAACTAAGAAGGAAAAGAAATACCTTCATGTTTATAACACTCAGGTCATGCCGCTGTTAATCGCTGTGAGGCGTCTTTTAGTGGGTGCACTGGATTCCACTCTCCTTTATATGCGGACCGTTTGCCTTAGGCTCATCCCAGCAAACCTAGGGCATATCGGTAAACTGTTGACGCAGAGCAGAGTTGTTCCTACCTGGTGATTTCTTCCACTTCTATTGAGCAAATTTGTCCTCATCTTTAAAAGAGTCGACCTCCTCAGTTTGCAAGTGTTACTATACAAAACTGAGCCAGGAAGATAAAGAAAATTTAAGCCGCAACATTTACAGTCGACTAAACAAAGGTTTTTGTTTGGAAAAGACCTTTGTGTTTGGAAAGAGCACAAAAGCAATTTATACTGAGCAAAGAAAATGATAAAAGGAGCTTTGGTTTTTGGGTTTTTTTGGTCTTTTTTCATGAATCAGGCCTCTGGGGACTATATTTGATTGGTGCTTTCTAAACAAATGCAAATAATTTTTATCAACCCAGTTGTCACTTCATAGCCTTGATGTGTAGTATCTTTTTATAGGCTGCAATTTTGAGACACAATCTGCATCCTACTCTCAATTAGGCAAGTATACCTACTGTAATTGTTACCTTCTGCCTGTGTGACTGCTATGCTCAATTTCCTTTGCAAAATAAATGGTGGCTTTTGTCATGTCAATAAAATTCTCCAAATGTCATTCTAACTCCACTATAACTGTTTTCAATTTCTTAGAAAAAAAGCCTGTCTTTTTTTTTTTTATGTTATATTTCAACCCCATCCCCTTTTCTTCTGCATCACTGCAAACCACTGTTTCTGAGTGGTAAATGTCAGTGGAGGCACAAGGCAGGCCTGCTGTTGTTGTGTATGTAACGTGCCCAATGGATCCCTTGTTGGTATTAGTCTATCAAAGGAAACATGCTTTTTATCAATGTCAATCTCGCTCCCTGTTTCTCTCCCCCATGCCTTTCACCGGAATGACAACAGTTGACATTAAAAAGCTGTTGGCAGGTATGGAACACCATTACTCTCTTACAAAAAGCAGAGCGGAAGTGCATGTGAAGTGGCTACGGGGCTCTGTAGTGCATCAGCACTCTCACCCCTCAGAGAACAAAGGACTATGCTTTGTAGAAAATATGCAGAAGTTGGGGCACAGCTGTGTGTATAAGAACCTCATCTTCTCTACACCCAATGTCCAAACTGCTTCTACCATGTACATTACGCGCCAGCTCTAGGAGTAACGCTTTTTGATAAGTTATAAAGGAAGCAACCGGCCCTACATGCAAGTCACTGTTGCACATGAAACCTGGTTCACGAGAGGCAGTTTCCCGTGCTTCTGCCTAAGCGTATTTCCTGATTTCACGCAGTGCTTTATCCCTCCTCTATCCAGGATTGTAGATCTAGCCTCCCTGCCTCAGGGCCACACAGACACCCTAGCATATCCCTCACCCTTTATGTCTCTGGCACACTATCCTGCCAGTCACCAGATGAAGGGACTTGATGGTACTTCAGTCCCGGATCAGCTGGTTTGGAAGTGCAGTCTGAGCCATGTAACCTCTGCTGAATGGGTCTTGTGTCCTCTGTCTGTTCCTGGTGCAGAGTTTCAACTCCCAGGACACGCCCCATCTGCTCACTCACGGTGACTCTGGCCCCAAATACTTCCTTCCTGCATGGCAGCATGAGAACTCGACACTGTGTGCCACAGTGCCCAGAAGCATGCTACAATCCCAAGGCTTTACTAAAAACTCACCTCCCTTCTGTTGTTCCCAGTGGCTTGGTTTGCTTTTGACCCCGGCTCGGCCCACTCCGACATCATCTTCTCCAATGACAACTTGACAGTGACGTGCAGTAGCTACGATGACCGGGTGGTGCTGGGGAAAACCGGCTTCTCCAAAGGCGTCCACTACTGGGAGCTGACCATAGATCGCTATGACAACCACCCTGATCCAGCATTTGGCGTGGCTCGCATCGATGTGATGAAGGATATGATGTTAGGGAAGGACGACAAAGCTTGGGCAATGTATGTGGACAATAACCGGAGCTGGTTCATGCACAACAACTCGCACACCAACAGGTACCCTGCAGCCCCACGCCAAGCCTTCTTCATGGTGGCTTGGGTTGAAAAGGAGGAGCCTAGTTCAATAGCCTATTATAGAGACAGCATTAGGGAATGGGACGCACAGTCTTTATTGAGTAGGAAGTCCTGTGCTGCATAATCTCTTAGCTCAGTCCACTCTACTGCTTTCCACGTAGCATAGAGATAGAGTTGTGTACCTTCCGCTTGGCCCTTCATTATTAAATTCCACCCAGGTCACAAAAGACAATCCCTGGGCATATCTATTATAGACAAACAACCCAGGATCTGGAAACCCAGACCTAGGACTTACCAGAAAAGTGTTTTGGGCCAAGGTACTTCTTCTTCTTCTTCTTCTTCTTCTTCTTCTTCTTTTTTTTTTTTTTTTTCTGAATTCTGGTTTGTCAATTCTCCAAATTCATATAATAATATGTTTCCATGCAGGAGAGGTCTGAAGACTACATGAGATGAGATTTGCAAAAATGTCTCCCGTTGGAAGTGCCTGGAAATGGAAGCCATTGTTCTAACAGTTATTATCAGCAATACCGCTTCTCAGAATAGAAGCCATTAGCGAAACTTGGTGTTAGGGATGCCAGTCCGGATAGCTTTATATGAGAACTCACTTGTTCTTGTGAGAAGCAGAACAGCCAGTCTGCTGAGAAAGGGAATAGAGTATCTATCTCCTTAAGTAATGTTCTCTATCACCAAAATATAGACAATTTTAACTTAATATACCCTATATAATCTCCCTTTTTATTTGCAGTCTCTTCAAATGTATTTCATTGTTTCTGGGCCAAAGCTGTCTTTTCATGACACTGGTCTGTCTTAATCACCCCCCCAGGAAACATTCTCTTTGGTGGCTCTGGGGGTGGGGTGGGGGGGATCCAGTTATGTTCAGTGAGATCAAAGGAAAAGCAGGCCCAACAGGGGCAGAATAATGACCTCACTCTCTCAGCTTCTCCTGTCAGTCACCACTGATGCTTTGCTAGTCAGTAGATTCTTAGAGCTTCCCAGCCCTCGGACATCCTCTGTCCTGCTCCATTCATGTCTGTTTTATTGGCTATCCCTTGAAGTAAGCACACAAAGCATTTTATATTGATATCAAATCCAAGTGGCTACAGATAGCAGGTCTCTTCAGCAGTTCACACTGGGGGTACTCTGTGACTAGCTACCTGATAGCATCACCCGTGCACTTGTGATCAGCCTCTTGATTCTGGAGCGCAGGGGTAAATAGGATCACCCCCATCGCGGCGATGCAGAGACGCACATTTCAGAAGCCGAACACATCTTGCATGCTAACTGAATGTCGCTTGTGCTGTCGCTGACAGGCTTGTAAATAGCAAGATTGCCTGTGGTGGTGTCCAGTCTGTCTTCTGCATGCAGAAGAAAGGAGTGATGTTTATAAATGTCTGTGCTCTGCTGAGATAGGATTCAGTTTTGCTAGCTTTCACACTGATGAGAGAAGACAGATCTGGCTATCTGTCCCTGATGGTGCTCTGCAGTCAACAGCTGCATCAAAAGACATAGTTCTTTGTAAGGTGGTGTTTATACTCGGATCTCTGGAAACCACTGAACTCCCTATAGTATAATTATGTCTCAGGAAGGTATCCCCTTCAATGCTGTCATTTTACAGAGAGAATCTAATGTCTTCATTCAAAGTCATTGTGCTGAAAGATTAGCATCTTTCCAGAGTGAGTTCCACTACTCCATGGAAAGCAGAAGGCTCTGAGTCCAGTACCTATCATATGTCCTGGGTTCGACCTAAGTACTTCTTTATTGTGACTTTCTGATTAAGTCATTTTGTAATAAATGCTGTTAGAGTCACACTGTACATGCTAAGTGCAGAGCAGAGCTGATGCCCTGTGGTAGCCAAAAGGCTGTTTGGGCTCAGTCTTGGTATTGTCTTCTGCTGTAGCTCAGTAGCAGAAAGTCCATTTATAACAATTCTCTCTCAGCAAGGCACAGTAAACAAGAGACTGTCATGAGAGGTGGCCGTCTCTGCAGGGGGTGGGAATTTGGGGGAGCAAAAAAAAATCTAAATCATATTTTATTATGTAAAGCACAGATACACAAAATATAAGTAGTATATAGTGTATCTAAGGCTTTAAGTTTTTATGTGAAAAGTGTTGCTTAGGGCAAAAAAAATGTGTTTTTTTAAAAAAAGCTAACCAACGGAGGGATGTAAAGAATCAAAATTCTGGTTTGACTGGGCCTGGTGGGACAGGCCTATAGTACCATCTTCTTGGGGGGTTGAAGCAGGAAGACTACAAGTTTAAGGTTTGCCTGAGTTATCATGGAGTTCAAGGCCAGCCTGGACAATTTGGTAAGATGCTGTCTCAAAATAAAAAGTAAAAAAGAGGGCTGGGGTAAAAGCCAGCGGCAAACTCACCTACTATACATGGGGCCAAGTTCAACCCTCAGAACCAAAGAAAAGCAAAGGAAGAATGCAGACTGGTCCAGCAAGCCACAAGGGAGAGATGTAAGATGAAAGCAAGCCGACGACATTCCACTTTTTCCCTTTTCCCACAGAACTGAAGGAGGGATCACAAAAGGGGCCACCATCGGGGTCCTCCTCGACTTAAACAGAAAGACATTAACGTTTTTCGTCAACAATGAACAGCAAGGCCCCATAGCGTTTGAGAACGTGGAGGGCCTGTTCTTCCCTGCTGTCAGCCTGAACAGGAATGTGCAGGTAAGCTTGTGGGCCCCAGGACTAAGGGCTTGCTCAGGTTGCTACTTCAAAGTCTGCCCAGGGGCAGTAAAATCCCCCCAAGCCCCAGCTCCGTGAGGGAAGCTGGTATAAGACCCAGAGTGAGACACACCAAAGACACCTTCCCATGTGCCTGCCACAGCCCAGTCAGCCACCCACGGGAGACAGACGCCTTCTCTACCCTGTCTATTTATCCTTTGCTCTAGTTTCTTCTTTAAGTAGACCTGAATGACTTCAACAGACTGGCTGCTGAGATGGCTCCTACCAGGCCCCAGGAATGCCCAGGAAAAGCAAATCTTAGGCACTTATCAGAAGTGTGAGCTGCTTTTTGTCCTTCACTCTTCATTGTGCAACAGGGCTGGGAAGCAGTAGCCCCGCCTGCGAGTTAGATACTTGCAGTTTCCCATAGAGACAGAACAAGGGGTCCTTCTCGCCCCTTTATTCAACAGCCATCTGCAGGGCTCTTTGAGCATGCCAGGCTCTACTGTAAATATTTGCTATCCATCAGCGGGAGAAAAAAAAAAAAAAACAGATACAAACCTTACCTTCCTGAAACTTATATTCTGGTTACAGATCATAACCATGTGATTTCTAAGGTACGTTAGAGGGTCAGAGTATGGCAAAGGGATCAGCAATACTGGGAACATGCTAAATAAACAGCCACAGGCTTAAGCGGGGTGGTCAATCAGCTGGTCTTATTATAGTTGCTGCTTATCTGAGTCCTGAAGGAGGGAAGGTAGCAAGCTGTGTAGAGATTTCAAAACAGAAGGCATAGCATGAGGAGCTTTGGGTGGGCAGAGAATGGTAAAGAGGGGATTCATAGCATGCAAGGAATGTGGGTGATGCCCTGCCAACCACTGTTAGAATTCAGGGCTTCACTGCCATCCTGATTTGGGCTTCTCATTGCCCGATATAAACCTCACTAACCTTAAAATAGGACCTGAGAGTCAAACGCTGTAGGGTTCATGCCCTAGCTACAGCCACAGTCTTAAAAGCTCTTTTAAGTTGTTTCCTGTTTATGAGTAGGGGTAGTGAAACTGCTTACAGCCCAGCGGGACCTGATTTCCAGCTTCCTGCAAGGAGATGGGATTATCTGAGGAGCTGGAATCTAATTCTTCAGAGGTCAGCCTGTACACCAGGAGATAGAAAACCTTAAATTTTTATAGGAGTCAATCTAAGAAAAACCTCGTTCAAAGTTTTTCACCTTTTCAGCCATTTCCCTTCCAAAGACTATCATGCTGGCCATGCTTCGGGATTTTCAAGGGTGTTCTAGTGCCTTTAGACAAAGACTCTTGATGGGGGTGATACAGATAAGAAGGTAGAAATGGCCATATTTATGATATGCTTCTAGTGTTTCCCATAACTCTCCACATAGTTTGAGGTAGAGTAGAAATTGTTGAAATAGCCTAAGTGCCTATATTCCTTCCCACTATAAAGCCTTTCCCGAAATCACAGATAGATAGGTTGGAACTCACAGACAAGCTAATCTGATCTCTGTCCACGGACTTGACCGTGACCTGCAGATGAGCACCTTGACCTCAGCCATAAGAAACGTACCCTCCCCCCAACCTTTTTTTAAAAGTGGGTATTGTGTATCCTGGGTTTGGAAGGCCACTATGATGGCCAGGCTTTTAGCACAGCTAGTATCCTGCTAGAAGACCCTTCAATGTCTTCTAGGATAGATGTTCAAGAGAAGTGAACAGGCCTTTATTGAACTGAGGGCACACAAACCACACTGGCGTTCCCTGCAAGGGTAAGCATGGTGCCCTGCATAGCTTATAGTCTCATTCCCCAGGTCACGCTCCACACCGGGCTTCCGGTCCCCGACTTCTACTCCAGCCGAGCTTCCATAGCCTAAGGGTGTGCTGTGGAGGCACTGGCTGTCCCTGAGACGGACAGCCCTGAGCCAGCAGCCTCAGCGGACAGTCGTACAAGGATGAGAAGAGCTGGTCCTCAGCCGCCATCTTCACCCTTAAAAGCTCCGCCCTTTCCCATCAGCCTCTCCGCATCACTGAACCCAGGCTCCCTTCCTCACCCAGAAACTCGACCGCACAGAGGAGCTCGGCAGCCCACCGCTCCCCTTTGTTCTCACTTCCACGTGTTGTTTTTCTTTAATTTAGTGGGGGGTTTTGTTGTTTGTTTTTGGTTTTTTTGTGTTAACGTAGGTTGAATTACTTTTGATTCTTTTCCGATCATGTTTTGGTGACTTACCTACCTACCTGGCACTGCCAAAAGAAATTCTCCTGGAAACTTTTTTTTCTTGAGCTTTTGGACAAGCAAAGATGTTCTAGGAGAGCAGGTGGGAAAGAAGCCAGATTTAGAGTTTGCCGTTTGACATCTAGAGTGTTCTTGCCCTGATTCTTGTCGTGATGTTAGCTCTTTGTGGCTACTTCTTGGGAGGTGAGCAGAGTGCACTTGGCGTCCAGAAGTCTTAATACAACCTGAAGCACAAATACATCGGCTACACTGGCTCACGGCAGGGTAAGGACCTTTGACATAGGCTCTAGGCACTGGGAAAACCAGGAGACTCAATGATTTGACTCATATGACTAATACAAGTTTTTAATTAAGAACTACTATGATCCAGGCACTGTTCAGGACACTAGAATGCTGTGTTCATGAACACCCTGTCTTCCTGGAACCTATATTCTTATGTAATAAAGCAACAAGTAACTTCAAGTTGTTCTAAGTAAGGAAACATGCCCAAGACGGTGTCACTGACAAACCCTGAGATTGATGCTGAACCCACACACTCTGGCTATCACACCAGACAAGTACCAACCCAATGCTTTCCCACCACACTATCTTAACTATGGTCTCTGCTGTCACTCACCGCAGAGCCCTTCCTTAGCAGAAATGATGTCAGCATTGTTACTCATTAGTGCTGTGGTCATAACAAGCCTTAAGAATTGAATGTTAAAAAACAAAATGACCAGAAGGCACAGGGCCCAGTCACCACCCCGGGCCTCTGAAGTTGCAAACCACACCATTTACATCCTCAGGACAAACACACCATCGCTGTGTCTGCTCTCTGTGCCTGTTACAAATGAGACTCCATCGCTCACTGCTGTCACAGCCTGACTTTCTAAAGAAGCTCAAATCGGGTTTGGAAAAGCGTAAACGTGGATGTCACTCCTGGCACCACCGCGCTTACGACTCCTAACAGAGTAGACACCCTTCAGATGTTTCCGTTTGACACGAAGTTTTAGGGAACGTAGGACCTGTGTGGGGGTGACTTCTGATTAGTTGTGTAAATACTTTCCACTGAGCCAGGAACCCGCTAGAATAATAGTAAATGACAGAAGTGGGATGGGAAAGTGGACAGCGCTTTGACAAAAAGGAACCTCTGTAAATAGCTCACTCGCTCATGTGCGTCCTCCGGGTCATCTCTGTCTTGGTGTTTTTCTAGTTAGAACCTAATTTATTGAATGGGTGCTATCCTGTCTCTGTCTGTCTCGGGTTCCTGTGTCTACAGAACACTGTTGTGGGACTATCCTTGTTTGGTCTTTGATTGTTCCAATGAGAATCCATGGCTGGGCCGCTAGTTACTCTCTTTATTAAATCCATCCCCCAGGTTAGAGTTCTAGTGACTTGTAACAAATAGTTTACAACTGAACTACAACTATAGATGCATACAAATATAGATGCATACTGTACTAAAATAAAAAGGTCGTTCCTGGTATGCCAATAAAGCGTTTTTATGAGAGGAAAAAAGAGTGTCTCTAGAGAAGTTCTTTCTAAGTTTGCACACATCTGGGGGCGCAGAGCACCTCACTCCTCGGGGCAAAGTGCAAAGCATAAAGTCCCCAGAGATGTTGAAGGCGCCCATTCTCTGTCCATTTCTATGTAAGCATGGATCTGCTCTGGGTTTTACACATGCCCTAGCCTGCCTTGATATGAAGTGTGTTCATATGGAAGACTTCGGCAGGTGCTTCTAAACACTGAGATTTAACTTTAATGAGCCTGCTTCTCAAATGGCCACAAACTTGTGCTGCCTAGTAAAACAGTGTCCCTGGCTCCAGCGACTCTTTTTAAGCGGCTGAACAACACAGTTATTTCCATGTGACCATGACACCGCTGATCACCTTTCGTCATTATTAGCCCTGTTCAGTGAATCATCATCCTTGCTCCTTATAGAAAGAAAAGCAGGGGCTGCCGTGATTTCTCAGTCACTAAAGTGCCTGCTCCATCTGAGTCCTCTCCCCAGAACCCAACTAAAGATAGGCAGGCACAGAGGCTCATCTGTAACCCCCACATAGGGGAGGTGGAGGGTCCCCAAGGCCCTGTTGGTTATTGGCTTAGCCTGCTTTGAAGTTCTAAGAGAATCAAAGACCCCATCTCAAAAAAAAAAAAAAAATACAGGTGGATGGCACCTTGCAAAATGATTCCTGAATTTGTTCTCTGGTCTCCACACAGATATGTACACAGGTATACATGCACTTGCACACACATGCACATATTCACATGTGAACACACACACTCTGAGGGCAGGGAGGATGGGGAAAGATTATGAAAGTCACTGGTCTGAGCTACAGTTTCACAGAGTAGCAGGAGGCACCCAGCCAGCAGCTGTGGCCCTCTGTCCATTTAGTTTCTGCCTGACCTTTTCCTTGCTCGCTAGTGGGAGACCTTTTTCTGCTTCTTTTATTCGTCCCCTCCATCCTTGCTGGGTTTTCTTCTCCTCACTGCTTGGTGAAAGCCATTAGCAACTCTTTATTCTCCTCCGGTGCTAGGGCTAATGGGTTTTCTGTGACGTCGAAGTGACTTGCTAGAAATCACCCTATTTTCCAGAAATGGTGTCCTTTCTTCTGCCTCCAGTGTGTATGTTTATCTTTCACCCACATACTCAATTCACAGATGTGGAAGGGGGCTCACTATTGTATCCAGATCTCTGATTAGAATATAAAGAACAATACATTTTCAGATCACATCATCTTACAAACTTTATGGACACTAGAGACAACTGAAAATATTTCTCGAGTATGCATCTCAGCTGTTCCTGTCATGCCTGGGACTTATTCACAGATCTTGCAATGGATCCTCCTTAACAGGCACTACCTAGAACTTTTGTGTGTCTGAGCTTCTGGGCATAACCATGGAATCACATGGTTTCTGAATATGGATGAACAATATGAGCACCTGGGAAACCATCACTCCAGGCCTTTTGACGTGTGACCTCTCCACCCTGCTGTGCTAAGGAACACTGAAAATACATGTGGGCTGCTTCTCTGGGTGGGGGGAGGTGAAGGCGAGGGGACCAAAGTTCTATCAAATTCCTTTTATAGAATTAGATTTCATGGAATTGGATAATGACAAAATTGTTCAAGCATGCCAATGTCCGAAAAGCTATGAGGATGTACACGCTGGGGGAAAGTCGTTGGGGCCTAGGGATATCATTCAGTCAGTAAGTGGGCCCGTCTCACAAGCACAAAGCTCTGGGTTCCATTCCAGCATCATTTAAACCCAGGGCTGCGGCAGACGGCTTGACAAAAAGGAGAAATGTGTTTAGCTCACTCTTAGCAACCCCAGCATGCACTGGAGAACATTTGTGTGTTTAACTAAAGAAAGCCATATGGCATCTCTCTAGCATTTCTCAAATCATTATTCTTGCATTTGGGGGCCAACGTTGAGTAAAATTAAACCTACTTTAACAGAAGGACTGCATTGAGACAGTGTGTCTGACCATCTAAGGCAGCTAGTAGGTGACTAAGGGACAAATGAGCAGGGGCAGTACAGCATGGGATAACCTGGGCAAAGGGAGGACTCATGGGGAGGAGGGTCAGGAGGGTCTGTGATGTGAGCACACTATTAGGAGGACATATATCTCAGTCTCTTTGGTTTTTAAGACAGAGTTTTACTATATTTCTCTAGCTGGCCTGGAACTCACTCTGTAGACTAGGTTGACCTTGACCTTGCAGAGAGCCTTCTGCATCTGCTTCTGCTTCTAGAGTGTTGGGTTTACCGGCATACAGAACCATGCCCAGGCCAGACAATTTTCAGCTTATGAATTGTTTGTTTCTGGAAGCTTCTGTCTGATAGTTTCAGACTGTGGTTGGTCATACGTGACTAAAAGCACAGGTGACACTGCTGTGAATAACAAGCAGGAGACAGACATGTCTGCAGAGCAAAGGGGCACACGGGAAGGAGAAGCATAAGGCAAGGCTTTGAGAGGTAAGAGGAAAGACATGCCAAATGTAAGTGAACTCTTGAGTAGCCTCTACCCTCTGCGCCCTCAGAGGACTCGAGAGGGGTCAGTCTAGTGGCGGTGATGCAGCAGCCAGCAGTGACTGCTTCAGCTCTGGTTCATACCATGAGAGCTACATATGCCCAGGCAGCTGCCGACACTCACCCACAGCGTCCATATCCCTAAAGTGGAGGTGATCATGTAATTGTTCTGAGGGCTTAATCAAATAATGCTAGTGACAAAACTCAAAAGAGTGCCAGGATGTTTTGTAGCAAACTGCAATAACCTCCTGGAAAGAAGAGGGTGTTCCTGAGACTCAAGAAGTCAACAAAACTTCCAAGTCCAAGAATGGTGAGACAAAAGGTTCCCAAAGCTGATCCCAAGGTTCTGAGACTATACTTGAGTATACATGCAGTAAACATTTGCTGGGGAACTGAGACTCTCTCCCTCGCCAAGCTTCTGACGGCTCTGCCAGGAGCTCTCGGGATGCAGCTTTCCTGAGTCGCCACTCATTCTGGGCTTTTCAGTGACGCCTTTGAGTCATTCATGCTACTGACAGTAACCCCGATAAACTCACTGACTCAACACCTCACGGGCATAGACTTGGTTGGAATTGTTGCTTTCACACCTTATCTGTTGCTGAAGAGATGTTCACTAGTGGCTTTGCAACAGATGCTTCAAAGCTTACAAGGGTCAGCAAGATCTCAACTGAGCATCAGTAGCTATTCTTACCGTCACATTCTGACAAAATATGTACCTGATAGAGTTTTCACAGCAGTAATCAGAAGAGAATAATAATTCCCAAGAACAACTACAGCATTTCTTGTTTAAAGTTTTTTGAAATTTTCATGTAGTTTCAACAGAGAATCACGAAAGGAGGAAATAGAGATTATTTCAAAAGGTGAAAGAATGTTCCGAAATTGGTCAACTAGGATGGGAGAGATGGCTCAGCAGGGAAGGAAGGGTCTTGCCATCAAGCCTGAAGACCTGAGTTTGAGTCCTGGGACCCACACATTGGAGGGAGAGCTCCAACTCTCACAACTTGTTCTCTGACATCAATACTGGCAGCATGGTATGCTCACTCTAAACCATACTCTTTCTAAGTAAACAAATGGTCTTTTTAAAGTTAGCATTTGGTTAATAAGAAAGCAAAACCATATTCTTCATCATATAACATTCAAGATATTAAGATGTCAAATATAAAATATTAAAAACTTTAGCCAGGTGGTGGTAGTACACATCTTTAGTTCCAGCCCTGTAGAGACAGAGGCAGGTGTCTCCAAAACAAAGTAAAACAAAACTGTAACAAACAGGAGAGGATCTAATATGTATATATATTATGTATATATAATATGTATATATAATATGTATATACTCTTTCTCAAGGAGGCTTAAACTTCTGTCAAATATTTTATTTGATAGACATCTTGATTTTCTAAAAGTTTGCTCCAATTTTTCTCTCTGATTTACATTTTAAGCCTCTTTTGATATCACTGCCATAAATCATAGTCTTCTATTTTCTTCTTTAATTCTTTAATTAACCACAGATTTAGAATTTGCTAATGTATTCTCACACCAGCTCTTAACAAACTGTTTTGTTTTTGTTTTTGATTTTGTTTTTTTCCCCCTTCAGCTTTTTGTCTAAGACAGGGTTTTTCTGTGTAGCCCCAGTCATCCTGGAACTCGCTCTGTGGACCAGGCTGGCCTCAAACTCTGAGGTCCAACTGCCTCTGCCTCCAGAATGCTGGGATTAAAGGCATTTGTCACCACCACTTAACAGACTCTGAAAGGATGCGGTATTCTATACAAGCTGCCATACATTCTGTTTCTAAACTGTGTTTTCTTTTTCTTTTTTCTTTTCAAAGATTTATTTATTGTTATATGTAAGTACACTGTAGCTGTCTTCAGACACACCAGAAGAGGGCATCAGACCTTATTATGGATGGTTGTGAGCCACCATGTGGTTGCTGGGATTTGAACTCAGGACCTTCGGAAGAGCAGTCAGTGCTCTTACCTGCTGAGCCATCTCTCCAGCCCTAGACTGGGTTTTCAATTGAGTGGCTAGTTTGCAACCAGGGGCTCAGCGGCAGCAGCAAAGGATGAGTCATCGTAGTCACTGTAGTGTGCTCTGCAGGAACTCTCAGCACATTTTCCTGGTTGTCTCTGAGCACTGTAGCTGTCTGTATGACATAAGACTCGGCCTTGTGGGCTGAAGATGAGGGGTGAGTGAAGGTTAATTACGACTTCTCAAGAGGTTGGTTTCATCCTTAGCATTTGGCAGATATGATTGGTTTTGCAGAATATGCCAGCTTAATCTAGGCATAACAGAAAGATGTAAAAAACATCTTCATCAGAAACAAATCAGCCCTCAGCCCTTCAATTGTTGTTCCATTGTTTTTCACATTTAGCATTTTCCCAATAAAGACGCATTTTATCAACTGGACTGTGTGGCCCATGTCCTTAATCCCTACTCATGAAAGGCTGAGGTGGAGAGATCATAAATTTGAGGCCAGTCTGGGATACACAGTGAACACACACACACACACACACACACACAGAGAGAGAGAGAGAGAGAGAGAGAGAGAGAGAGAGAGAGAGAGAGAGAGAGAGAATCAACCCTGGCTCTCAACCTCTGCTGTTCCCTGAAATCACCTGTGAGATTAAAGCTGAGGCAGGGGAATACTCGGTTGGCAAAGCACTGAACCATGCAAGCAACAGGATGTAAGCCCCAGAACCCATGTGGAAAAGCCAGGCACGAGCTTCACGTCTCATCCCAGAACTGTGGCTGCAGAGACAGGGGGATCCATGGACTCACTGGCCAGCTGGTCCAGCCTCAATAGCCAGCTCTGGGCCAGCGAAAGACCCTGTCTCAATAAAACAGGGGCTTAAAGAACAGTGCTTAAAGAGTGTTCTCTCACCTCCACACATGTGTACTAGCACCTGAATTCACATGAACACACACATACGCAGAGAGAGGGGGCGGAGAGAGAGAGGAGAAGAGAAGAGAAGAGAAGAGAAGAGAAGAGAAGAGAAGAGAAGAGAAGAGAAGAGAAGAGAAGAGACAGAAAGAGACAGCGACAGACAGAGAATAATGCCACAGTACCAATTTAATTGTTCTGGGGCTCATATGGTCTAAGAGCCTGTGGTTGTGCAGTTCCTCTGGTGGTCTTAATAGCACAGAGCGCCAGAAGGCCCCTCGGTGAGGAGTGAGTGGCGTACACTTGGCAGCAGTCTTCACCACCTGTGATTTACAAAAATAATGGAACGGGACTATGTCGTTACATCAGTCTGTCACTCTTCTTGTGTAATTTGTATTGATGGCTGATGACTAAGCTCACTTCCTAACTACCACTTAACAGGGCCTCTAAAGCAGCCCATTACGAAGCTGGGAAGACGGCTTGAGGATAAAGTGTTTGCTGAACAGGCATGAAGAAGAGAAGGGTTTGGATCCCCAGCACCAAATCAAAAGCTAGCTCTGTGGCGTGCAGCAGTAATCCAAGTGGAGGGACAGGAGGCAGAGATGAGCAGGTTCAGTGAGAGACTGTCTCAAAAATAAGCTGGAGAGCAATAGAGGAAGACACCCCTTCATACATGCAGCACACGTCAGCACATGTGTGCTCAAGCGCACACACACACAGAGACACATACACAAACACACACACACATCACACACACACACATCACACACACACATCACACACATCACACACACGCACACATCACACACACACATCACACACACACACACACACACACACACACACACACACACACACACATCACAGTGCAGCATAAAAAAAAAAGAACACAGTGCCTAGAACAAGTGGTCATACGCTGGAAAATGTATTAAACTAACCTACCAGTTTTCATTGTTTAACTTAGATGTGCAGCTTGATTTTGAAATTGTTATCATTTAACTTAGGGTGACTGCTGAGGATTTAACACTGGTAAATTAAAAGAAAGAAATTGCTATTATGCAGCTATTGTAAATGACACCCACTTATTCTTTCTGTTCTCCAGGTTAAACTCCCTTTTTCCTTTATTATTTAATTCCTTTCCTTCAGAAGACTGCATATCTGAATCAAACTGGCTTAGTGGGTTTTCTGTTTCTATAACAAAATGCCTGGGTACTCATGAATTTAAGAAGAGCTAGTTTGCTCCGGTTAGGGTGCTTAATGTCCCAAGTTAACCAGATCCATCTCTTTGGCCCCTGTGAAGGTTCTCTTGACTCATTCAAGAAGAACGCTGTCTATGGAAGTTAAGAAGGGTGCAGAGGGCAGCCTTGACTTTTTAAACAAAAGTGACACTTCCAGGAGCTAACCTGGGTCCTGAAGAACTGATCCGTTCCAAAAGCAGCGTTCCTAATACCTTAGCCACCATCCGCTGGCCCCACTTTTTAAAAGTTCCCCTACTTTCCCACTACCACATAGAGAACCCAGCTTCCCAGAACATGAATCTTTAAAGGACACATTCAAGCTACGTCCAAATTATAACACTAAACTATATTTTCTACACAAAGGATAAAAAATTCAAATATATCAGATGTAGCAACTACAGTCCCCAAAGAAAAAAATGCATAAGTGCAATTAAAAAATATGCACGAAAGTATTCACGTCAGCTTTGCTAATAACCCACACTAGATAGAACTTGTCTTAGTTTCTCTTCAGTTGTGATAAAAAGCAACCTAGGAGGCAAGGGTTCCATTGTGCTTACAAGTCTTAGGTCACAGTCCATGGCAGGGACAGTCCAGTGATAGGAGGCTAAGATTGGCGGTCACATTATATCCACGCTTAAGAGAGTAGAGCAATGAATTAATGCCATCAGTCTCAGGAGTGTCACAACTGTGCCCCAAGTTTTGTCTGACTACCAGTTCTCAATAAGCCAATTAAAATAGCCTAGTTAAAAGTAGAAAGTGGAATAAAAGAGATTCATCCAACATGACCACATTGGGAAGAGGAACAAAGAGATCCAGTGGACCACTCAAGTCTGGGGTCAGGGTCTGCAAATGAGACCAAAGTTTAAATAAAGAGAGCCAAGGATATGCCCATCCAAACAACCTTATCAAAGTGTAGCCCACCCACCGCTGACACGTCACTGTCTGGGTTCCAGTCTCAGGTGAGCTGACAAGATACTTGAAACCTTTTTCTGGGAGACCAGCTACCCTCTGGCTTCTTCCTGATTCTTCTCCCACCATGAGGTTTCTGGAGGAAACTTCCATTTCTTTGGGGTCCCTTATTTCGTAGGCTAACAGTCAGACTGAGAAACTGTCCCTCTAGAATACCTGCATTTCTTCCAGGCCGGTTACTCTAATGCTTGTTAGAGCTCAGCAAGCCCTCTCCTCTGTATACAGCCCAGGAACAGTAGTGCCCATAATAAAGATGGGTCTTCTCACATCAGTTACCTTAGTCAAGGTAATCTCTTGCCAACATTTTCAAAGGCCAACCCTAATCTTGAACAGTGGTTCTCAAGTTCCTAATGCTGCAATCCTTTAATATGGTTCCTTATATTGTGGTGATCCCCCCCAATCATAAACCTATTTTATTGCTACTTCATAACTGTAATGTTACTACTGTTATGAATTGTAATGTAAATATCTGATACGTGCCCCCCCCAAGGGGTCTTGACCCACAGGCTGAGAACCACTGCTC
Source organism: Mus musculus (assembly GCF_000001635.26). Classification (NCBI taxonomy): domain Eukaryota; kingdom Metazoa; phylum Chordata; class Mammalia; order Rodentia; family Muridae; genus Mus; species Mus musculus. The sequence goes on along the minus strand of NC_000078.6, from coordinate 70,236,414 downwards.
TAGACAGTCCCTCACAGGCGTGCCTGGAAGCCTGCTTCCTTGGCATCAAGTTAACAGTTAAAACTAACCATCAGACAACTCAGGTGTCTAACAACAGTAAAACTGTACAACACTTATGCATTAGACAACTATACAATAAAACAAGAGCATATGTTGGGAGGCAGAGGCAGGCGGATTTCTGAGTTCGAGGCCTGGTCTACAGAGTAAGTTCCAGGACAGCCAGGGCTACACAGAGAAACCCTGTCTCGAAAAACCAAAAAAGAAAAAACAAACAAACAAAAAAACAAAAAAACAAAAACAAAACAAGAGCATATGAATTTAACAGAGAAACAAAAGTTGTGCACACAATACTGAATGCATTAAGTCAGAAGGACAGAGACATACTATGAGAGTCCATTTACACAAAACAAAAAGACAAAACCAAAAAATGGACATAAAGTCATTTATGCTACGTTCCGTGCCTTGTGCCTGTGACACTCAGGAGGCAGAAGCACGGGGATTGCGATGAGTTACAGGCCATCCTGGAGTAGAAGACCCTGTTTCTGAAAAAAAAATCGTTTGTAGTACTGGAGACTGGGGTAGCAATGGTCTGTAGAAGAGACAGTGACTAGAAGAAGATGCAGAGGGGACATTAGTTAACAGTTAACCTATACTCACTGTGACACAGACCTAACATTTTACACCATCTGTCTGAAGACATACTCTGTGATATAAATTACCTCCCAAAAGAGAATTTACGAATAATTATACATCATTTATTTTGACCCATCTATTAAATGAAATACCAAGAACCTAGATGATAACATATGTGGTATTTGACACATGATATACTATGTATTAGATATATATAATGTATATTAAGTCCTCATGAGTGCAAAGCTGAGAATACCCGATTAATATCCAGCACAAATATCACCAATTCTTGCTCCCACTTCTGACAAACTTCCAAGCTTGGCTAACAACGTGCTGCATTTCCAGGAATCTCCAGAAGGTGTCCCCATAAGCCCCACTCTGCTGTAGTGCCTAGCCCCTGGCCCCACAGTTTTGCCTGGCTCTTCCCTGAAACTGTACGGGAGATGTTATAAGCGGCCGATTCCCGTGTTCTCGACAGAACGTAGAACAGCGCTGGTGGGGTCCGAGTATTTATTATAACGCTCCGTGGGAAAGGTTTCTCCGTGTTTACTGGCTGCCCGCCACAGCCCCAGGGCACACACTGGCTTCTAGGCA